>NW_022196911.1:57708217-57735889 GCF_008632895.1 Mastomys coucha
AGACAGGGTTTCTCTGTATAACCCTGGCTGTCCTGGAACTCACTCTATAGACCAGGCTGGCCTCGAAATCAGAAATCCACTTGTGTTGTTTTTAAATCAAAATCCCAAACATTCAATTTACCAAATGAAGACTCATGAGCTAGACACTGTGGTGAAAGTCTGCTAGCTCAGAGAGGCAGAGAAAGCACCCAGCTGACCTTTGTACTCCACCGCAGTCCCAGAAGGCAAAGGTCCTTCCCCTTCGTTCTCCCTCTCCCTCTCCCTGGCCCTCCCCCTCCCTCCTTCTCTCTCTCTCTCTCTCTCTCTCTCTCTCTCTCTTTCTCTCTCTTTTATTTTTTTGAGACAGGGTTTCTCTGTGTAGCCTTGGCTGTCCTGGATCTTTGTAGACCAGACTGGCCTCAAACTCAGAAATCCGCCTGCCTCAACCTCCTAAGTGCTGGGATTAAAGGTGTGCACCACCACTGCCCGGCCTCTCTCTCTCTTTAAGATTTGTTTATTTTGTGGATATGAGTACATTGTAGCTGTCTCCAGACACACCAGAAGAGGGCATTGGATCCCATTACAGATGGTTGTGGGCCACCATGTGGTACTAGGAATTGAACTCAGGACCTCTGGAAGAGTAGCTAGTGCTCTTAACTGCTGAGCCATCTCTCCAACCCTATTTATTTATTTTTGATGTAAGAAAGAACCAAACTGAAGCCATTTTTGAACATTTTGAATAGTAGTCAAAGTTGAAGTTCCCAAGACCTCCCTGGGTAACTGACATCCTGGTTGGCAAGTTGAGACTTGAATACTAGGCAAGTCATCCTGCCACAGTTGAAAAACTCACCCAATGGGAACAAGGTAAGTATACCACAAAGACATATTCCTACAGAAGTCCTAACTCCTGATTGGTGGCAAAATGTAACCGTAACTTGGTTTTCATGCTTAAAAACCCTATAACGTTCTGGCTTGGGGTGGAGTGGAGGGTGTTGCAATTCAGATCCTGAGTCTGTTCTGTGGCCCTGATCAGTAGTGCCCTGAGTACAATAAAATTTTGTAAGCATTTGCTTAAATGCTTACTAAGATGAACGTTCAAAGATGCAGTCAGCCCCAGAGTTTGCGCTGTTCCTGAGCTGTCTGTTTCTGCTGTCTGATTCAAATAAAGATCTTGCTCTGTGTGGTCTCTTGTGCCTGCTTGGGTTGTTTTGGATTTTCAGACCTTAACATTGAGACAGGATCTCACTATGTAACTCTGGCTGACTTGAAACTCTTATGTAGACCTGGCTGGTCTTGAACTCACAGATATCCTCCTGCCACAGTCTTCCAAGTGCTGGAATTTGAGATGTGGACTGCCATGTCCTATGCTGTTGCAGATTTCTAATCTGGATGCTGCTGAGAGCATCCTATTTAACCCAACTTCGGAGCTTCCATTACTGAAGAGTCTCTTGGCTCCTGTAGTAACATAGGCTGCCAGCCTGGAGTCCACTCCTTTCAGCTCCCTCAGAGAAGGAGACTTCGTTTGTTTGTATCTGGAGACTCTCTGGTGTTGCTTCTTTCATGAGGAAGTGTTATTGAGTAGTGACTAAAGAGTAAAATGATTGGGATGTTTTTTGTTTTGTTTTGTGTGGGGGTGAGGATCCACCTCTCCTCCTCACCGGATTACTTTCCTGGAGGAATGCCTGGAATTTTAATATCAGCTCCGAGATTCAGGACTTAGTTCATAGTCTATCGACTGGCTGTCTGTATCCCTGGGAAGGACCTTCATTTGGGGGAGACAAGGTCTCTCTGTGTAGTCCTAACTGTCCTGAATCAGCTACATGAATTTAAATTATCCTAGCTCTGCCTCCCCAAGTGCTCAGAAATTAAAATCTTTGCCGGCCATGCCTGCCTCTAGGGCGGGGCTGCATATGCCTGGAGGAAGGCCAGGGTTAGGATTATTGTAGGAAGGCACTTTCCTCTTGTCATAAGCTTACCCAGGGCCACATTTCACTGAAGGGTACCAAGCACTTGCCAAATCTGATGGCTGCCCCTGGGGGGCCTCAAGAGTCACTCTCCCTCCAGTTCCTGACCTTTGCTCTCTGAGTGAAGAGATCAGCTCGGGAAACTTTAGAAAATTCCACCAGACCCCGCCCGCACCCCTCCCCTCTGGAACGGAGGGGCTAATGACATTCCTCAGACCACAGGGAGGAGGGACTGACCACCAGCCCCCTATAGGTACACAACCATTGGCCACCTACCTCATTCCCTATCGACCAATCAGTTTAAAAGTCACATCGTGCCTAATGGCTTCTGCCTTGAGTACTGTATAAAGGCTGCGTGTGATCCTTCTCTCTGTCCATGTGCAGGGTGGCCCCAACATGTTGGAACAATAAATCCCTTTTGGTTTTTGCATCGATTCCTGGCCTCTGTGTCATTCACTCGGGGAGTCCCCGATAACCTAAGGCTCGCCAGAGTCTCATACTACTACTACTTCTACTACTAGTAGTAATAATAGTAATAGAGATGGCTCAGCGGTTAAGAGCACTGACTGCTCTTCCGAAGGTCCTGAGTTCAAATCCCAGTAACCACATGGTGACTCACAACCATCTGTAATGGGATCTGATGTCCTCTTCTGGTGTATCTGAGGACAGCTACACTGTACTTACATACATAAAATAAATAAATATTTTTTAAAGATTTATTTTTATTTATTTTATGTGTATGAGTACACTGTAGCTGTACAGATGGCCGTGAGCTATCATGTGTGTAGCTGCTGTTGATCTCAGGATCTCTGGCCCCGCTCGCTCAGGCGTAATTTACTGTAGCTGTCTTCAGATGCACCAGAAGAGGGCGTCAGGTCTCATTACAGATGGTTGTGAGCCACTGTGTGGTTGCTGGGATCCGAACTCAGGACCTTCGGAAGAGCAGTCAGTGCTCTTACCCGCTGAGCCATCTCGCCAGCTCCCAATAAATAAAAAAGAAAAAAAATAATAAATAGGCTAGCCTGGTCTACATAGCAAAGTTCCAAGTAGCAAAGTTTCAGGACAGCCAGAGCTACAAAAAGAGAGCCCACATGCTGGTGCATTCTCAGGATGTTGAAGCAGAAGGATTTCAAATTTAAAGCCATCCTAAGCTACATGGCAAGACCTTCTCTATAAAAACCAAACCAAACATAAACTCACATTCGCTGCATTAACCTTCCCAGGTCCTCATTCAACCAGTGAGTAACAGTGGGGGCCAGAAAACCACTCTCTCCTGGGGTCGCAGTTATGATCTGCAGATCCCAAGCTTAAATCAATAACCAGACTGCCTTTCAATTTGCTTCATTAACACTCTGCAGTCGTCATGAGGGGAGGGAGATAAAAAGCATTCTAAAGGTCTCTTCTGGAGTGGAGGCATGCTGAGGGACAATGAAGTGTTACCCTGCGGAGGGACCAATAACAGGGTCCAGTGAGATGGTTAGGAGTGGGAAAGCATTGTATCCAGGGGAAACATGAAGCCTGCCAACTGCTGGGTTTGTAGCTCAGGAGCGGTTGCCTAGGATGCACGGAGCCCTGGGTCTCAAGTCAGCGCTGTATAAACAGGCTGTGTAGTGCTGCAGACCTGGAATCTCAGCACACAAGAGCTGAAGGCAGGAGGATCAGAAGTAGTTCAAGGTTGTGCTCTGCCTCCTTCAGACTGGAAGGCTACCCTGGAATTCAGGAGAGCTTGGCTATAAATAAACAAATAGCCTTCAAAGCCAAGGACAGAGGAGGAAAAGAAAACAAAATCTAAAAATGCCAAAAAAATACTAAGTGATGAATTTCTCCACCCAGACATACTATATCCCTAAGTGACAGGGGCTAAAATTGGAAGGATGAAGCCCTACCTTGTTCCAGGAAAAATAAAAGCATTAAGCTAAACATGCATATTTTCATAACAGGTTCATGCCATGAGGAGGCGTGTATACACATCACAGAATCCAGATCATGAAACAAAACCTAGAAATAAAATCTTCATAAAACAAAACCACAACAACAACAGAACAACACACAGTAGTAAAGGAGGGGATGGTAGTGCACGCCTTTAATCCCAGCCCTGGGGAAGAGGAGGGGAAGAGGCAGAGCTTGTGAGTTCAAGATGGAGACCCTGTCTCAAAAAGCAAAGCAAAAAAAAAAAATGCCATAATAGCTGGAAGCTCTAATCTCATCCAGAACCTGACAAGTTAGCCAGCACTTGGAAACACTAGCCCTGGGCTAGAGTGTTGGCTGCCAGGGGAGGTGCCCACTGCTCCTCCGAAGACCAGAGTGTGGCACCAAGCACCAGGCTGGACAGCTCACAACCAACTGCTCCAAAGGGGCCCAAGCCTCTGGCTACCCGAATTCATATACACAAACCTACACCCCCACCCAGACCCAAACACGTGCACACACAATTAAACAAGGTTTTAGGATTGTTTTTTGAATTTTATTTTATGTGTATGAGTATGTTGTTGCTGTGTTCGGACACACCAGAAGAGAGCATCAGATCCCATTATAGATGGTTGTGAGCCACCATGTGGTTGCTGGGAATTGAACTCAGGACCTCTTGGAAGAGCAGCAGCCAGTGCTCTTAACTGCTGAGCCATCTCTCCAGTCTGTTTTTAAGACCTTTTGTTTTGTTTTGTTTTGTTTTGTTTTGTTTTGTTTTGGAGACGGGGTTTCTCTGTATAGCCTTGACTGTCCTGGAACTCATTCTGTAGGCCTCGAACTCAGAAATCTGCCTACCTCTGCTTCCCAAGTGCTGGGATCAAAGGCGTGGGCTACCACCGCCCCAGCTAGGATGTTTTAAAAACATTAACATCCATTTAATTGACAGAATACTTATTTACAAACACCAGTTACTCATTGGCCACTGAGAAATCCTTAATAAGTGCCCCCAGCAAAAGACTTCTCTGTTCACAGTGTGTGATCATAATCAAAGAGCATCAGATGAGGAATGGTGCCACAACTTTATAATCCCAGCACAGACAACCTGAGATAGGAGGACTGCAAATTCAAAACCAGCCTAGCATGTACATAACAAGACCTGTCTCAGAAAACAACAAAACAAAAACCAAAACATCCAAAACAAAACCCTAGCTCAAATAGACAATAAAATCAAAGCTGGGGCTAGACAGATGGCTTAGAAGTTAAGAGTACTGGCCGCTCTTTCCAGAGGACCCTGGTTCAATTCCCAGCAACCACATGGTGGCTCACAACCATCTATAATGGGATCTGATGCCCTTTGGTCATGCAGGCATAAATGAAAATATAGCACTCATATAAGTCAGTAAATAAATATGAAAAAAACAACAACAACCAAAATCCACCAAATCACACACACTTGCAGACACACACACGCGCACATTATCTGGAAATAAGAACTTTACCCATGTGGGATCTGTGGGTAATCTGTAGTTTTACATTCTTTCATATAAATAATATGGTGGAAAGCAGTTAACTACAGATTCAACTTCAGAAAGTCAATACCATAAACCAGAAGGAAGGACTTATTTACAGATGGACACTACAATAGGTACAGCAAGGGCAGGAGAGATGGCTCAGTGGTTAGGAGCACTGAGTGCCCTTGCAGAGGTCCTGAGTTCAATTCCCATCAACCACATGGTGGCTTAGAGCCATTCATAACAGAATCCGATGCCCTCTTCTGGTGTGTCTGAAGACAGCTACAGTGCAGTGTACTAACATACATAAAATAAATACTTCTTAAAAAAAAAAAAGTTTAGGGCTGGAGAGATGGCTCAGCAGTTAAGAGCACCAACTGCTCTTCCAAAGGTCCTGAGTTCAAATCCCAGCAACGACATGGTGGCTTACAACCATCCGTAATGGGATCTGATTCCCTCTTCTGGAGTGTCCAAAGACAGATTGGGAGGTAGAGGCAGGCGGATTTCTGAGTTCGAGGCCAGCCTGGTCTACAGAGTGAGTTCCAGGACAGCCAGGGCTACACAGAGAAACCCTGTCTGGAAAAACAAAACAAAAGTTTATAAAAAAAATAAAAATAAAAGGTAGAAAGGATGTGCTTTCTTTGAGAAATGAAACAAAATAAACTGAGGTTAGTGATTTAGCTCAGTGATAGAGCACTTACCTAGCAACAATAAGGCCTTGGGTTCAGCCCTCAGCTCCAGAAAGAGAGAGAAGGGGAGAAAGTAAGAGAGAGAAGGAGGGAGGGAGGGAGGAAGGGAGGGAGGGAGGAAGGGAGGGAAGGAGAGAAATAGATAGATAGAGAGAGAGAGAGTGAGAGAGAGAGAGAGAGGAGAGAGGACCAGGAGGAGAGGACAAGGGGAGCAGATGAGTGGAGGGGGAGAGGGAGAGCACCCCAAAGGCTCATCAGTTAGAATATTTTATTCCTCACTTGGAAAACTGCTTAGGGAGGGATTGGGAAGTGTGGCCCTGTTGGAAAAGGTGTGTCACTGGGGCTTTGTGGTTATAAAGGCTCATGCCAGGCCCCACCCCCTACAGCCCAGCTGCCTCGAGCTTATAGATCAAGATGGGCCTGCCTGTGTGCCTTTGCTCTGCCTTGGACTTTAGCCCTCTGGAACCATAAGGACAATTAAATACTCTTTTGTTCTTTGTCCCTTTTGCTCCTTTGTCCTCATACAGTAAAAAAACACTGGCATTAGACTGAGCGATCCCAAACTTGGTGGCCAATTTCAATTGAATGCACTCACAATACTATAGAAATGCTATAGAAAGAGCTTAAAATTAGCCACCATTTCAAAAAAAGAGTTCTTCAAGGACCTGGTGCCAGCTGAAAACAGAGTTATATGGCACAAGGTTTTACTAATGAGATTTTTTTTTTCTTGGTTATTCAAGATAGGGTTTCTCTGTGTAGTCCTGGCTGTCCTGGAACTCACTTTGCAGACCAGGCTGGCCTCAAACTCACGGAGATCTGCCTGCCTAAATGGGCAGTTCAGTTCACAGGTCTGCAGCAGCAGCTCAACCCACTTGCAAACACTTCACAGATACGCCAGCAGTCCAGTTCCGTAGAGTCAGGATAGCAAACAGAAACCAGCAGTGATGGCACTACCTAGCAGAGACAGCCAGGCCTCAGCCTTGGCTCGAGCCAGCACGAGGGACCAGCAGGAACACCAGGAGAAGTTCTGGGCTGTACTTCTCTCTGGGAATCGAAGATCAGAAGAAGATGAGAGACCCACAAGTGTTGCACAGCTAGCTGTATAAGCAAGCCAAATTCAGTCTCTATCACTGTCCATCGAGTCCTATTTATACCCTCCCAACATCATGTGTCCTCCACAGGTCTTACCTCAGCATGCCTTGCCTCAGCATTGGCATCTGTCTCCGCTGACATCACTCTGCCAATCAGATATTTTGGGTGTGTTTTTCTCTATAGAGTTCCGATAAATGTAGCTCAACTATACAGTGTGAGGTGGACCAATACATGAGAGTGTTGTTAGCAAAGAATTCTTCATCACATGTATTTTCATGTGCTTGATTTTTTTGTTTTGTTTTGTTTTCCAAGACAGGGTTTCTCTGTGTAGCCCTGGCTGTCCTGGAATTCATTCTGTAGACCAGGCTGGCCTCAAACTCAGAAATCTGCCTGCCTCTGCCTCCCAAGTGCTGGGATTAAAGGCATGTGCTTGATTTAGCAGAGCATTCTTTTTTTGTTTGTTTGTTTTTTGTTTTTGTTTTGTTTTGTTTTTTCGAGACCGGGTTTCTCTGTGTAGCCCTAGCTGTCCTGGAACTCACTCTGTAGACCAGGCTGGTCTCGAATTCAGAAATCCACCTGCCTCTGCCTCCCAAGTGCTGGGATTAAAGGCGTGCACCACCACCGCCCTGCCCTAGAAACTATTAAGTATTCAATAAATATGAGTATTACAAGTTTTGTATAATAGTCTAGCTTTGCCTTATTCAAAGCTGTTTTCAGTTTCTCAGTTACCTTTATAATAAAAGTCAACCTTGTGATACTAAAACCTCAGCTGGTTTGTAACCAAATTGTCCTTTTCATTCTTGTGGATGTATATTTGTGTGGCGTGTGTTCCCATGTGGGGTTAAGAAGATACACTTTGTTACATCTGTCTTACCACAGAGAGAACAGAAGTGGCTAAGGCTGCTGCCTAGCATGCATGTGGCCCTAGCTTCTAACCACAGCACTTGACGACAGAAAATCAAAATAAACAAGATGCTGGTTGACCTTATTTAAAAAAAAGATATGGGGGGGGGGGGTTGGAGAGATGGCTCAGCGGTTAAGAGCACTGACTGCTCTTCCAGAGTTCCTGAGTTCAAATCCCAGCAACTACATGGTGGCTCACAACCATCTATAATAAGATCAGATGCCCTCTTCTGGTGTGTCTAAAGACAGCTATGGTGTACTCATATATAATAAATAAGTAAATCTTTTAAAAAAAATGTGGGCAGGCACAGTAGTGCATGCTTATAACCTAGCATGCAGGAGGCTGAGGCATGCATACACAGGCCAGCCTGGGATACATGATGAAACTATTGGGGGTAGGGGAGAGGAAAAAGAAAAAGACTGCCAACAAAGAGCCCACTGTGACAAAAATAATCAAATCCATGAGTAGATAAGGAATGAACTAAGACTGCATGTCTGGAGTGACTCCTGTCTCAGGCTCCCAGGCCCTCCTGGACTAGCCCCGTGCACCCGGAGCTACTAGAATCCACGTCTTCACAACTCACATGGAGGACTGTAATCATTCAGTCTTTTGGTCGTTACTGTTGTTTGAGTCTTGTCTCTTCTCAGTGTGGCTGCAGGCATCTTACTAGTGCCCATTATGGCTTAGGCCAGGATAACCTAGTTCTTCCTGAAGAGCTATAAAAGGCTTTTCTTCTGGAGAATGCAACCTGACTCTGCCTGGTACCTGGGCCTGGTGTATTAGATGGAACTCACCTGCTGCTAATGAACTCAAGAACCTGAGACTAAATCACAGTGTGGCTAAACCCACATCAGAGAAGCTGCTTCTCGAAGTCGATGGTAAGTAACATGAGGCCCACAACTGGACAACATGCCGACAGTCAGAGACCCTGGAGTACTCAGTCCTGAAGGGGACATCCGTGTCACATTCTCCTCTCAAGGTTCGGGGAGCTATGCAGGAAGTGTAAGAGCCAGATGTGGAAGGCTCCAAGGAAATGAAATCTTCCAGCCATGAGAGGACTGATGCACGTATGAACTCAGAGACTGTAACAGCATGCGTGAGCACTGCACAGGCTCAAGCCCGACAAAACCCCAGCATGGAGAGAAGTGGACTCGAAGTCCCACCTCTAACCAAGAGAGAAGCCATTGCAATTGATACCTGCTGAAAGAGGGAAATTCGAGGGAGTGAAACTGGGTCTGTCAGCCACACCCACAGCAGGCTGAATGCTCAGTAGTTGGACAACATAAAACAGAACCCATGTTTTTGTTATTTGTTTGGGGGTGGATTCTTTTCTGGTACTTTTTTTTTGTCAGAGAGAGGAAAAAATATGAAGTTAGTGGGGAGAAGGGGGAATATCTGGGAGGAGCTGGGGGATGAGAAAGAAAACAACTGAAATGTACTGTATGAGGATTTTAGAAAAGAAAGCAGGGCTGGAGAGATGGCTCAGTGGTTAAGAGCACTGACTGCTCTTTCAGAGGTCCTGAGTTTAATTCCCAGCAACCAGTTGGTGGCTCACAACCATCTGTAATGGGGTCTGATGACCTCTGCTGGTGTGTCTGAAGAGAGCAATGGTGAATACATTTAACAAACACACACACACTCATTAAAAAACAAAGGAGATAGAAATGTCTTCCAGGGAGCATGATTTTAAGCTAACAGTCTCAGCCTTTTCCGGAGACGGGACTCTGCTAAGATGCCCTGTCTTCACCCGTGACGGGACTCTTCCTCCATGCTGCTGTGCTGGCTGCATACAGACCAGACCCAGGAGCACACATCTGGGGAAGACTGCTTGGAATGTTCCCAGTCAAGTGGAACCCCTCTCGATTCTGATCTGCCTCGCTTTGGCCTGGAGAGAACTCAAGCCTCACGCTCGGCCTCTCAGGCATTATACCCATGAGCCCAAGCTTGTTTCCCTGCCCTGTGTCTGCCTTTCAGGTTCTCATCACAGAGAAAGACCTCTCTGTCCACTCTGTGGAACACTGGCTGGAGACAGCACTCAGCCATGCAGATCACTCTGACTCCCAAGTTCCAGACAAACTGTATAATTGTGACCTGGTCTGGGATCTCAGGTCCTCTGTGGGCTCCTGTGAGGAGCTCGCCTGAGAGCCATCACTTTCTGGGAGTTAAAGCATTTCCTTTTGCTGATCTCATTCCACACCCTTGTTTGCTCAGAACCACCAGGCTGAGTAAGGAACAGGGAGATATGGGGAGGTGGATGTTAGTTAGCTAGCACACGCAGGTGTCAGCAAGTGCTACAGCAGGGGTTAGTCACTTCTTTTGTTTAGTCATTAAAGTGTCCTTTAAACCACAAAGGTGCCAGAGGCTGCTTTATCTCTAGTGTGAAGAGCTCCTCAGGTATCTTATATGTCAGATCTTTTGGTCCTAGTGGGGTTAGTTGCACAAAAACTTGTACTAAAAGAAAAAACAAAAAGTAAAACTTCCTGCACCCACACCTTTGAAGTCACTGCCTCATAGTTTCTGCTTCAATTTTCTTTAAGATAGTCTTTCTCTCACTAGCCCAAACAAGCCTTGAACCTGCCTTCCTCCCCATCCTGAGTGGAAGGATTACAAGCATATACCACTATCCCCAGCTGTTTCATTGCTTTTTAAAATTGTCAGATCTGCATTGTTGACACATTATTTACCAAAAGGTAATAATAATTAAAAAGTCAAAGAAACAAAGAAAAAAAAAATAGTGCCCGTTATGTGATCTGAAGTGATAAGCCGCAGAAGCTAAAGTCAAAGTTCAAAGAAAGATGTCACAGTAATAGCATTAATGTCAGAAATATTTATTTTCTAAAAGATCACACAAAAGTTGGTAGGAAGGGAGAGGTTTAAGTGTTTTACATAAAACCTGGGTAAAGGGCAGAGCTGCCTAAAGAAATGGTGGCTGGAGCGAACTGCAGGGACACAGGGAGTGGAGATGGCAGCCCAGGCCTGCACAGCAACACACACCCATGCAACCTACAGGGCTCCGGCCCTGCTCACTCCTTAGACATATTCTTGATGGTCTTGTGCTCCTTTATGGCTCGCTCCCAGTCACTGCCATTGAATTCCTCAGTGACCACACTCCGCACAGTACCTTCGTCCAGGCAGTGGGGGGCAATTCCTAGGGGCAAGTTGAACAGAGAGAGGGGTTCCAAGTGTGGGTAAGATCAGAGCATGTGTCAGACAAGCCCGCCTGGAAGCACCATTCCCCTACAGGAGAGCTACCTGAGTGGCAGCTCATGAGGGTGACCTGCGCCTGCTGACTACTAACACTGCTCTTGTTGGCCTACACCTTCAGCGCTCTCTGGCTTATAGTCCTTACCTTCCCCATGGTGATCTGATGCCCTGAGTGAGGGTCAACCAATGCTACACAGCATTCAAAACCACACTGAGGGCCGGGCAGTGGTGGCACACGCCTTTAATTCCAGCACTTGGGAGGCAGAGGCAGGCAGATTTCTGAGTTCGAGGCTAGCCTGGTTTAGAGTGAGTTCCAGGACAGCCAGGGCTACACAGAGAAACCCTGTCTCGAAAAAAGAAACAAACAAAAAAAAGAATACTTCCCAATTTAAACAGGATATAACTATATAACACAAAACAACCCAACAAACAAACAATAACAAAAACCCCTTTCTTGTTCCAAGGTACCAGAACTTGGTAGACCAGGAACCAGAAGCAGTAGCTGGAGACATGGGGTTAGGAGACTGGCATGATGTCATGCCTTCTCCTCTCTGCGCCAGAAGACAGGCACAGGCATAGCCTCAGCTGCACCCACAGCTTCAGGTGGGGCTGCGATACAGGCACAGTCAGTCTCCATTTACCTTACAGGCAGCTTGTATCTACCCCACCTCCAGGGCAAGCAAGAGGCTCCTCTTGCTTCTTTTTAAATAAATGTATTTATCTTCTGTGTATGGGTGTTTTGCCTGCATACATGTCTGTGTACCACATATATGCATACTTGTATGCTTGGGGCCTGCAGACAACAATAAAGAGCACTGGACCCCTGAGATTACAGGTGGTTATGAGGTGCTGGAAACCAAACCCAGGTCCTCTGCAAGATCACCCAGAGAACTTACTCATTGAGCTGACGTTCCAGCTCCCCCATATCTTCATTTTTGAGACTATGGGGGGTGTCTCTAACCTAGGCTAACCACAAAGTAGCTATATAGCTGAAAATGATCTTGAACTTCTGATCACTCTGCCTTCACCTCTCAAGTGCTGGGATTAGGCAACAGCATACCTTGTTTCCTTGCTGCTTTTTTTGAGCTAGGGTCCCACTATGTGGCCCTGGCTGTTCTGGACTCACTCTGTAGTTCAAGCTGTTCTGGAACTCACAGAGATGCACCTGCCTTTACCTCCCAACTGCTAGGATCAAAGATGTTCACCACCACATCCACACTTGGCTCTTCCTCTTCCTCCTCCGTCCTTTTTTTTTTTTTAAACTGTGACATGAACTTGAGTATACAGGACTCGAGAGATGGCTCAGCAGTTAAGAGCACTGACTGCTCTTCTGAAGGTCCTGAGTTCAAATCCCAGCAACTACATAGTGGCTCACAACCACCCATAATGAGATCTGGTGTCCTCTTCCGGTGTGTCTAAAGTCAGTACAGTGTACTTACATATAATGAATAAATAAATCTTTAAAAAAAAAAAAAAGAAATTGAGTATACAATCCATGCAATGCATTACAGAGGACTATTTTTTTTTCTGGACACAAACTAAACTTTTTTTTTATTTATCTATTTAGTATTTAGGGACAGGGTAAAGATCATGCATGCCAGGCAAGTTTTCACTCTACCACTGTGTGACAGTCTTAGCCCTTACTTTTGTTTTTAAATATCAGCAGCCGCCATCATTCTGGCCTCTTCCTTCCTTTACACTGTCATTGTTCCAGTGACCTCCCCTGAAGCCACAGGCCCATTTCCTACCCATCTTTGTTTTCTTTCTTTCTTTTTTTTTTTTTTAAAGATTTATTTATTTATTTATTATATGTAAGTACACTGTAGCTGTCTTCAGACACACCAGAAGAGGGCACCAGATCTCATTACAGATGGTTGTGAGCCACCATGTGGTTGCTGGGATTTGAACTCAGGACCTTTGGAAGAGCAGTCAGTGCTCTTTAACCGCTGAGCCATCTCTCCAGCCCCATCTTTGTTTTCTTAAATTTATTTTTATATACATATTTATTTAATGTGTATAAGTGCTTAGCCTGCAGATATGTTTGGGCACCACATGCATGTAGTGTCCACAGAGACAAGAGGAGAGTGTCAGATTCCCAAGACAAGTTACAGATAGAGATTGGGACTTGAACACTGGTCCTCTGGAAGAACAGCCAGTGGTCTTAACCACGCAGCCTCTCTCCACCCCATCCCACTGATCTTCTCTATATGTTGCAGGTCTCCCCACAGCCCTACAGTACCAGTGATAAAAACCACCTACAGAAAACTTTACCATAGGCCCAGACACTTGACCAGAGCTCATCGGAGGAACCTTATTCTTCTGACATCTGCCAGGACCCACCTGCCCAACCACAAGCACCCTAGGCACCTCGGGGTCCCAAGCCCTCAGACATCTCCCTCACTCACCAAAGCCCCCAGGGTTGGAGCGCGGAGTATAGAAGCTCTGGACACCACATCTCTTACAGAAGGTGTGCTGGGCTTTGTGCGTGTTAAACGTGTACGTGGTTATGCTCTCAGCACCCTGGGAGAACAGGGACAAACAGACAAATTGATCATATAACGTTATTAAAAGTCAATCTTTTGAAGGATCAGTGGGGGTGACCTTTTGTACAGTTCTCTGGGTTATAGGGACAGCTCCTGATTCCTAGAAAAGACCGAAAGCCTTTTGAAGTCAGGGACCCATCTGTATTCCCCAGACACAGTTCACACTGGAGCATGACACTCTGTGGATCTCTTACACCAACTACACAGTGAACAAACCCTCCTCAGGCCCTCACTGATGTCAAACAGAAGACCCGTGAGAGACCTGAGGGACTAGCTCTCTGTGTCTAAAGAAAACAGTGGCTAAGATCTTAAGGAATCTACTGATTATACTTGAGTTATTAAGGATAAACTAGGAAAAAACTCTTTGCTACATGTCATAGGCAAAGGGTTAGTTTTCTTTCTTTCTTTCTTTCTTTTTTTAATGTGGGAGGGCCCAGACCATTGTAGGTAGTGTTACTTCCTGGCATTAAGTCCTGAGGTTTTTTTTTTTAAAATAATGTATTTAACTTTATGTGGATTGGTGTTTTGCCTGCATGTATATCTGTGTGAAGGTGTCAGATACCTTGGAACTAAAGTTGCAGACATTTATGAGCTGCCATGTGGGTGCTGGGAATTGAACCTGGGTCCTTTGGAGGAACACCAAGTACTCCCAACCACTGAGCCATTTCTCCAGCCCCATAGTTCGTGCTTTTAATGGACAATATGAATGAAAAATGGAAAAGTATATGAATGGACAACTGAGAGAAAGATGAGAAAATATGAAATGATGCTTACATGGATGACCTACAACAAGATTTTTTTTAAAGATTTATTTATTTTATGTATATGAGCACAGTATAGCTGTCTTCAGACACACCAGAAGAGAGCATCAGATCCCATTACAAATGGTTGTGAGCCACCATGTGGTTGCTGGGAATTGAACTCAGGACCTCTGGAAGAGCAGCCAGTGCTCTTAAACGCTGAGCCATCTCTCTCCAGCCCCACAAGATATTTCTTACTACTTGGTGGAAAAGGATAAAAAAAAGTCACAAATGTGAGGCTGGAAAGATGGCTTAGCAGTTAGAGTGCATACTGCAATTGTAGAAGACCTGAAAGTCCTGATCTCAGCAACAACTTCAGGCAGCTCAAAATTGGCTGTAACTCCTGCTCCAGAGCGATCCAGTACCTTCACAAGCACCTTCACTCACATGCACATACATTGAGAGTGACTAGCCTAACAACTTCTCTGGCCTATGGGGGCACTGGCACATACATGTGCTTAGTAACAATGCATACATACACATAACAATATAAACCTTTAAAAAAAAATCATAAACGGTGGAGGCTAGAGGGATGGCTCAGTGTTTGGGAGCATTGGCTGCTTTTCCAGAGGGCCGAGCACCCACATGGCTGCTCAGCTCATGGTTGTTTGTGGCTCCAGTTCTGGAGGATCAGACATTCTCACACAGAAGTCCTACATGCAGGCAAAACACCAATGCACATGAAAATGATGTTTAAAAATCACAATGGTGGTTAACATGGCATTGAAGAGCAGATACAAAAATACACTTGGCCAGTGGTAGGTAGCGTTGCATGCCCATAACGCAAGCACTTGGGAGGTGGAGACAGGAGGATCAGAGATTCAACCTAGCTCAAGGCCAGCCTGGACTGCATGAGACTCTGTCTCAATGAAGACTAACAGCAATCATGACAGCAAGGGACTAGAAGGTTCCATGGTTAGGAGTCCTTATTGCTCTTTCAGAGGACTGGGGGTCTCGGGTGGGATGGGGAGCTGTGAGGATGGAAGGAGAAGGCCAAGGCTCAGGCCAAGATGGCAGGTAACAAGCTACGTGGCTGGAAAGTAGTCAGGTTAGAATAGATGAGTATCTGCCCGGCTACAGTGCAAGAAGCTTCTAGTAAATAGAAAGGTCTCTGTGTCGCGCCAGGTTTGGAAACAGGGGAGGGTACACAAAAGCCCCGCCCTTTTACACACCTCACAACGTCTTAGAACTCCAGCTCCCAGGGATCCAATGCTTTGTCCTGGCCACATACAGCCATGTAGACACATACATGCACATACATACCAGATTCACAGATACATAAAAAGTAAATTAAATTTAACATTTGAGTGTTTTTTAAATTTATTTTTATTCTATGTGCATTGATGTTTTGCCTACATGCATGCCTGTATGAGGGTGTCAGATCTCCTGGAACTGGAGTTACAGACAGTTGTGAGCTGCCATATGGGTGCTGGGAATTGAACTTGAGTCCTCTCGAAGAGGACCCAATATTCTGAACTACTCAGCCATCTCTCCAGCTCCATATATTTAATTTTTTTGAGCTCCTATATTTAATTTTTTTTAAAAAAAACTTATCTATTATATTTTCTGTACTTGGGTGTTTTGACTGCATATATGTATATGAACCTAGTGTCTGTCTGGTTCCATGAAGGTAAGAAGGGCACTAGACTACTCCGACTACAGCACCCAGGTTTTCTGGAGGAGCAGCCAGTGCTCTTAACCTTCTCGCCAGCCCCTAAAACTGTTCTTAAGATTTATTTTAATTTTGTTGTATGTGTTTGTTGGTGTTCTAGGAAATCAGAAACACCAGATCCAGACTCATACTCAGGCTCTTAACCACTGAGTTAATTGCAGCCAGAACTCTTACTTTTCACACTTCTCCCATACTTCCTTGTGGAGCACTACATGCCATCTACTACAGGAAGAAAACCTCTGAGCTTCCTAAGGCCTTCTGAATTTGGAGCTATGGGTGTACACAGGGAGCTACCCTCTACCGATAGCTTCAGGCTCTTCTTACCCATACTGGGTGCATTAGAATTACCAGGGTGAGACCCTTGTGGTTTGAATAGATTTGGCCTCTACAGATTCATGTGTTTCAGAGCTTAACCAAGCCCTCCTAGCTTGCCTACAGACTGATCTTATTGAGGCTTTTTCTTTTTCTTTCTTTCTTTCTTTCTTTTTTTTTTTTTTTTTTTTTTGAGACAGCATTTCTCTGTGTAGCCTTGGTTGTTCTGGAACTCACTCTGTAGACCAGGCTGGCCTCAAACTCAGAAATCCGCCTGCTTCTGCCTCCTGAGTGCTGGGATTAAAGACATGTGCCACCACTGCCCGGCTTGAGGCTATTTCTTAAGTAAGGCTCCCTCCTCTCTGATGATCCTAGTTTGTGTAAAGTTGATTTAAAATTTTCTAACACAGGCCAAAAAAACAAAAATGCTGAGGTCATTGGATTTGTCCTTGGTTTTTTGACTGGCAAGAAGTCAAGGACTGACCTGTGTGGCAGACTTTTCTTTCCTTTTTCTTTCTCTCTTTCTTCCTTTCTTTCTTTCAAGCAAGAGTCTCATGATGTAGACCTGGCTGCCCTGAAACTCACTGTAAAGAAAGTTGGCCTCAAATACAGAGATTTGCCTGCCTCTGCCTCCTATGTGCTGGGACTATAGGCATGTACCACCACACCTAGCTCCATGTGGCAAATTTTGATGATGGTAGGCCATGCATTCTAGTTAGGAGCAAAGCACATGGAATCAAATTGGTGAGTGCATAGAGTAAGAGGATTTGGGTATCACTGGGACCCCCGAGTTCTTGGATTTGCAGCAGTGCACTCCTGTCTTGATTTCATTTAAGACATTGTATTGTTTCATGTGTGTATGTCTGCACACCACATGAGAGCCCTCAGAGACCAGAAGAAGGCATCTGTTCCCCAGAACAGGAGTTACAGTGGTTGTGAGCTACTGTGTAGGTGCTGGAAATCAACCCTGGTGCTTCACAGGGGCAGCCAGTGCTCTTAAGGTAAATGAGATCAAGCCAGGAGTGCACTGCTGCAGATGCAAGAGTGACAGGGTAAGCTAGCCAGGGAAGTGGCCTACAAGGGAAGGGGGGTGACCTGCATAAGTCCACAGTGAGGGAGGGGGCAATCCGCACAAGTCCACAGTGAGGGAGGGGGCAACCCACACAAGTCCACAGTGAGTTTAAACGTAAAAACACCTGGGGCTGTAGCTCAGATACAGTGCTTGCTTAGCATGCACTAACATTGAATTTAAAAAAAAAAGGACAAAAAATTAAAACAATACGATTTTTTTTTCAACTAGGAAATGATAAAGTAGTTTATAAACAGAACAGCTCTCCTGTTTGTTTTGTTTTTCTAGGCAGGATTTCTTTGTTTGGCCCTGGTCAGCCCTGAGATTCCTCCCAAGTGTTGGGAATAAAGGCATGCACCACCACACCTGGCCAGAATAGCTATTTGCTTCCCCAACCACAACCATTTTTTTTTTTTTTTGAGACAGGATATAGCTATGTTGCTCAGACTAGCCACACTCACAAAGGACTGGGCCCTCTCACCTCAATTACTAGTTAAGAAAATGCCCTACAGGCCTGCCTATAGCCCAGTCTTACTGAGCCATTTTTTCAGTTGAGGGTCCCTTCTCTAAGTAACTCTAGCTTGTGTGAAGCTAACATAAAACTAGCCAGCACGTTGGCTTATGTGATATTTTGGTAAAAATATATAACAATCAAACCAACAAGGTCGCATGCACTTGGAGTTGTAGGCACTTAGGAGACTGAGGCAGGAGTGTCTCTTAGAAGCACAGGAGGCAGTCTGGGCCACAGAACAAGATCCCATATTTAAAATAAATAAATGAGAGATGACTCAGATGACTCAGCTGTTTAGATTTGTAGTTATATAGAAAAGTGTGTCAAAATAGCAGTGATTACCTTTGAATGCTTTCGTTTCTCTTATTTTTTTTTCAAAAGTAATACAGGTTATTCAGATAATTCTTCAGTTTTTGGTTTTTTTTTTAATATTTATTTATTTATTATATGCAAGTACACCATAGCTCTCTTAAGACTCCAAGAAAGGGCGTCAGATCTCATTACGGATGGTTGTGAGCCACCATGTGGTTGCTGGGATTTGAACTCAGGTCCTTCAGAAGAGCAGTCAGTACTCTTAACCGCTGAGCCATCTCTCCAGCCCCCCCCTTTTTTTTCCTTCAGTTTTCAAAATGATTTTTTTGCTTTTTTGTTTTTTTGAGACAGGATTTCTCTGTGTAGTCCTGGCTATCCTGGAACTCACTCTGTGGACCAGGCTGGCCTCGAACTCAGAAATCCTCCTACCCCTGCCTCCCAAGTGCTGGGATTAAAGGCGTGCGCCACCACTGCCCGGCTTTCAAAATGACTTTTATTTTTGTGGCTTTCTGAACTTGAAAATGTTTCTACAATGATATCAAACAAGCTTTGGAAAACAAAAGGCAGGCAGGCATAGTGGTATATGCCTGTGAGTCTAGCCCTCCAGAGGCAGAAGCATGAAGGTCAGGAATTCAAGGCCAGCCTGGCTGTCTCAAACAATTTATCAATTCAAAAAGCAAATAAATAGGGACTAGTGAGATGGCTCAACAGGTAAGGGTGCTTACCACAGAAGCTGCGATGCCTAAAAACCCTATAGAGGTAGAAGGGGAGAACTGGGTCCTCCAAGCTGTCCTTTGGCCTCCACATGTATACTATGCCACGTGCCTACCCACTAATAACTAAAAAATTTAAATGAAAAAGTTTAAAAGAGAAACAACTAAGTCAGTTAAAGTACACCTGTGGGCTAGAGACAGAACTCAGTGTGGCAAAGCTATGAGCAACACTGTTCAGGCCCCAAGTTCGATCCCTAGCGCTTAAAAAAAAAACTTGAAAAATAGTCAACCAAGAATAGTGGCACAACTCTGTGATCCCAGCGCTTGGGAAGCTTAGGTAAGATGACCAGAAGTTTGAAGTTTAGCCTAGGCTACATACACACTGAGGCTCTATCTAAGAAAGAAAAAAAAAAAAAAAAGATCTCAAAGCCCTTAAAATGTCCTGCTGAGCTCTCTGTCCCTCACAGTTTACAGATAGCAGGCTTAAAAGATGGGCAGGGGCCTGTGGTCCATATACAGGGTTCCATCCTCCTCCTAAGTACTAACCTTCAGGAGTTTGAAGCGAGAAGCTGGAACAATGAAGTGTCTATTCTGCTTCTTCTTGCAAATGCTACAGCTACAGAGAGAGCAAGGGCCAGATTGTGAGTCATCGCCTGCATTATCCACATGCCCAAGCAGCCCAGCCCAATGCCTGCAGAACCAGCTGACCTCAAGTGGGACACCCTTCTCAGCACCATCCAGGGAAGAGGACTCAGGCAGCTGGACAGGCCACCTGAAGCCTTGGCTCTTCGTGGCAGTAAAGCCTACTGGTGACAGAGCCAGCAGGGGAGACCGCATAGCATTCAGCAATCCTGGACCTCATTTCTGCTGCCCCCCCTCCCGACCCTGAAGAGAAACAGTGGACTTAAAAAGACACTCAGCAAATGAATTTCAGACACTGCTATCCTCTTGTGCCTCTTTAAATGCACACGTCGGAACGGAGGAAGGAACCTTAGCCCTCCTCCAGTTCCACACAAGAAAATCAAGCTCAGAGCATTTTACCCAGAAATACCAAACTGGAAATTGAGTCAATGTCTTTTTTTTTTTCTCTACCTTAGGGATACTGAGCCCAGGGTATCATGCATACTAAGCAGGCATTCTACTACTAAAGTACATCTCCATCTTTTTTAAGAAATTTAACTTTGGCTTAGCAGTTAAGAGCAGTAGTTAAGAGCAGCAGTAGACTGGTTCAGTTCCCAATATCCACCTGGAAGCTCATAGTTCCAGGGTATCAAACACCCTCTCCTGAATTCTGGAAGTATGTGGTACAGACATATATGCATGTAAAACATCCACATGCATAAAATAAGTTTTTAAAAATTTTAATTTTAGTCAGGCAGTGGTGGCGCATGCCTTTAATCCCAGCATTTGGGAAGCAGAGGCAGGCGGATTTCTGAATTCGAGGCCAGCCTGGTCTACACAGTGAGTTCCAAGACAGCCAGGGCTACACAGAGAAACCCTGTCTCAGAAAAAAAAAAAAATTTAACTTTATTCTGAGATAGAGGGGTCATGTTAAAATTTTAACATTATTTTATTTTTTTGAGACAGGATCTCATATATCCCCAGGCTGGCTTCACACTTACTATAGAGTTGAAGATGGCGTTGAACTTCTTTGCTTGCTTGCTTATTTTGAGAGAAGAGTCTCATGTACACAGGCTGGTCACAAACATTGATGAAGGACACAACCCTGAACTTCTGATCCTCCTGTCTTTACCTCCCCTTGGGATTACAGGCATATAATCACGCCAAGTTTATGCAGTAGTAGGGATCAAACCCAGCTTTGTACATATTAGGCAAAGGCTCTACCTCCAGCCTTAATTTACACTTTAAAGTATTCTGACTTAGTATAAGATTCTCCAAGAACTTAGGCCATGATTTCTTTTGAAATCTGGACTTCATTAGTGGCCTAGACAGTTCTACACTTGAGGAGTATTTATTACTTATATAATAAATAATATTTATAGTGTTTATTATTCATGTAAGATTTAGGTACAATTAGAGGAAAAAGGGCTGGACCCTCTTGAGTAATTAAGTGCATGCCCATAGCCATTCCTCTTTCTGCTCTATTATAATGCCACCGAAGATTCTAAGAATCGGGCCTTCAAGGGCTGGAGAGATGGCTTAGCAGTTAAGAGCACTGACTGCTCTTCCAGAGGTCCTGAGTTCAATTCCCAGCAACCACATGGTGGCTCACAACCATCCGTAATGGGATCTGACGCCCTCTTCTGGTGTGTGTGAAGACACCTACAGTGTACTCATACATAAAGTAAATAAATAATTCAAGAAGCAGGCCTTCCACTGTTCGGGGTGGTACCATGGGCCTCATGCCAGGAAAATCAGTACATGGAAACCTTCCAGGTGTAAAAACTCTCCACCCCTGATTACTTCCATTTAGTTTCCCTGAGAGACTCCCAAGAAGATTCTGCCCAAGGTGGGATTCCCAGGAACCCAGCCAGGAATTACGGCCAGCCTGATCCACCTCTTCTCATCACCCCTAAATCAGTAGGATCAGTTGTGGCACATACGCCTGTAAGCAGCAGCCCTTGAATCCCTGCTGTCCGTCACCTGAACCGTGCTGCTGTGTAACTCTGTGGTACAAACACATACAGGCTCCTGAACTTACAAACTCTGGATGCTTCTCTGACTAACTCGGAATGTTTAGCCTTCCCCAACTTTAAAAAAAAATTATCAGACCAGTGAGACAACTTAGCAGGTAAAAAGTACCTGCCACAGCCTGGTGATCGGGTGACCCTAGGACAAGAAGAGAATAGACTCCATCCTACAAGTTGTCCTCTGATCTACGCACATACTAAACGAATAACAAATAACACTTTTTTTTTTTTTAGTTATCACTGAAAATTCCATGTTGTACACGTGGCAAAGAACAGAACAATGAACCTTTGTGTCCCCAGTACCTGATGTAACAGTTATCAGCTCATGACCAACACTGTTTCATCTAAACCCCGACTCCCCATATTGATCTGAAACACAGCCTCTTCAAGTTTTCTAAGCCAATTTGGGAAGATAAAATACTTACTTGCAGTCAAAGATGTGTAAGTCTGCTGAAGCCCAAACTTCAAACCGAACTGCTCCACAGTGGCAGCCTCCCGTGTGCTTCACCAGGCCCTGGTACTCACTAAATGAAATAAAAACTAGAGCATAAAAATTTCTAACAGACAAGCAGGGGCTTTATGACCTGGCTCCTTCACGCTGTCTTTTTGTTCTTAAAATAAAGCCTAGCGCTCTCTCTCTCTCTCTCTCTCTCTCTCTCTCTATATATATATATATATATATATATATATATATATATATATATATATGTATGTATGTATTATATGACAACCAGATGCATCTCATAAAAGAGGTTTAGTATTTTCACTGGGAACTGTCTTGAATTTTATGACTGCAAAATAAAATAGGCCCAGAATTCAGTAAATATGAGGCTACAAGAGAAGCCTGGCTCATTTGCACCCACCCCCAACATTTTGATTTATATGTCAACTGATTAGTTTTTTAAAAAAAAAAAAATTACAAGCTAAGGACCAAGAAGAAACCTTACCAGCCTTAAGCAGACACTAGGCAAACAGGCCAAATAATATCCAGTTTTGATTGTAATAAAGATGGTACAAGTGGCTATGAAAAAGTAAGACAGGTCACCCAGTTGCCTACTGAGGGGACAACAAAGGCTTCTCTAAGTCCATTCACTCTCTTCATGCTTCTCAAGTACACAACTTTTCACACAACTGTACACAGTTAGAGCCAGCCTCATAACTGAGCATTAAGATTCAATGAACATCACAAAGCCCCTTCCCCAAAAGACTACATATTCTTGCCAAAAATAAAGGAGACAATGGCTCACCATGACTTCTGAATAACCACCACAGGGAAAAGAGCTCACAGCATCATCGATTTGCCATCTGATTAAAGGCAACACTGAAAGCACCTAGGTTTCTCTAACAAGTTAACATCTCACTTTCTTCTTCTACATACAATGTTTATTGTAAAAAAAAAAACCAAACAGTTTAATAACAGCGAGAGGTCCCACCCCCGTGATCATCCCACTTAGAGAGCCCATATTTGCTATATATTCCTCCAATTTTTTGTGATATTTGAACCGAATGTTAGTGTATATAAACATACATTTTCTTTTTACAAAAGTTAGCTTAGTAGACCATAAAGTAAATGTAAGCAAGCATACAGCATGCTAATCTGGTGAGTGAAATGCCTCTTTTCCTGCCAATATTTTTAGTATCTTTTTTTTTTAGATCATTATCACTTTGTTTTAGGGGAAAATATTACCTCAAATTTTTGCTTTGGGGGGCTCTTTTGTTTCATTTTGAGACGAGGTGTCATTGCAGCTCAAGCTAGCCTCAAATTAACTATGTGGACAAGGATGTCCTTGATCTTGTAGATCTTCCTGCCTCTACCTTCCAAGCACTGGGTTGACTCACATGGACCACCTTCTCACTGGCTTCTTTCTGTTTTCCTTTCTCGATTTTTCTTCGGAGAAAGGATCTAGCTCTGTAGCCCAGGCTGCCCTTGAAATCGCTGTACTCCTCCACCTCAGCTTCCTGAATGCCAGGATCATAGGCATGTGCTACTGTACCCAGCTCTACAGAGTTTTATATAGAGTATTGTTTAGATCTCCAAGTAGCTAGTACACAACAGGTACTCCGTGTTATATTTAATTTTTTTAAGTTTTAACTGATTTTTGTCTTAATGTTTTAAAGCATTCAATTTATAGCTCAAGAAGATAAAAATTGAATAAAGGAAACACATAGAAAGCTAAATTAAGATTCCGTTTCTTAGAGGGTGCACCAAAACCAAGAGAACTTCTTCTGGAACAAAGACAAAAGAACATCTTGTTGTTATGAAAAGTAGTTCAGATTGTTAAGCAACTGTTAGGTTAATGTTAGTTTTCTCCGTCTTTTATTGTTCTTTTTAATTTAATCTGCGAGTGAGAGCAGTAAGACTAGGTACTACTCGGTATTTCCCAGAGCACAATGTGTAAAGGAGGAAGGGGTCCCCGTGACATTTGCCAAAGAGCAGGCATCTGGCCAGAGTAATTATCAGCTCTTTTCCCCCCAAAACGGACCTCTGATCTGCTCCTTAGGCCATCAAAGAAGCTGGAAGCCCTTCAGAAGCACAGACCGAGGAGCGTAAAATAAAAGCCTGCTAGCCCGGACCCGGGATGAGAGCATAAAACCTTAGCTCCCCATTCCCCCTGCAAGCGTCCGTCCTGCGGATCGCTTTGCGCGCGATTCCCTCCGAGGTCAATAACCGCACCCCGCACTCTCCCTCCAGGGAAATGATCCGAACAAACGGCCCTCGCTCCTCAGGCCACTACATTCTCCACTTCGACCTTTCCTCCCGCCCACTCCCCGAAAGCACGTGCAAATACGGGTACAACGGTCTTGGTAGCCGGGAAACCGGGAGATGTCTGTTTCTTCACCCTGAGGGGCCCTCCCGCGCACTCAGCGGGACCCCATCCCGGAGCAGCCCCGCCACGGCTCCGCACTCAGCCTCGGGTCCCGCCGCCCGTGTGCACCTCGCCTGTGCCGGCCCGCCGCCCCCGACACACTCACAAGGTGTCCAGCAGTAGCTTGGCGGCGCCCTCGAAGCTGAGCCGTTGCCGCTTCTGGAACGTCTCCCAGCGCTCCCGCTGCTCCCCCAGGTCGAGCGCCGACGCCGAGGCGGCGGGGGTGTCCGCCGGCGGCCGCTCCTCGGCGGCCGCCTCTTGGGCCCGCGGCGGTGGCTTAGGCCGTGGCTTTGCCGATGGCTGCGGACCGGCCGTCCCGCCCCCGCCCCCGGCCCCCGCCCTAGTCCTGCTCTGGGAGCGCCGCTCGAGGCTCTCTCCGCCGCTGAAGTCCCCAGAGGCCCCCAAGCGCCGCTGCTCCCGCGGGTGGGTGGCCACGGCGCTACGAGTCCGCCGCATGTCTCCCTCAGCCCGGCTCACAGGCCTCTCAGCTCTGCGCGCTCCCGCCGGCCGATGCGCGTCCCCGCCTCCGACAACCTGAAGGCCCGGGGGGTGGTGCGCGGCGCTATGGAGCCCGCGAGCTCGGGACCCAGCGTGAGCCCCCTGGGCCGTGTGGCCGAGTGCTGAGGGTCTAACGAGACCGCGCCTCCACCTGCGCTACTTGCAGGTAGCGGTACCCGTTGGATCAGCGAAGGAGCGGACGCCAGGATTTCCAACCACACATTCGCAACTGGGGTCAGGCCTCAATTCATAAATTCATGGCGACATCAGAGCCGACACGCTTGGGTAACTCAGTGGTCTCCAAGGTGGTAACATTAACCAACTTTGCAGAAGCCATCATGTACCTAATATGAGCTAACGTATGTAAATTGTCCGACATCTGATACTTGAGGCATAAATGACAGCTGGAATCAGTTGGATCAACGGTCAACAGGTTTTTGGGTGGTTTTGCAGAACTAAGAATAGGACCCAGAGCCTTGTGCAAGAGTTCTAGCACTGAGCCACATTCCCATTCCCAGATTTTGTTTTCAATTTTTAAGTCAATGAATGGATTCAGGATGATATTCCATTCATATGCTTTTACAGAAAACGGTATTGAAGTTTAAAGACAAAAATCACTGCCAGCAAATGCTTGCTGATATAGTTGTCTCCTGAGGGGCTGTGCCAGTACCCTACTAATACAGAAATAGAGGCTCACAGCCATCCATTGGACTGAGCACAGGGTCCCCAATGAAAGACCCAAGGAGCTGAAGGGTTTGCAGCCCCTTAGGACAAACAATATGAACTAACTAGTACCCTCAGAGCTCTCAGGGACCACTAACCAAAGAGTACACATGGTGGGACTCATGGCTCCAGCAGCATATGTAGCAGAGGATGCCTAGTCGGTCATCAATGGGAGGAGAGGCCCTTGGTCCTGTGAAGGTTCTATGCCCCAGTGTAGGGGAATGCCAGGGCCAGGAATCTGGAGAGGGTGGGTTAGTGAGCAGGGAGAGGGAGGAGGGAGCAGGTTTTTTATTTTGTTTTGTTTTGTTTTGTTTTAATGGAAACTGGGAAAGGAGATATCATTTGAAATATAAATATCTAATAAAAAATAAAACAAAAAATAAACCAAAATCACAAGAACCACCTCCTGGGGCATCCCAGAAAGTCTCCAAATCCTTTTAGTTGTTCTCACACTTTTAAAGAAACATTTTCTTTTACTCACTTTTGCTACATTTTTCATTTTCAACTTAGTTCTGTTTTTGTTGATTTGTACGTTTATTAGAATATAGAATCCATTTATTGTCTTTCTAATGATGAAAATATTATGGGTTTTCCCAAATACAGCTTGATTAATTCATTAAGTTTTAACATAAAGTTCTCAATAATTAAAAGTTCCTACATACATAATTTTAGTGTTTTCTTTGTGCCTGTATCTTAAATATACAGATTTGCATCCATCAATTCAGATGTGGCACATGCTAGCACACTAGACTATGTCCAGGAAGAAAACAGAAGTGACCACTGTTTTGACTTTTTCTCACTGTTAATTACTTTTGCCTGTTCTGTGTCGAGACAAGGTCTAACCCTGTAGCCCTGGATGGCCTGGAACTCATTAATGTAGCTCAGGCTCACCTTGAACTCATTGTGATCTGCCTGCCACTGCCTCCTGGTACACATTGCGTTTTTAAAAAAATCTTTATTCAGGAGGGGAGCGAGTGCACAGGCGCATGGGGAGCAGAAGACGGTCTACACCATGAGTTCTCTTCTTCCACCAAACAGGCTGTCTGGGACATGCACCTTTACTTGGCTGCCCTGTTTGTGTGAGTCAGGGCTTCACTCTCTAGCCTAGGCTAGCCCTAAACTCACTAAGTAGCTAAGGCTGGCTTCAGACCTATAGCAATTCTTCAGCCTCAAACTCCCAAGTGCTAGAATCACAGGTATGATTTGCCCTACTTTGCCCTATCTTTAAATGTCATTTCAAAAATAGCATGTACACTGTTAAATCTAATACTGTTCAACATTTTGAAAATCGTTGAAAAAATATACACACACACACAATGTATTGATGTCAATATGATCTGTTCGGATTGGCTTTTATAAATGCAACACAAGCAAGGGTCATGCTTGAGGGAACCTTAGCTGGAAAAAAAAAAAAATCCCTTCATCAGATTAGTGGGTAAGTCTGTAGGTCATTTCCTTGCTTCCTGATTGATGGTGGAGTGGGCACTGTCACCCCTGGGCAGTCGATCCTGGACTCTGTGAGAGCAGGCTGAGCAAGCCACGGGAAGCAAGCCAGCAGTGTTCTTTCTTCACGACTTCTGAGTCAGTTTCTACCCTGACTTCTCTCAGTATGCACTGGGAATTCTTCCTTCCCAAGTTGTTTTTGGTTGTGGCACAGCAGTGGGGGAGAAAATTAACATATGAATATATCATCGTTTATTCTCTCCTCTCCTCTCTCTCTCTCTCTCTCTCTCTCTCTCTCTCTCTCTCT
>NW_022196911.1:57736000-57737376 GCF_008632895.1 Mastomys coucha
TGTGTGTTGCATGTGTATGTCAGAGTTCAAGGATGGGTGTCTTCCTCCATGATTCTCCACCTTCATTTTGAGACAGGGCTCCTTGCTGAAGCAGGAGCTCACACTCATCCTACACTGGAAGGTCACTGAACTTAAGATGACTCCCTAGCAGTCCCACAGTGGTGGGGTTACAGACTTGTGACCCCAGTGCCCATTTTTATATGGGTGCTAGGGATCCAAACTTCATGTTTGTGTGGCAGGCTATCCCCTAGTCCCCTTTCATTTATTCTCTTGATGAATACTTGAGTTGTTTCTAATTTGTGCAAATGTGATAAAGCTAGTATTCACATTAACATTTTTACCCAAGTCTTTTTGTAGATCAATTTTTCTCCAAACATTCAAAGTGGAATGTCTGGTTCACAGGTTGAGATTGTGTTGTGGCTGGGCGGTGGTGGTGCACCCCTTTAATCCCAGCACTTGGGAGGCAGAGGCAGGTGGATTTCTGAGTTTGAGGCCAGCCTAGTCTACAGAGTGAGTTCCAGGACAGCCAAGGCTACACAGAGAAACAGAGAAACCCTGTCTCGAAAACAAACAAAAACAAACAAACAAACAAAAAAGAAGACTGTGTTGTGACAAAGTCTTATGTAGTCAGTGTTCTCTTACTCAACAATCCTCCTTCCTCTGTCACAAATGCTAGGACTACAGGCATGTGCCACTATGCCCAGCTAGCACCATTCTTTTTAATGAACTACTGAACAGTCTCTAACCAGGCTGGCCAGGTTTGTGCTCTCCCAGCACTGTATGTGAACTGCAGTTGCTCCATACCTCACAGAACTCACACTGCTGGTCTTTACACTCAGCTTTTCTGCAGCTCTTTGATGACATCACTTTCTATTGTTTCGCATTTCTTTGTCCTGTAGCAATGCTACCTTCTCATACTCTTGTTGACCATTTAGACAACTTCTGTTTGAGAATCCTTTTGGGGCTGAAGAGTTAGTACTGCTCTAATAAAGGACTCTAGTTGGGTTCCCAACGCATACTTTGGGCATCACTAGAGAATCTGATGTCTCTTCAACTTCTTGGGCACCTACACCCATGCATGCACATACCCACAGACACAATTAAAACTAAATTTTTAAAAGACGGTCCATTTTTTAAAGTCAGGTTTATGTCTTAGGTTGCTTTCTATTGCTGTGATAAACACCATAACAAAAAGAAACTTGGGGTGGAAAATGTTTATTTCATCTCATAGCTTACAGTCCATCATTGAGGAAAGTCAGAGAAGGAATTCATGGCAGGAATCTGGTATTAGAAACCGAAGCAGAGCCAGGCAGTGGTGGCGCATGCCTTTAATCCCAGCACTTGGAAGGCAGAGGCAGGTGTATTTCTGAGTTTGA
>NW_022196911.1:57737386-57760009 GCF_008632895.1 Mastomys coucha
GACTCTCTTAGGTTGTTTTGTTTTGTTTGGTTTGGTTTGGTTTTTGGTTTTTTTTGAGACAGGGTTTCTCTGTATAGCTCTGGCTGTCCTGGAACTCACTGTGTAGACCAGGCTGGCCTCGAACTCAGAAATCCCCCTGCCTCTGCCTCCCAAGTGCTAGGATTAAAGGCGCAAGCCACCACCGCCCAGCTAGGTTGCTTTTTTTATACAACCCAGGATTATCTGTCGGGGCTGCACTCCCCACAATGGGCCGGGCCCTCTTACATCAACTGTGAATAAAGAAAATACCCTATAGACTTATAGTCTCAGTTACTTTTCTATTGGTGTGGTAAGACACAATGACCAAGGCAATTTATACTAGCTTATTGTGAGCTTACAGTTGCAGAAGGTTAAAGTCTATGACCTTCACAGCAGGGAGCATGGTGGCAGGCAGAGATGGCACTGGCACAGTAGGTGAGAGTTCACATCTGGTTCAAAAGCAGCAGGCAGAGAGAGAGAGAGAGAGAGAGAGAGAGAGAGAGAGAGAGAGGAGAGAGAGAGAGAGGAGAGAGAGAGAGAGAGACCAGGCTTTTGAAACTTCAATACCCACCCCCAGTAGCATACATTCTCTACCAAGGCTACACATCTAGTCCTTTCCAAACAACCAACTGAGGGCCACACATTCAAAATAAGTCAGGGCCATTCTCATTCAGTCTGCTACACTTGTCTACCCACCAGTCTGATGGAGGCATTTTTCCAACTAAGGTTCCGTCTTCTCTGATGACTCTAGTTTGTTGACAAAAACCCTAACCACAGTCTGATACACAATTCTCTGTGTCTCTGCCAGAAACCCATGACGATCAGTTCCTCACTGGCAGCTTGTCTTTCCACTTCCTTAACACCATCTTTTTAATGAGTGGAAGTTATTTTGAGGAAGTTCAACTTGTGAATTTTTGTTTGTTTTGGTTTTTGGTTTTTCAAGACAGGGTTTCTCTGTGTAGCCCTGGCTGTCCTGGAACTCACTCTGTAGACCAGGCTGGCCTGGAACTCAGAAATCCACCTGCCTCTGCCTCCCAAGTGCTGGGATTAAAGGCGTGCACCACCACTGCCCTGCCAACTTGTGAATTCTTTCATGATATTTTTTAGTTTACACAGAACTCTGTCTACCCGGAAAGTTATGTTTTCTTATAAATATTTCACACTTTAGTTCTCATACTTTTAGCTATTCAGTCTCAAATTTATTTTAGGCTTATGTGTGAGAGTGCTTTGTTTGCACTGTGTACACTATTTGCATGCTGGTACCCACAGAATGGAGAAGCGGGTGTCAAATCCCCTAGAACTGGTATTATCATAGAGGTGCTGGGAACTAAACCGGGTCCTCTGCAAGAACAAGTGCTCTTAATCTGAGCCACCTCTCCCGTCCCCTTATTCCATATGGTATGTCAAATATCAATAGATCCATCACCCTGTGGTCTATCTTAACCTTCCATTCTACTCCACTGCTGTATTTTACCAATCCTCATGCTAATACCACGGTCTTTAAGTCCTTGCTAATAGAGTCAGATAAATTTCCCCTAAATTCAAATCCCCAGCACCCACAGAAAAAGCTGTGTGGCTATGCACACCTGTAACCCAGTGGCGGGGGCAGTGTAGGGCGGGGGCACAGACTTCACTGGCTAGCAGCCCTCCTCCAGGTTCAGTGAGAGACTGTCTCAGCAGAACAGCAGGCATGTTCCTCTGGCTTCTGCACACACAGGTGCTCACACACATATGTACATAACACAGACATTGCATTTTCTTCTTACTTTCCCACTGAGCCATGCCCAGCTCCTGCAAGCGAGCCATCTGACTCATTCCTGAACCTTCACAGGAAACACTTCTCATCTCATCTGTAATTTACGATATTGTTAGAACAGAGCCTGCATAAGGGTCACTCCGTTGAATCACTGAACTATCCACTTAGATAGGTAATTACAATATCAGTTGCTCATGGTGCCATACTTATCAGTTTTCTGACACAACTATCAATTGATTATATACATGTCCTTAGCTAGAGTCATGGCTGATAAATGTTTTGAGCTCTTGATTTTAAAATTGCCTTTCTTTTGCCCAAAATGTGATGAGATTTTGTTTGGCAATATATGTTTTTTGTCATAGCTTCTCTCTTCAAAATTTGTATATAACATTCTACTTTCTGGCTTTTAACGCAGCAAACGAGAATTCCCACACTAGTTTTACCTGCTTTCCTTCATAAAACTGGGCTCTTCTTTCAGTGTGAAAGTCTATATGCTTCTCCTTTTACACATGGAACACAGGAATTTTTCCAGGATTTTTAAAAATTGTGTCAACAAGATGAATACCTTTTAAAACTTGAAAAAGAAAACAGAAAGCAGGGTTGGCAAGATGGCTCAGTGGGTAAAAGCACTGACTGCCCTTTCGAAGGTCATGAGTTCAAATCCCAGCAACCACATGGAGGCTCACAACCATCTGTAATGGGATCTGATACCATCTTCTGGTGAGTCTGAAGACAGATACAGTGTACTTATAATAATAAATAAATCTTTGGGCCGGAACAAGCAGGTACTGAGCAAACAGTGTTGACCAGAGTGAGCAGAGGCCCTAAAAATTCAATTCCCAGCAACTACATGAAGGCTCACAACCATCTGTACAGCTACAGTGTACTCACTTAAATAAATAATAAATCTTTTTGAAAAGAAAACAGAAAACAAACTTGCATTTATACAATAGAAAACAGAAAATATAAGCACAGAAACAGAACAAACTTCCTAAACATGGTGGCACAGACCTGCCATCCCAGCTACTAGGGAAGCTGAGGCAGAAGGACCACAAGTTTAAGGCCAGCCTAGGATACAGCGTAAGACCCTGAGATTTTGTCTCAAAATAAAAAGTAAAGGCCGGGCAGTGGTGGCACATGCCTTTAATCCCAGCACTTGGGAAGCAGAGGCAGGCGGATTTCTGAGTTTGAGGCCAGCCTGGTCTACAGAGCAAGTTCCAGGATAGCCAGGACTACACAGAGAAACCCTGTCTCAAAAAAAACAAAACAAAAAACAAAAAAACAAAAAACAAAAGTAAAAAATGGGCCAGCCAAGTGCTCGCCATACAAGTTCAAGGCCTGGAACTCACTGTGGGAGAAGAGAACCACGCTGTCTTCTGACCTCTCCAGGTGATCCACGGCATTCGTGTGCTCACACGCACATATTCACGGCTGTCTTTCATCTGTCTGTCTCTATCTCTCTCATAAACACATACACAAATAATAACTAAGATAACTGTTTAAGTAAAAATATAGCAGCAGTAGGGCCCTTACTTAGCATTCATGGTATTTGAGGCCAGAGTTCAATCTCCAGCACTCAAACCAAACCCGCAGACATGTTCTTTCTTTCTTTTTGTTTCTTTTTTGAGACAGCATTTCTGTGTAGCCCTGGCTGTTCCAGAACTCACTCTGTAGACAAGGTTGTCCTTGAATGCGGATATTCATCTGCCTTTTCCTCCCCAGTGCTATGACTAAAGGTGTGCACTGCTACCACCCAGCTAAGATCTCATATGCTTTCTATCTGCATCATTTCTGGATGTCTTCCCCCTTTTAATAGTACCCATGAATTTGTCAAATTATAGCTTTTATTTAACATGGGCTTTTTTTTTTTTTTTTTTTTTTTTTTTTTTTTTTTTTTTTTTTTTTTTTTTTGGTTTTTTGAGACAGGGTTTCTCTGTGTAGCCCTGGCTGTCCTGGAACTCACTCTGTAGACCAGGCTGGCCTAGAACTCAGAAATCCACCTGCCTCTGCCTCTCAAGTGCTGGGATTAAAGATGTGTGCCACCACCGCCTGGCAAACCTGGGCTGTCTTACAAATAGAAGAGTCCTGTCTGACAATGGGAAATTGATCTACTTCTGTAGCCAGTAGCAATGTTCCCTACGAGAAAAGACACTAAATTATGCCTGGATTCAAATTCATAAAAACAATAAAAAAGGTTATGGGCTGGAGAGATGGCTCAGTGGTTAAGAGCACTAACAGTTCTTCCGGAGGTCCTGAGTTCAATTCCCATCAACCACATGGTGCCTCACAACCATCTGTAATGGGATCTGATGCCCTCGTCTGGTGTGTCTGAAGACATCAATAGTGTATTCATATATCTTAAGAAAGTTCTGTACTTAATGCCAATGCATTGTATACTTCAGAAACAATGTTAAAGTAGGCTGCAGGCACAGATCAGTTGGTATGCTTGCCTGGTATACAAAGAAGCCTTGGCTATGAGCCTCAGTACCATATAAAACTGGGCATGATAATATTTGCTTATAATCTTAGCAGTCTGGAGGTAGAGGCTGAAGGATCAGAAGTTCAAAGTCCTCCTTGGCTATGTAGTGAGTTCAAGGCCAACCTAGGCTGAAGAAAAGATTTGCTTATGCAAATTTCATATATATATATATATATATATATATATATATATATATATATATGCTGGTGTACACTTAATACCAGCATTTTGGAGACAGAAGCGGGCAGATCTGAGTTCACAGCCAGCCTAGTCTACAGAATGAGTTCCAGGAGATTTAGGGGTACACCACCACTGCCCAGCTCACATAAAAATTTTTGTCCTAGGGCTGAAGAGCAGTTAAGAGCTGGTACGCTCTTGCAGTCAACCTAGTACAGTCACCAGAATCCATGTTCGTGACCCATAACTGCCTGTAATTCTAGCTCTAGAGGATATGACACCTCTGGCTTCTGCTGGTACCTAGACACATAGTTTAAAAATAAAACCTTAAAAATTTCCTGGATGTTAAAGAAGTGAAAAAGAAAATGTCTTATAAATTACATATGGTAGAAGTATATGACAGCTGGGCGGTGGTGGCGCACGCCTTTAATCCCAGCACTTGGTAGGCAGAGGCAGGCGGATTCCCCCCCCCCCCAAGAAAAAGTATATGACAAAAGATTTACAATATAAAAAGTCCATATAAACTGGGGTATGGGCACAAACACCTTTAATCCCAGCACTCAGGAGGCAGAGGCAGGCAGATCTCTGTGAGTTTGAGGCCAGCCTGGTCTACAAAGTGAGTTCCAGGACAGCTAGGGCTATTCAGAGAAACACTGTTTTTAAAAAGTCAAAATAATGCTCGTAAATAATAATAAAATCAATTCATGAAAATAAAAAGTAGGAGCTGAAGAGATGGCTCAGTGTTCAAAAGCACTGGCTGCTGATCCAGAGGACCCAGGTTCAATTCCTAGCAACCACGCGGTGACTCACAAAACTATCTGTAACTTTAGTCCCAGGGGATCCAACACGCTCTTCTGCCCTTTGATACTACACCACATAGTGTACAGACATACAGACAAGCAAAACAGCCACACCCATAAAAGAGAAATAACAGCGGGGCATTGAGGCACACTTATTACCAGCATTTGGGAGACAGAAGCAGGCAGACCTGAGTTCACAGCCAGCCTAGTCTATAGAATGAGTTCCAGGAGATTCAGGGGTACACAGAGAAACCGTGTCTCAAAATACAAAACAAACAAGCAAACAAACAGAAAATAGAAAGTGATATTTTTGTCTTAAAATCGTTAAATGCATAGAGATCAAAGCAGAATAGTATTCATGGGTGTTAGGTGAGGGCTGTGTGAGAGCTGTGTGGGGGCTGTGTGAGTGCTGTGTGAGGGCTTGTGTGAGGGCTAGTGTGAGGGCTGTGTGAGGGCTTGTATGAGGACTAGTGTGAGGGCTGTATGGGGGCTGTGTCCGGGTTGAGGATTATTTGTGGTTGTTTGAGGGCTGTGTGAGGGCTTGTGTGAGGGCTTGTGTGAGGACTGTATGAGGGCTGTATGGGGGCTGTGTCCGGGTTGAGGATTATTTGTGGTTGTTTGAGGGCTGTGTGAGGGCTATGGGCTTGGGAAGGGGCAGTTGGTGTTTCTGGAGATGGTTTCAGTGTTTAAGATAAAAAGTTCAGAAATCAGATACTGGGGGCGATTATACAATGGTATGAACATATTTAATAAAACAGACTTACATCTCAAATGTCTAAAAGAAAAAAATATGTAGCCAGATGGATGGCTCCATGGGTAAAGGTGCTTGGTACCAAGCTTCGATCTTAGTGTGATTTCTGGAACCCACATAGTAGAAGGAAAGAATTGACCAACTGTCTGAAGCTGCCCCCGACCTTCATGCATTGTGGCACATACATGTAACTTTAATTTCTTTAAAACCTATTTTTAATGATGGTTCTTAAACATTTTAAACTCTCTTGTAGCCCACCACCCACCAGAGATAGTGGAAAAGAAAGGATACGGGGGAAGTGGACCTGTTTAGAAAGGTTCTTTGGAGCAACTCCTATTTGTGTTGTCTGAAAATTGGCAGTTCAGTTCACAGGTTAGCAGTGGCAGCTCAATCCACTCAAAAACACTTCAAGGATACACCAGCAGTCCAGTTCACTAGAGTCAGGATAGCAAACATGAATCAGCAGGTGGCACTACCTAGCAGAGACAGTCAGGCCCCAGCCTTGAGTCAGTAGGAGGGACGAGGGAGGAACCCCAGGAGAAGTTCTCGGCTGTGCCTCTCTGAGGGAAGCAAAGATCAGCAGAAGACCCACAAGTGTTGCACAGCTAGCTCTATAAGCAAGCCTAGCTCAGCCTCTATCACTGTCTGCCCAGTCTTATTTATACCCTCCAAACATCACATGCCCTCTGTGGGTCTTGCCTCAGCGCGTGTATTGTCTTAGCGTGTGTTCCTGTCTCAGCTGACATCACTCTGCCAATCAGCCCAAGTCTGAGAAACTGCAGCACACCATCAGAAGTGTTTTGGTGTATTTTCTCTCTATGGAGTCCCCACAAATGCAGCTCAACTACATAATGTAAGGCAGACCAATATATGAGCATTGTTAGCAAAGAATTCCTCATCAGGTATCCTTTCACATGCTTGCTTTAGCAAGGTTTCCTTTCACCTGTGTCTGCTGCAGCTAAACGTACCTCCACGAGTCTGCCTTAGTCTTTCACCTGTGTCCACTTCAAGAAAACTCCTTCATGTGTTTGCCACAGCAAAACACCTTCCAACTGACTTTCCAAAGAACCCTTACGTTTCCACTTCACATACACACAAATAAATGTAATTTTTAAATTTTCCAAAAGATAAAAAGGAGGGGAAAAAAGAGGCATAACGTTTAACTCCTATAATCCCAGTATGAAACTGTCCGGCAGTTTCAGGAACCGGGTTCTGTCTCGAAGGGAGGAAAAGACCTGAAACACAGAGTTCGAGAACAAAAGGACACGAAGCCAAGTTGAGGGTTTCCAATCAAGGCTCATTTACTTGGGGGTGGTTTGAGCTTATATAGGCAGGTAAGAACTGAAAGCTCCAGAAATAAAATATTTGCATAACATAAACATTGAGAAGTTAGGAAAGAGTCAGGAGGGAGTCAACAATGGCTCAGATGTCCTCAGGCAATAGGTGTTGTCTTGGTGTTGTAATTGTATCTCAGCATGAACTTCTCAGGCAACTTCTTTCAGAGATAAGCCAATAGTCTGTAGAAGGTCTTTTGGCTTAATTCCCTGGGTGACCGCCTCAGGTGGAAGTTGCCAAAGGCCTGAGGCTGAACTGGGCGTGGGAGGCAACACCAGTAAGGAGAGGCTGAGGCAGGACTGAGTTCAGGACTATGTGCCTGCCTGGACAACATAGTGAAATTACTTCATGAAGACAATATGCTTAAAATGGTCATTTTTATGTATACTGTATCTTACCACCCAGTCCGCCCTTAGACTCACTAGGTAGCCAGGATGACCTTCAATCTCTGACCCTCTGTCCTATGTCGCTGAGGATGCCCTCAACACAGTTTATATGCTGAGGATTCTTTTGGGCCTACTAGGCAAGCACTGCACCAACTGAGTTACATCTTTAGACTTTCTCATTGTTTTGTTTATTTTTTGAGACAGGGGGAAAGTCTTGTAGTTTAGGGAAGCCTAGAACTCACTATGTTGTCTAGGCTGCCCTCAAACTCTGAGCAATCCTTCTGCCCCAGCTCTGCAAGTGTTGGGATTCACAGGCATGAGTGACTGACTATACATCTTTTAAACTCTCTGACTTGTAATAGATTCTGTCTCCTAACTATGTTAAATAAATAGCTATATAGACCAGTGCACACAGGTGCCCACATAGAGACAGGGTACCACCTGATACGGGTGCTGGGAACCAAACTGAAGTCCTCTGGAAGAGTAGTAAGGGCTCATTTCCCGAGACATCTCTCTTGCCCCTTAACATTTTATTTTAAATAGGGCCACAGACCTGAAAAGTTAGTCAGAGCCTGGGCCCTGGCAGCCCTAATAAGTTTGGCTCTGTCACCTGTCTTCAACAGGCCAATCAGACAAGTAATAATGAAAAATAGAAAAGGGAGATTTACCCAATGTGGTGCCACTGGAAAGAGGAACAAATAAAGGCATACAGTGCCTTCCCCACCTGTATTTACATGCATGTACCCACACATATACACATAATTAAAAATTAGAAAATATTTTAAGTATAAGGCAGTTCTATGCATAACTAAGCAGTTATGATGAAGTGTGGGCTCCACGGTCGTCACTGTCAGGACTCCAGGTTCTCCTTCAAGGTGGCCTGACAAGTGGCCAGACCTGGGTGAAAGCTCTTCCTAAGAGACACATGCCTGTAAAGCAAGAAACAGGCTTTTAAGCCTTTTCCTTCTCTTAGTGTGAGATTCCTCAGTAAATTCTAATTTCTTGGGGTCTACTACAAGAAAGGTCCGATAGCCCTAGCGGAAGGACACAAGTGTCTCAGAATACCTTTTCTCCTGCCAGTACATTTATGGCGGTTCACGCCTGGAATCCCAGCACTTAGGAGTTAGAGGATGGAAGATCAGGAATGTGAGGTCATCCTGGGCCAGCCTGATCTACATGAGACCTTATTTCAGTAAATAAGTCTTTTTCTTTTCCTTCTTTATTTTTGTTTTTGAGGCAGGATGTATTCCTGGCTATCCTCGAGCTCCCTGCCTCAAACTCAGAGATCCCCTGCCCCTGCCTCCCTAGTTCTCAATTAAAGGCATGTGTCACTGTGTCACTACTGCCCAGCCAATAAATATTTCTCACATGTGTTTAGTTTCAGCATTCCAGAGGCAGAGGCAGGGAGATCTCTTGAGATGGGAGGCCAACCTGGCCTACAGAGCGATACACACACACACACACACACACACACATGTCTATTCATGTGTTTTAGGGCCTAAAGATTACACAATCTGGGCTGGAGAGATGGCTCAGTGGTTAAGAGCACTGACTGCTCTTCCAAAGGTCCTGAGTTCAAATCCCACAACTGCATGGTGGCTCACAACCATCTGTAAAGAGATCTGACGCCCTCTTCTGGTGTGTCTGAAGGCAGCTACACTGTACTCACATAAACAAAATAAATAAATCTTTAAACAAAAAAAAAAATTACAGAATCTTTTTTTTTAAATGAACAAAAATAGAAAAAGTTCCTTTTTCATTGGAGAAACATTGTTGAGCAGAGTGTTAACTCACAAAATTTCTAATCTCAAATTTTACATTGCCCTGTTTTTTTTAAATCTGTTTATAGAGGGCTGGAGCAGTTAAGAGCACTAGCTGCTCAATTCCCAAGCACCCACATGAGTGCTCACAACAGTCTGTATAGTTCTAGGGTAACTGACACCCTCTTCGGAGCTCCTCAGGTACCAGGTACACAGGCAGTACTCAGACATACATACAAGGAAAACACGCGCCTAGGCCGTGGTGGCGCTCGCCTTTAATCCCAGCACTTGGCAGGTGGATTTCTGAGTTCAAGGCCAGCTTGGTCTACAGAGTGAGTTCCAGGCCAACCAGAGCTATACAGAGAAACCCTGTCTCGAAAAAACCAAAAAAACCCAAACAAACAAACAAACAAACAAAAAACCTAAAATACTTATGATGGTCCATGTCTTTAATTTCAGCACTCAGAAGACAGAACCAAGAGGATCTCTGTGAGCTCTTGGTTTACATAGTAGTTCCAAGCCAATCAGGGCTACATAGTGATGCCCAGTTTCCATGGGGTGGGGCTGGGGAATAAGACAGCACAAACAAAAACAATGCTATGGAAAAAAAAAATCTATCTTGTTCGCGGCAGGAGGAGTCCAGAGGCCATTCTTTTGAAACATTACTACTGGGTTGAAGTCATCAAATGATCTACTTTGAAAACAAACAAACAAACTGGGAAGCAATAAACCAGTCTGGCAATTGCTGGAACTTACCCTAGTGAAGTGATCACATCGGTCATAAGATCTGCATTCTAGTTCAATCTGTGCCTCAAAATGTCTGACTCAGAGACATACTCTGCTTGTTGAAACCAGGTCCGACTCACGCAGCCTAATAAAAATAAAATACTATGCAAAGGAGACGCTTTCTGAATTTCAATTCACTTCATATAAAATTCTACCTCCTCTTTATTCTAAAAAGCAGACTTTGGGGCTGGGCAATCAAACTGGGGCTTTTTTCTTTTTTTTGGTTCATGCTAGGCAAACCAGATATGTTCCTCACGTTTCCTTCAGTTGTATGGCAACAACTCGTAAACCTTTACAGAGTGAAGTTTATTTGTTAACATTTCTAGACTTCTTACTGTACGGAAGTCAGCAGCCTGTGCAAACAAAGCTGTTTTCAAGGTTATATACGTGGTCATCCTCGTGACTCCGCATGACAACGCAATCCGAGCCGCTCCGCTCCTTCCTGGTTTATCTTGTTCAGCGAAAAGCAACCACACCCAAGACCTCAGAACCTAGTCCTGAGGTTCTAGGATTAACAGGCCCCTTCCCTTCCTTTGCACAATAGGCACCCCAGAGGGAGAGGTGGGTGAACCCCGGGTACTGAGTCTAATAGGCATTTCTCCTCTTTCCTTCCTTTGTTTGTAGATTGCTGGGGAGGTAGAGAATCTACAGGTCCGGCGGGACCCTGGGCTGGGTTTCTAGGTAAATCCTCAGCTTCCAGCCCCGCAGCCACCCCACTCTCACCCACATCTAGGCCGGTGGGCGGCTAACAACAAGACAAAAACAACTAAAAACACTGGCTGCGGAAGCATCCATGTCCACACTGAAGGGGCCAGGACGAAGAGAGCGTCCAGCCAGTGCGAGCAGCGTGGGGTCACAATTCCTCCCCTGTGGCGTGAACCCGCCGAGCGAGGGGCGGGAGAAGACCACGGGGGACCTCGGGACGCGGGAAGAGAAGGCGCCCCTCCCCCACCACCAGCAGCCCCACAGCCGTCTCTCGCCTAGACCGAGGGCCCGCACATGCGCACTCGGTTACTAAGCAACGTCGACGTTAAACTGCCCGAGAACCCGAGCCCAGCAACAATCGAGCAGCCCGCGACCTCCACCAATCAGCGCCGGCCTCATCTTCGTCTCCTCACCAATCCGCGTTGACGCTGCAAGGAAGTTTCGAGAGCTTTCGAGGGAGGGCCCTCTTACTTGGATTCATCCGCTTGGTGTTTTTTTTTCCTTTTTTCGTACCAGAGGGGACGGGTCGCCGGGAAGAGACGGGCTCTCGCTTGGTAGTGTTCTGTACTTCGGTTCTGTGGAATCGGGAACTCAGCTGGGACGCCTAATCGGTCTGCCGGAGGTGGAACTACTTTCGGCGGCGCAGGAAGACGGCAGCTACGTAGGAGTGAGCCGTCACGCCACCGACGCTGCATAAATAGGGGCTCGCGCGGCCGCAGCGCTCAGTGACGAGAGGCTTTGTCCTGGTCGGCAGTCCTTCCGTGCGTGTGTCTCGACGCGCTGGGCGGTTTGTGCTCTCATCACAGTCGTTAACAGGTATTTGTCCGCGGCGTTTGAGTCGTGGAAGGGTTAGAGCGGGGGCGCTTAGGCGATGCTCAGCGGGCTTCCCTTTCTTTTTTCTTTTTTTTTTCCTCCCTTGTCTTGGGGTGGGGGAGGGGAGAGCGAGGTGACGTGACGCGGCAACGGGCCTTCCGGGAAGAGTGGGCCTTGGTCGCGTGCGCGGAGCGGGGGCGGCCCTGGCGCGCGCGCCAGGGAGCTTAACGGACGCTTAACCGATGGAGAGTCCATCGTGGTTATTTCAGTGGGGGAAGGCAGAAAAGAGGTACTTCTGACTTTGGCGTGGTTTATTACTCGGATTTTTATCAATGGCTTCTGGTTTGGATTCTTTTTATTTTTAATTTTGAATTTGTCACGTCTATTGTTAGCAAATGGGATGCCCCGCAGTTGATGAATGTTCCGAATGCCAGTTTCTGGGGGGTTTTCTTTGAAAGGCTTTAGCAGTTTGAAACCGTGGCAACACAGATTTTATGTTTGTGACAAAAACGGGGGGAGGAGTTTGCAGTAGAGCTGTCTTGTAGGGAGTCGAAGGCTTTAGTAGGCTTTTAAATTTTTTTACCTTTTAAATTCAAGGTCAAAATGCAGATCTTCGTGAAGACCCTGACTGGCAAGACCATCACCCTGGAGGTGGAGCCCAGTGACACCATCGAGAACGTAAAGGCCAAGATCCAGGATAAGGAGGGCATCCCCCCTGACCAGCAGAGGCTCATCTTTGCCGGCAAGCAGCTGGAAGATGGCCGCACCCTCTCTGATTACAACATCCAGAAGGAGTCGACCCTGCACCTTGTCCTCCGCCTGAGGGGTGGCATGCAGATCTTCGTGAAGACCCTGACTGGCAAGACCATCACCCTGGAAGTAGAGCCCAGTGACACCATCGAGAACGTGAAGGCCAAGATCCAGGATAAGGAGGGCATCCCCCCTGACCAGCAGAGGCTCATCTTTGCCGGCAAGCAGCTGGAAGATGGCCGCACCCTCTCTGATTACAACATCCAGAAGGAATCGACCCTGCACCTTGTCCTCCGCCTGAGGGGTGGTATGCAGATCTTCGTGAAGACCCTGACCGGCAAGACCATCACCCTGGAGGTGGAGCCCAGTGACACCATCGAGAACGTGAAGGCCAAGATCCAGGATAAGGAGGGCATCCCCCCTGACCAGCAGAGGCTCATCTTTGCCGGCAAGCAGCTAGAAGATGGCCGCACCCTCTCTGATTACAACATCCAGAAGGAGTCGACCCTGCACCTTGTCCTCCGCCTGAGGGGTGGCATGCAGATCTTTGTGAAGACCCTGACCGGCAAGACCATCACCCTGGAGGTGGAGCCCAGTGACACCATTGAGAACGTGAAGGCCAAGATCCAGGATAAGGAGGGCATCCCCCCTGACCAGCAGAGGCTCATCTTTGCTGGCAAGCAGCTGGAAGATGGCCGCACCCTCTCTGATTACAACATCCAGAAGGAGTCGACCCTGCACCTGGTTCTCCGCCTGAGGGGTGGCTATTAGTTATTCAGTCTGCATTCCCAGTGGGCAGTGATGGCATTACTCAACATTCTAGCCTTTTGCCCCAATTTAAGTTTAGAAATTACAAGTTTCAATAATAGCTGAACCTCTGTTAAAAATGTTAATAAAGGTTTTGTTGCATGGTAAGCATATATGGTGTCACTTGTGAAATTCTGTGGTGGCTTGGGTGGTGGGGCTCTTAACTGATTGGGGCATGGATTAACTTTGGTATTGACCAAAATATGCATCATTTACAGCTTATACTTGGAAGAGATAGATGTTTAAAAGTTAATGGCAAAGCCTTTAATGTCAATTTGCCACAGAAGGGGTGGGGCTTGATATTACAGCCTTTGTACTTTGCTTTTGAGAGAAAGCAAACATTTGGCTGAATCACATCAACTCTGTTAGAGGAAAACAGCCAACAGAGTTTTGGTTGAGTACGTTTTAAAATTGATGGTGGTTTGGGGGGGTCTCTAGGTAATACTTAATTGAATATCTATATTGCTTGAGTAAGATACCAGCAGGTTGGATTTCTTAATACTGGATGTGTGGTAATTCTTTTGAGTATGAAGAAGACTCCCCCCTACTTGGAGAACTGGTAAGTTTGAGACCTTCACTATGTGCCTCTGGCCCACATGATTTCCCAGCTTTAGCTATCATTTTCAAGTATGACTTAGAAGGCTATATCTTAAGAACTGAAACCTGCCTATTGTAGTTAATGTCCTAAGATTTTCTAAAATGATTTTGGAGCTGGTACTTCTCCAGCTCGAGATATAGGTTGGTAGACTAAAAGAAACACCAGCATTCAATCCCAGGACTGCAGTAAAAAGAAAAACAAAAAAAGGTCTTTAATGTCAGCTCTGGGGAAGCAGAGGCAGGACTCCCTAGTCTACATTCCAAGGTTACGTAAACAGTCTCCAGGAGAAACTGAAATGAGATTACAATCTCATGGTTAAATGCTAGCCTCTATGTGAGCTCCTTTGTGTATATGAGTATATAAATCTTGAGTTTTAAAGGTGGGAGACTTATGTTCTCACTGGGTGTGACATGGGATTCTGGGGATCAAACCAAGTGGTCTGGCTTTGAGGCAAGCAGCATAATCTGAGCAATCACCAGCCCTCCATTGGATGGCCATCCCTTTTTAATTTTGCCACAAATTATAGCCCAGTTGAATTTCTAACCCTACCTCTGCCTCTTAAACTGGCACTGGAAGTGGTTTGGATTTTCTTTTTGTCAAAAGAATCTATCCCTGGCTGGTTTGGTACACCTTGGCCTGAAACTCAAAAGATGCGCATTTGTCCTTGCTTCCCAAATGTGGCTATCACCTTTAATCCCAGCACTTGGGAGGCAGAGGCAGCAGGTGAATTTCTGAGTTCGGGGCCAGCCTGGTCTACAGAGTGAGTACCAGGACAGCCAGGGCTACACAGAGAAACCCTGTCTCGAAAAAACCAAAAAAAAAGCACATGTACTTTGTGGTCTCAGATTCTCTTGATTTCGGAAGAAATACTTGTACAACTTTGTGGGGAAATGTGTCTAGGACCTTTGCTATGAGATTAATGTGGAAAGAGGAGAGTTGATTGCTTGAAGCTGGGCATGGTGGTACATACCTGTAACCCCCAGTACCCTGAAGGCTGAGGCAATATTGCTCCAGGCTAGGCTGAGCCATTTGTAGCAAGTAGGACCCACAGACCCACATGGTGTTTTCTAACAAATACATGTATGAATAAACAATTTTAAAAGCCTGGGAACCATGGCTCTTTCAGGTTCTCTAGTCAAAGACTAGATGCTGAAGAATATATGGGTGGTGCATGTCTTTAATCGCAGCACTAAAGCACAGGCAATAGAGCTCTGGGTGAGGCTAGCCCAGTCAAATAGTAAACTTTGGGCCAGGCAGAGTTCCATAGTGAGGCCCTGTCTCTAAAACAGAAATTCAAACATGGGAGCTGTCATAGTAGCACATGCCTTTAATCCCAGTATTTGGGAGGCAAAGGCAGGTGTTACCTTTGAGTTTGAAGCCAACCTGATCTACAAAGTGAAACCAAGGACAGCCAGTGCTACATAGAGACCTTGTCTAAAGGAAAAAGGGAACATGGGGGAGGGAGAAAAACTGGCATCAGTTCCCCTGAAGTCATGGTGGTTAATATGGGGAGCAACTTGCATGACACATCTACCTTGAAACTGTAGAGTTCACAGAAAAGCTGGTACTCTCAGTCATAACCTCAGGTTTCCCCTCTAAGGCATTCAATAAAGGGGTTGTTTCCCCCTTCCCCCTCTGTCTGTCTGTCTCTGTCTCTGTCTCTCTCTCGCACGCGCGCGCGTGTGTATTTTGCTGGCGAACAAGCATAGTTCATGTATGCAAAACAAGCACAATACAACTGTGCGCTCTCCCCAGCCTTTTTGTTTTGTTTTGTTCTGTTTGGTTTTTTTCCAGACAGGGTTTCTCTGTGTCGCTTTGGCTGTCCTGGAACTCACTCTGTAGACCAGGCTGGCCTCGAACTCAGAAATCCGCCTGCTTCTGCCTCCCAAGTGCTGGGATTAAAGCATGCACCACCACTGCCTGGCTCTCCCCAGCCTTTTTATTTACGTAAGGCAAAGTCCCAGATAGTCCAGGTTGACTTCAAATGTCCTGTGTAGCAAAGTATGACACCACACCATGGCTCAGGACTCCATAGTTGTTTTTGAGGAGTAAGAGTGGGTTTGGTTTTGGTTTTTGAGATGGGGGTCTTTTTCTGAATGCACCTCCCAACTGCTAGGATTACAAGAGCACTCCACCACATATGACTTTGGACTCCTTGAAATTTTTTAATTATTCTGTGAGTGTATGTGCATGTGAAGGCCTTCCACTTCTACTGGAGACCAAATTCAGGTCTTCTGTGAATAAGCCAGCAGCCACCAACAGGTACTCTAGCCTGAGCATCCTAAAACACCAGCCTGAGGTATCTATCTCCTTCAGAAAGAAGCTGGCCAGCTCTTGTACAGCCAGCACTTTAGTACAGATTAATTTTTTTTTTAATTGACTTTTAGGTCAGCCTGACTCCTCTCCTGGGCTTTTCCTGGAAGCAAGCAACATGATTTACTGGAACAGTATGTATGGCTCCTATCCCCACAGTAGCCAAGACCTTGAGAAGGGAAAAGGCACATAGCCAGGAAGCTTAGAGAAGAAACCAGGACATGTCTGAATGTGGTAGTGCATACCTTTATTCCCAGCACTCAGGAGGCAGAGGCATATACCTGCCTGCCAATTCAAGGCCTGGAAGAAGAAAAGAAAAGCAGGAGCTTTCAGTGGAGAGAGATTGACTAGTGCTTCTCAGTTCTCAACCTGTAGGTTTTGACCACTTTGAGGGAGAGGGTGTTGAGTGATGCAGGGGTGACCTAAGGCCACTGGAAAACACATACAATTCATAGGAGTAGCAAAATTACTGTTAATGAAGTGGCAGTAAAAATAATTTTATGGTTGGGGGTCACCAAAACATGAGGAACTATATTAAAGGGACACAGGATTAGGAAGGCTGAGAACCAGTGGGTGTTGTAGGGGTGAAGTAGGTTAGGGAGACTCACTTATAGGATAACTAATTGACAATAATTAGATATTCAAAGTAGCTACTAGAATAGTTAATACTGCCAACACAAAATGGTCATGCCAAAAGTGGAAGCTATGCCTGTTACTCTGGTCATAGCAGCACCTTTGCATGGAAAGGTCACACAGAACCCAAGAAATTACCATGTTAAAATTAGTATGTCAGAGCCGGGCAGTGGTGGTGCTGGCCTTTAATTCCAGCACTTGGGAGGCAGAGGCAGGCAGATTTCTGAGTTCGAGGCCAGCCTGGCCTACAGAGTGAGTTCCAGGACAGCCAGGGCTACACAGAGAAACCCTGTCTTGAAAAACAAAACAAAACAAACAAACAAACAAACAAACAAATCTATGTCAATCAAAAACTTAAAAAGAGCCTGGACATGATGGCCTTGATTTCAGTATTCAGGAGCCAAAGGCAGGCAGATCTCTGAGTTTAAGGTCAACTTGGTCTACAAAGTGAATTAGAAAAAAAAAAAAAAAAAAAGCCCCGTCTCGGGGCTGGAGAGATGGCTCAGTGGTTAAGAGCACTGACTGCTCTTCCAAAGGCCCTGAGTTCAATTCCCAGCAACCAAGTGGTGGCTCACAACCATCCATAATGAGACTGGATGCTCTCTTCTGGGCTGTCTGAAGACAGCTACAGTGTACTTACATATAATCAATAAGTAAATCTTAAAAAAAAAAAAAAAAGCCAGGCTTGAAGGAGCAGACTTATAATACTATTTATTTGGGAGGGTGAGGTAGAAGAATTTGTAGTTCAAAGCCTTCCTGAGTTCAAGGCCAGTATGAGAACTTTAGTGAGACAATTTCCAAATTAAAAATAAGGGGTGGTGTGGGTCGAGGCTTTTGCTCACTTGGTCGAGTACTGACATGCATAAAGCACTGGGTTTACCCTCAAGTATTGAATAAACTGGTGCTATTTGCCTATAACCTTACCAATTTGGAGGAAGAGGCAGGGATAAAAGTTTGAAGTCAAGCTGGGCATACTGGGCGTGGTAGTGAACTTTAGTCCCAAGTGCTCAATAGATAGAAGCAGTAGGATCACTAAGTTTGAGACCAGCCTGGTCTACAGACTGAGTTCCAGGACAGCTAGAACTACATAGAAAGACCCTATCTCAAAAAACAAAACAAAACAAAACAAAACAAAAAACCCACAAAGATTGTTTGAAGTCATCCTCAGCTCTCAGCTGCATAGAGTTAAAGGCCAACCTGAGATTCTTGAGACTGACTCAAAAAAAACAAAAACAAAACAACAACAACAAAAAAAACAAAAATAGCAAAAAACCAACCAACAAACAAAAAATCAGTTGGCTTAGTTAGTAAAAACTTAGCTGTAAAAGTGCTTGCTATAAGTCGGGCGGTGGTGGTGCACGCCTTTAATCCCAGCACTTGGGAGGCAGAGGCAGGTGGATTTCTGAGTTCAAGGCCAGCTTGGTCTACAGAGTGAGTTCCAGGACAGCCAGAGCTACACAGAGAAACCCTGTCTCAGGAAAAAAAAAAAGTGCTTGCTATACAATCCTGAGGCCCTGAGTTCAATCCTGGAATCCATGATTGAAAGAAAGAGATGATTTCTGAAGTTGTCCTCTAACCTTTCCTTGTACACATGACAAGCATATACGAGCTTGTGTGTGTGTGCTCTTGCACTGTCGTATACATTCGTGTCACACACAGAGACAATAATAGTAGTTGTAAAGATTTTTCTCTTTATATGTATGTGCATGTGTACCTGCATGAGTATATGTGCCGTGTGTGTGTGTGTGTGTGTGTGTGTGTGTGTGTGTGTGGTGTGTATGTGTGTGTATCCTCAGAGAACAGAGGGCATCAATTACACCTGGAACTGGAGTTGCAGCTCTGAGTCACCTGAGGTAGGTGCTGGAAATGGAACCCAGGTCTTCTATAAGAGCACTATAAAGTGTTTTGTTGTTTTGTTTTGTTTTGTTTTGTTTTGTTTTGAGACAGGGTTTCTCTGTATAGCCCTGGCTGTCCTGGACCTCACTCTGGAGACCAGGCTGGCCTCGAACTCAGAAATCCGCCTGCCTCTGCCTCCCAAGTGCTGGAATTAAAGGTGTGCACCACCACTGCCCAGCCGCAGTAAGTGTTCTTAACTACTGAGACTGAGTCAACTCTTTGGCCCTGGAGAGAGAAGGAGGGTGGGAGAGGAAGGCGGAAGGATAGAGAAAGAGACTATCAGAGGAAGAACATGCATGCCTGCAGAGTCTAAAGAGGTCAGAGCAGGGGTACATCTCACCTGCTTTGCCTCTCTGGGCCTTGGCTAATGCCATGGAGTTGGTGCCCAGTTGTTTTTTCTTATTGCTACAAACCCACAAGGCCTTAGGGTGAGGCCATTTTTGAGTTTCCAGTAATGTGCTGAATTCCTCTAAGTGGCTACTTCACTGAAAGATTGATTTCACGCACTCGATAGTTCTGTTTCTCCATAAACTGTCCTCTCCACTTTTCATTAGAGGAGCACAAAGAAGCCCCAACTCTGTTTGCTGGGTTGAAGTGAGTGGCACCTGATATAGACAGGTCTTCAAATATGGAAATATATAAGAAAACAAGGGCCTGGGCTTAAAGATGTACAGTAAAGTAGAGTATGAGTGCAAGACCGTCTCAGGAGACTCCACATAATGCAGGATAGCTAACAGCCCTGTGTGGGGAGCTCACTTCCCACCTGAAATTGGATCCCAAATACGTGCTAAGTCTTACTCTGTGTCTCACATTGGCAAAAGTAAAATTGGTCTTTCTTACCACCCGGCTTCCCAGGAAGTGTGCTCAGACACGGAGTAGAGAAGTAACTGAGGCCCTGGGTCGGGCCCAACCAGCAGAAAAAGAAGATCCTGGATTGACTTAGATAACATAGAGCAGTGGGGTTCTGTCCCATGACTCTGGAACAGAGAGTCCTAGCTTCTATCCTCCACATCTCCCGAGACACAGACCTCTGCTCTGGCACACTTGGTTTGGAACCAAGGCTGCCCTGCAGTCCTGGTATTGGGTTATGCTGAGAAAACTCAGGCATCACCTGACTTTCAGCAGTTGCTGACTTTCCCCTCCCACTCCAAATAATTGGGGATCCTATTCCTTTTTAGGGGTGAGTTCTATGTTCTTGCTCTCAGGTAAGCAAAATATAAAAATCTGATTTGTGGGAAGCATTTTTCAGACCACTCCCTCTCTAACCTCATGCCACCTCTAGCTCTGAGTGCACAGGAGCTTGCCTGACTGAACATGGCCCTCTGCAGGAAATGAATTTCCAACACACAAGGGTTATCAACAGCATTGCCACTTTCTTTCTTTCTTTCTTTCTTTCTTTCTTTCTTTCTTTCTTTCTTTTTTTTTTTTTTTTTTTTTTTTTTTTGGTTTTTCTAGACAGGGTTTCTCTGTGTAACCCTGGCTGTCCTGGAACTCACTCTTGTAGACCAGCCTGGCCTCGAACTCAGAAATCTGCCTGCCTATGCCTCCCAAGTGCTGGGATTAAAGGCAGCATTGCTACTTTTTTTTTTTTCTTTTTGGTTTTTCGAGACAGGGTTTCTCTGTGTAGCCCTGGCTATCCTGGAACTCATTCTGTAGACCAGGCTGGCCTCGAACATAGAAATCCGCCTGCCTCTGGCACTGCTACTTTCTAAAGAAAAATTTTATAACTGTATTATTTTCAGAATAAGAATTATATGACTATGGGGGTTGGCTGGAGAAACGACTCAACAGTTAAGAGAACTTTCTACGCTGCCAGAGGACCCCAGTATGGATTCTAAAACTAACTTTCTGGCCTTCTGGAGACTCACAATGGCCTGTAACTGCTCCTGTAACACCCTCCTCTGGCCTCTGCAGGTATACACATACACACACATTTCCGGTGGTCCTGGAACTCACTCTGTAAACCAGGGTGGCTTTAAACTCCTAGAGATCCACCTGCCTCTGCCTCCTGAGTGATGGGATTAAAGTCATGTACTACCACAGCCAGTTTAAAAGTAAAAAAAAAAAAAAAAAAAAAAAAAAAAAAAAAAAAAAAAAAAAAAAAAAAAAATTGAAAAAAATTGAAAAAAATTGAAAAAAACCTTTTCTACAGGAAAAAAAATGATAGACCCAGAAGTGAGGCAGGCAAGCATGGGAAATAGTTTAGCCACCTGGGACTCTACTTGGTCTTGGCTATGTACATACCCCTATTCTAATAGTGTACTTGGCAGCCTGAGAACCTCACCTTCATGCACACCCCACTCCAAACAATATACCTAGCAACCTGCTAGCAACACGAAACCCCAACTTGCACTCACTGAGCTGTATACATGCGCTCCCTGAACAAGGTACCTAACAAATGGGTAGCCACCCAGCACTTCCACCTCCATCAAGCTGTATCCCACCTCAAACAATAGAACAAGTTTTCTCTTCTTTTATTTATTTATTTATTTATTTATTTATTTATTTATTTATTTTTCCAAGACAGGGTTTCTCTGAGTAGCCTTGGCTGTCCTGGAACTCACTCTGTAGACCAGGCTGGAAGTTTTCATCTTCTTAAGGATGATCAAGGGCTGGAGAGATGGCTCAGCAGGTAAAAGCACTGACTGTACTTCCAAAGGTCCTGAGTTCAAATCCCAGCAACCACATGGTGGCTCACAGCCACCCATAATGAGATCTGATGCCCTCTTATGGTGCGTCTGAAGACAGCTACAGTGTACTTACATATAATAATAAATCTTTAAAAAAAAAAAAGGATGATCAAATTTGGATAGTTTTTTTTTGTTTTGTTTTTGTTTTTCGAGACAGGGTTTCTCTGTGTAGTCCTGGCTGTCCTGGAACTCACTCTGTAGACCAGGCCAGCCTCAAACTCAGAAATCCGCCTGCCTCTGCCTCCCAAGTGCTGGGATTAAAGGTGTGTGCCACCACTGCCCGGCTGGATAGTTTCTATTCAGACACATTTCTGATACTTTCCAGTATGGATGGTAGGGAGCCAATCCAGACCTAACTGCTTGGGGGTACACACACAATAAGGATAGAGAACCTTGAAATGAAGCCCCTAACAACTAAACCCTTCCTGCCTCTGAACTCTGTAAAATAGAGTCCCAGACAGGCAGCTGGAGAGATGGTAAGGAGGGCTGACTGCTCTTCCAAAGGTTCAATTCCCAGTGCCTACATGGTGGCTTAAAACTGTCTATAGTTTCAGTTTCAGGAGGATCCCTGGGCAACAGGCAACAGGCAAAACACTCATAAAAAATTAATTTTTGAAAAGATGTATTTGTGTGCCAAGTCATAAAAAGTAATCCAAGAGTGCACCCTATCACCAGCTTAGCACACAGGGACTGTTAAGGATTGGTTTGTTCTGAGTTAACCCCCTGCCTCCCCAGATGGCCCTGGAGGAAGACAAGGTAAATACCAGCAGACTCTAACACAAATTGTTGCAAGTGCTTGATCCCAAACATCCACACAATGAGGGAAGAGTGCAAGGAATGATAACAAGAAAGTTACAGACGTCACAGGCCTCACCACCGTGGATGAAAAAGAACAACTTCAAAAATAACAGAGTCACCAGATGGCTTAGGGGATAAAGGCACTTTTGATCCCAGGTACCCACATAAGGGTAGAAGAGAATCGACTCCTCAGAGTTATCCTCTGACCTCCACACACATGCCCTGGCATACACTGTACTCTGCCCCCGCCCCATCATTTGCATGTGCTCATGCACATACACACAAAAACAATAATGATGATGATAATGATAAATTAAACAAAAGAAAAAAGAAAATCTTGTTTTGTTTGGTTTTCTTTTTTTTTTTTTTTTT
>NW_022196911.1:57760174-57775282 GCF_008632895.1 Mastomys coucha
TATGGATGGTTGTGAGCCACCATGTGGTTGCTGGGATTTGAACTCAGGACCTCCAAAAGAGCAGTCAGTTCTCTTAACCGCTGAGCCATCTCTCCAGCCCTGTTTGTTTTTCAAGACAGGGTTTCTCTGTGTAGCCTTGACTGTCCTGGAACTCACTCTGTAGACCAGGCAAGAAAATACATTTTAAAGTGTGGTCGAGTACCTTATAAGAGGGGCAAGACAGAATACCAGAATGATTAACTCTCTTGGTTCCCTACCTCCTTCCTCATACAATCTGCTAGCTGAGACACTGTCTCTTTCTTTCTTTCCTTCTTTCTTTCTTTTTTTTCTTTGGTTTTTCAAAACAGGGTTTCTCTGTATAGCCCTGGCTGTCCTGGAACTCACTCTGTAGACCAGGCTGTCCTGGAACTCAGAAATCCGTCTGCCTCTACCTCCCAAGTGCTGGGATTAAAGGTGTGCACCACCACCACCCGGCGAGACACTGTCTCAAAAGCAAAACAAACAAACAAAAACAAAAACAAAAAAGGAATGAAGAAGATGCTGGAGAGAAGGTTTAGCAGTTCTGAGTCTATACCACGCCTGCAGAGAGTTCAAGCTCAGCTTCCAGTGCTTTGGTCCCCTCCTCCCAAATCAACCATAAAGGATAAGAAGGTGCTATTAGGATGACGAGGGAGGAGCCTCCCTGGCGAGGGAGATGCCACCATTGCCAGACCCTAGGGCTGGAAATGCTGCTGCTCATGAGATTGAATTAAATGTAGTAGACTTGACTGGGCACTGTGGTATCAGAGCCAGTGGCAGCACTGAGATGTCAACGGCAAGCTGAATGTAGTTAGTTATGGCAATGGGCAAGCACTGGCAAAGCAGGGTCTAATAAAAGCCTAACCAGTATGCCTTTTGGTACTGGCCAACCAATCATGGTAGTTTGTTTGTTTGCTTTTTTTTAATAAAGATTTATTTGGGCTGGAGAGATGGCTCAGTGGTTAAGAGCACTGACTGCTCTTCCAAAGGGTCTGAGTTCAAATCCCAGCAACCACATGGTGGCTCACAACCATCTGTTGTAATGAGATCTGACGCCCTCTTCTGGAGTGTCGGAAGACAGCTACAGTGTACTCACATATAATAAATAAATAAACCTTTAAAAAATAGAGATTTATTTATTTTATGTGTATGAGTACACTGTAGCCGTACAGATGGCCGTGAGCCATCATGTTGTTGCTGAGAATTGAACACAGGATGGCCCTGCTCACCCAGCTCACCCCACTTGCTCTGGCGTAATCCACTGTAGCTGTCTTCAGACACACCAAAAGAGGGCATCAGATCTCATTATGGGTGGTTGTGAGCCACCATGGGGTTGCTAGGATCTGAACTCAGGACCTTTGGAAGAACAGTCAGTGCTCTTACTCGCTGAGCCATCTCGCCAGCCCAATCGTGGTTTTAGGAGTAAAATAGATAAGAAGACTACTAAGGATTTTTGTCATTGGTGATGATTGATTTTTTTTTTTTTTTTCGAGACAGGGTTTTTCTGTGTAGTCCTGGAACTCACTCTGTAGACCAGGCTGGCCTTGAACTCAGAAATCCGCCTGCCTCTGCCTCCTAAGTGCTGGGATTAAAGGCGTGCGCCACCATCACCCTGGCAACTTTTCGTTTTTCAATAGTTTCACTAAACTACCCAGACTAGCCTAGAAATTATCCTGTAGCTCAGGTAGGCCTTGGATTTTCTGTCTTCCTACCTCCTATTTGGAGTAGCTGAGATGACATATGTCCCACCATATCTGGTTTTATGTTATGCTGGGGATTTGACACAGGGCTTTATGATTGCTAGGCAAACACTTTCCTAATTGAGCTGTATAGCCTCATAATTTTGAAGGCGTCAGCAAGCATTTACCAACTCACCTCCATTCCTGGCTCCTGCTGGCTATATGTTTCTTTTTAAAATCATTAAATGAACTTTGACTTGGAATTAGAATTTCCAACCATTTATAGAATAACTTTAGAACATCTTTTTTATCATTTTGTACTCTATATTTATGGGAAGCCATGCTCTTAGCTTTGACAGTCATACAATATCAAAATATCAATCAACTCTGAATAAAGTTAAAAATGCTCCATGTCCTACAGCATTGAAAATCTAGCTAAGAGTTAGTTCTTTATGCAGAAATAAGTGAGCACTTCCATCTTGGTATGTGATTAGCTGTCACCTCTAATAAGTGGCATACAAGCCAGGTATGGTGGCTCAAGCTTTTCCAGCACCTGGAAGGCAGAGGCAGATGGATCTCTGTGAGTTTGAGGCCAGCCTTGTCTACAAAGTAACTCCAGGACAGCCAGGGCTGGTTACACTAAGAAACCCTGTCTCGAAAAACCAGACATTTATTAATACAATTAGGTAGATGAATTATTTAAAATTCTTTGATTTTCATTGGCAAGAGTTTTGCTTATATACTTACTTCATATATCTAAATATCTAGGGCTACATAAAAGTTTCTCAGGCAGCCAGGTGTGGTGGTACACATATTTGATCTTAGCACTCAGGAAGCAGAATCAGGAGACTCTCTGTGATTTACATAGGAAACTCCAGGACAACTAGAACTACATAGAGAGACCTTGCTTAGAAAAAAAAAAAATTTCCCTTTCAGGCAAAACAGGATAGTAAGTCAAAAGTTCAACAGACTGCCTTTTTTATTTTTATTTTATTTTTTAAAGATTTATGTGTATGAGTACACTATAGCTATACAGATGGCCGATGATGTCTGCTGGGAACTGAACTCAGGACAGCACCGCTAGCTCCGGCCCTGCTCGCTCTGCTCGCTCTGGCGTAAGTAATTCACTGTAGCTGTCTTCAGATGAGTACTGATCTCCTTATGGGTGGTTGTGAGCCACCGTGTGGTTGCTGGGATCCGAACTCAGGATCTTCGGAAGAGCAGTCAGTGCTCTTATCCGCTGAGCCATCTCGCCAGCCCCCTGCTGTGACCTCTTAGAGCACAGATCCAAGTGCAGGCCCAGAGGAATGGCGTAGGAAAGGGGAGTGATGCTGGAGGGTAGCAGAAGGTCTAGGTTGGAATGGGTGGAAGGGGTGGGCAGGAGAGTTGGGGGTATGCCTGAGGCAGGATGAAGGGCTAGGGGGTGGGGGAGAAGATGACAGAGTGGGAGCGAAGAGAGGAGGGGTGTGGAGGAGGAGTGAGGAGGGTACAGAGTGGGTGCAGGATGAGGAAGTGGGCTGCAGGCCCGTGTTGCGTGGGGCTGTCGACCTGCCTTCTGCTTCCCCAGGTCCTTCCTTGGTTTGGCTGGCTTCCTGGATTGTAGTCATCTTCTGCCTCACTCTGATGCACCTTTGGCCCAGACTGAGCTGATGGAGCCTGTCCTTTGTCATTCCGCCCCAGGATCATTCTTTTACCTGTGGACAGTCTTTCTGCTGGTTTGATCTGTTGTGGTCATCCAAACCAGGAAACGTCTTCCTGTGGTCTTCTCAGGCTAAAGCCAGATGTCCATTTCTGGGCAGTGACTGGGATAAAAACTCCCAAGAGAGGTCAGGGCTTGGATCTGAGGGGGAGGAGAGGGAGGGAGGGAAGGAAGGAGGGAGGGAGGGGGAGGGAGGGAGGCACACATCCAGGCCTCTCTGTGTAGAGGCTCCCTGGGGGGAGTTGGGGGAGGGAGCAGTCCACTCTCTATGAGAGTAAGGATTGATTCTCCCAGGCCCAGCACATTGTCTTTAGCCGGGTAGACTTTGCTCTCTTTCTCCAGAAGGGATCTTTAGTCTTGAAGACAGACCCTTTAAGGGCACCTTTTCTGTGAATCAGTTGTTTTAGAGTTGTTTTAAACTACTTCCTCCACCCACTCCACCACACACACCCTGCTCTCACCACCCTCACTCCCAGAAGCCCATTCCCAGTTCAGTGTTCAGTCTAAAGGAAGCCGGAAGCTGGCTTCTTTCCTTTTTTTTTTTTTTGTCACTATCAGACACTCAGCTTCAAGAAGCTCCATCTGGTCTATAGACACAGGCTTGTCTCTGGCTCTAAACAAGTTTGGGGATGGGTACAAAGAAAATTACAGTCAGTAAGTCCAGGCCCCGGCTTGTTACCCCTCTTCCCTAGGACTCTCGGAGGCCCCACTTTTCCTTCTTCTAAGGCCCGGTGACATCCTCTCTCCCACATAGATCCAATGACAGTGATTTTAAACAGTTTAGAAAACACTGCTGTCCGGAAGATGCCCTTTGTCTCTGACATTGCTTCCCTCTCCAGAAGGTACATATGCTACGCATCTGTGTGAGCATTCATACTTTAGTTTAAAAAAGAAGAAGAACATAGGGATCTATGGGGCTGGAGAAAGGGCTCAGTGGTTAAGGGTACTAGCTGCTCTTCTAGGGGACCTCAGCTTGATTCCCAGCAGCCACATAGTAGCTCTCACTGTCTCTGATTCTACTTCTGGGGGATCTGCTGCACACAAGTGGTGCACAATTATGCATGCAGGCAAAACACCCATACACATAAAGTAAAATAAAACACGGAATAAAGAATCTATGTAAAGGCTAGGTGGTGGTGACCACACCTTTGATTCCATCACTCAGGAAACAGAGGCAAGTGGAACTCTATGAGTTCGAGGCCAGCCTGGTCTACAGAGTGAGTTCCAAGACAACTTTGTCTGGAAACCAACCAACCAACCAACCAATCAATCTATGTGAAAATAAATTCAAGTAAAAGAAACATTTACAGCCGGGCGGTGGTGGCATACGCCTTTAATCTCAGCACTTGGGAGGCAGAGGCAGGCAGATTTCTGAGTTCCAGGACAGCCTGGTCTACAGAGTGAGTTCCAGGACAGCCGGGGCTACACAGAGAAACCCTGTCTTGAAAAACCAAAAAAAAAAAAAAAAAAAAAAAAAAAAAAAAAAAAAAAAGAAACATTTACAAAAAGCTACAACAGGTGAGATAAAATGAGGCATAATAGGGTGTAGACTGAAGCCAGCTTGAGAAGTTTGTATTTTGCAGAGTGGGGGTGCTGGGTTATGAGTTTCCCATATGCCAGCAAGCACTCTAGCACTGAGCTATACCAGCCAGCTTTTTCTTTACTTGGAGACAGAAAAAGCTTTTGAAACCTGAGTTCAAGGAGGGCTTTGAGGAAGTCTTAACTTCTCTGTATCATTTTCCCTCCCCCTGTTTTGTTTTTTAAGATTGTTTATTTTTATGTGTATAAGTGTTTTGCCTGCTTGTATGTATATGCTCATTGTGTTCTGGTATCCTCAGAGACCCAAAGAGAGTGTCAGTCCTCTGGGACTAAATAAAGTTGCAGACAGTTGTGAGCTTACTTGTCAGTGCTAGGATAAAACCGGTTTCTCGGCAAGAGTAGCAAGCTGCATTCACCCCGCTGAGTCATCTCTCCAGCCCCAGGGCTTAGAAAAAAAGAGAAAAGATAAAATTGATACACAGCTCATCAGTGAAAAGCAGATGACTCACAAAGTCATGCAGCCAAGATCGCCATCACAGAGTAGTTTGGCCTAGGGATGCGGTTTACTGGCATATCACCTGCCTGTCATTTGTCACTATGTTTGGTCTCCAGCACTGAAAAGCATTCAAGTAAGTAAGAGTTTTGTAACCCGTGATGTCTTGACTGGCATTTTTGTTTGTTTGTTTGTTTTTTTGAGACAGGGTTTCTCTGTATAGCCCTGGCTGTCCTGGAACTCACTCTGTAGACCAGGCTGGCCTCGAACTCAGAAATCCACCTGCCTCTGCCTCCCAACGTGCGCCACCACCGCCCGGCATTGACTGGCATTTTTTAAGTAGCCTAAGTTTTAAGAGTTTATTACATGTTGTAAAATGTATTGGTACTTCATTATTTTTTTTTTTTTACTGGTTAAATATTGGTCAGTTGTGTGGATATATATCACGTTTTATGTACTCATTCACCAACTGGTGGCTCTTTGGGTTGCTGTGTCAGTGTTGGGGCAGCAGAATGAAAGCTCAGAATGAAAGCTCACTCGGCAGCCTCAGCAGCCCAAAGACTTCTCTTTCATCGACCTCAACTCAGATGAAGCTGGATCCTTGGTTTCACAACAGAAGAGAATTTCAGGACAAGAGAATACAAAGCAAGAATTAGAGTTCACAGGGCTGGAGAGATGGCTCAGCGGGTTAAGAACACTGACTGTTCTTCGAAAGGTCCTGAGTTCAAGTCCCAGCAATCACATGGTGGCTCACAACCATCTGTGATGGGATCTGATGCCCTCTTCTGGTGTGTCTGAAGTGTAAGCTACAGTGTACTTATGTATAATAATAAATAAATCTTAAAACAAAACAAAACAAACAAACAAAACCCTTAAAAAAAAAGAATTAGAGTTCACTAAAGTTCTTTGATGTTGTTGTGGTTTTGGCATTTGTTTGTTTGTTTGTTTGGGGGTCAGAGTTTCCTATGGAGCCCTGGCTGGACTGTAACTCACCATGGCTGGGCCTTGAACTCATAGAAATCCACTGCCTCCGTCTCCATCATGCTGGGATTAAAGGTCTATGCCACTATGACTGGCTAAGATAAATTTTAAAAGCACAGATTTAAATGCAGTTGTTAACAGAAAGAGAGGCACTCTTGGGGAGAGTTATCCACACATGAAAGAATGGGTAAAGGCTCTCTAAGAAGGCCTCTCTTAAGTATCTTAACATGGATGTAGGAGTTTGGAAGCTTTTGGAATGATGTTGGTTAACAGGTTTCTAAAGAATTCCCTGTGGGGCTGGAGAGATGGCTTGGTGGTTAAGAGCACTGACTGCTCTTCCAGAGGTCCTGAGTTCAATTCCCAGCAACCACATGGTGGCTTACAACCATCTGTAATGGGATCCGATCCCTCTTCTAGTGTGTCTGAAGATAGCTACACAGTACTTGCATACATAAAATAAATAAATAAATCTTTAAAAAAAAAATAGAATTTCCTTTGACCTCTTTCCCCTATTTCTTTTCTTTATTTTCTCTCTCTTTCTTCTTTCCCCTTTTTTTCCAAGACAGGGTTTCTCTGTGTAAGCCTGGGTGTCCTGAAACTCTTTCAGTAGACCAAGCTGGCCTCTAGCTCAGAGATCTATTTGCTTCTGCCTTCTAAGTGCAGGGTTCAAGGCCTGCACCACCATGCCCAGCTTTCTTTCTCCCTTTTTAGTAAGATTATAGAGTAACTAGGAGGATCCTTGAATTCCAATCTGCTAAGACAAAATCATGGGTCAAAAGGGTTGCACAAAGGAACTATGATATGCCTTCTATTACACATGAGGTTTCTTGTGCAATTCCTAGAAAATTACATGTTAATTACTGGGAAAAGAGAAAGGCTGTATATACTTGGCCTTAAGCAGGATTCACTGCTATTTTTAAATTCTCATTTGAAAATATCTCTACATAAGAGAAATATTGTTTCATGTTGAATATAGCAGCACATGCCTTTAATCCCAGCACTCTGGAGGCAGAGGCAAATAGATATGTGTGGGTTCAAAGCCAGCCTGATCTGCACATGAAGTTCTAAGCCAGCCAGGGCTACATGGAGAAATCCTGTCTCAAAAACAAACAAACAAACAAAATCTCTGTTTTGGCAACCTTCACAGAAAAATGTTTCTTGAGCTGGATGTGTGTGTGTGTGTGTGTGTATGTGTGTGTGTGTGTGTGTGTGTGTTTTGCCTGAATGTATGGTCTCCTGGAACTGGAGTTATGGATGGTTTGAGGCACCATACAAGTGCTGGGAACCAAACCTGGGTCCTCTGCAAGAGCAACAAACACTCTTAACTGCCGAACAATCTCTCCAGTACATCCATCTGGAATTCTTGACTCTGCTCCGAGCAGATTCCAACCTGAGGGTCCCTTTCTCTTCCCATCCCTTAGAGTGTCCTGTTTCTCTGAGTAGTGCTGTTGCTATAGCATTTATGTATGTACAGGGCCTATGCTGTCTTGTCCCACGTCTTTTAAGTACATGATTAAGGCTGGAATTTCTGGGTCACATCTTAAGTCTATTTTTAATCTTCCAGAAAAATAGTCAGTGTGTTTTTATCAACCCCCAATGACTTTTCTGCAGACTGAATTAGATGTTTCTTTCTTTGTTTGTTTGAGACCAGGTCTCACACTGTATTCCCAGTCAGCCTGGAACTCACTATCTGACCCAAACTGGTCTTCAACTCAGCACTTTTTCTGTTCCCACTTGGGTTTTGTTTCTTCAATTTTCATTTAATAGGATTTATTTTATGATGAGTGCCTATATGTAAGTCTGTGACCATGTATACTTGTTGACTATGGAGGTCAGAAGACCATGTTGGAATTTGAATTATAGATGGTTATGACCTACCATGTGGGTGCTAGAAATTAAACCCGGTTTATCTGCAAGAGCAATCAGTGCTCTTAGACCACTGAGCCTATCGCTTTAGCCCCTCAGTTTTCATTTTTTAAAAGATTTATTCTTTTTTTTTTTTTTATGTTTTTTTTGGTTTTGGTTTTTTGAGACAGGGTTTCTTTGTGTGTAACAGAGCTCTGGCTGTTCTGGACTGGCTTTGTAGACCAGGCTGGCCTCGAACTCAGAAATCCGCTTGCCTCTGCCTCCTAAGTGCTGGGATTAAAGGCATGTGCCACCACCACCTGTCTTAATTTTTTATTTTAATATTTTTTATTTATTTTTATTTCGCGTGAATGAATGAATGCATGCATGTCTGGTGCCTGCAGAGACCAGAAACTGTCAGATCGCCTTGAACTGGAGTTACCGACATCTGGGAGCCTTCATGTGGGTGCTGGGAATCAAACTTGGGTCTTCTGTAAGGACAGTCAGTGCTCTTAAGACCTGAGCCATCTCTCTAGCCCCCTTATTTTTATTTTCAATCATGTGTCTGTGACTGTGTTTTGGTTTGAATCCGTGCATGTTGGAGTGCAGGTACCCATAGAATCCAGAAGAAGGAATCAGATCAGAGTTACTGGCGGTTGTGAAGTGCCCAAGTCTTGGGTCTTCTGCAAGCACAATTCCCACTCTTAGCTGCTAAGTCCCTAGTGCTCATTTTTCATTGTCATTTGATGGTCTCCAGTTTTACTTCAACAGGATGGTGGGGCCCTCTGCCTACCTGGCATTTAAAGCTGTGCTGAGTACTTCTTAGTTGATAAGATGCCTTGGAAGCTGTGGGTACATCAAAAGGGCATGTTCATCTCGTGGAAAGCATAAGTGTCAAAGGTGTGGCTCTGGGTTTAAATCTTTGCTTCCTTACTTCCCACCCATGTGGTCTTGGGTCTCCGGTTTTTTGTTTGTTTGTTTGTTTGGTTGGTTGGTTTTGTTTTTTTTGTTTTGTTTTTGGTTTTGTTTTGTTTTTTCGAGATAGGGTTTTTCTGTATAGCCCTGGCTGTCCTGGAACTCACTCTGTAGACCAGGCTGGCCTCAAACTCAGAAATCCACCTGCCTCTGCCTCCCAAGTGCTGGGACTAAAGGCATGGGCCACCACTGCCCAGCGGTCCCACACTTGTTTACTTTCAGCCTCATCATCTGTGAAATAAGCTTGCTCTAAGGGTCACACATGGAGCATTTAGCATGGTATCAGACACAATGAGTACTTAATACATATTGTTATTGTTGGTTATTATTGTTGTTTTGAAGTCTCACTCTGTAGCTCTGGCTGGCCTGGAATTCACTGTGTAGCCTAGGCTGTCCTTCAATTCAGAGATCTGCTGTTTCTGCCTTCTAAGTACTAGGATTAAAGGCATGTGCCACCATACTCAGCAATCAATTGGTTGATCAATCAATCAATATATATGGGTGTTCTACCTGCATGTATGTCTGTGCACCATGAACACACCTGGTACTTGGCAGAGGTCAGAAAAGGGTATCAGATCCCCTAGAACTAGAATTACAGATGGTTGTGAGCCTCCCTGTGGGAGCTGAGAACTGAACCTGAGTCCTCTAGAAAAGCAGTTTCTTAGTTACTTTTCTATTACCATGACACAACACCATGAACAAGGCAACTTATGAAAGGAAGTGTTAAGTTTGAGCTTACATTTTCAGAGGGTTATAGTCCATGATGGTGTAGCAAAGGCATGAAGGCAGGAACAGCCGAGTGTCTTACATCTTGATCCACAAAGAGGAGGCAGAAATGGAACACTGGGAATAGTGTGAGTCTTTAAAAACCTCAGAGCTCAGCTGGAGATATGGCTCAGTGGTTAAGAGCACTGACTGTTCTTCCAGAGGTCCTGAGTTCAATTCTCAGCAACTACATGGTGGCTCACAACCATCTGTAATGGAATCTAATGTCCTCTTCTGGTGTCTTTTGCTGTACAGAGGCTTTTCAACTTCATGAGGTGCCATTTATTAATTGTTAATCTTTGTGCCAGTGTTATTGTTTTTTTCATAATGTCTTTTCCCTGTGGAATGTGTTCTAGAGGAGAGAAGTAGTGGATCTTGAGGACAGAAGAGGTGGGTAGGAATTGGGAGGAATGGAGGAAAGGGGGGCTGCTGTAAAGATGTATATATATATATATATATATATATATATATATATATATATATATAATAAATCCTAAAAACAAAACAAAACAAAAAATACCTCAGAGCTCACTTCCAGTGACATACCGCCTTCAACAAGGCCACACCTCCTAATTCTTTCCAAAGAATTCCACTAACTGGAAAACAAGGAAACATGAGCTTATGTAGAAACATTCTCATTTAAACCACCATTTTAAATTTAAACCATTGCTCAGCTCTCTCCCAAGCTCCCTTTATGCCCCTTTTATTATTTGTTTGTTTGTTTGGTTGGTTGGTTGGTTTTTTTTTATTTTCGAGACAGGGTTTCTCTGTATAGCTCTGGCTGTCCTGGAACTCACTCTGTAGACCAAGCTGGCTTCGAACTCAGAAATCCACCTGCCTCTGCCTCCCAATGCTGGGATTAAAGGCATGTGCCACCACTGCCTGGCCCTAAGGACATTTTAAGAACAATGGGTTGCTAAGTATGTTATTATGGGAGGCAAGGAACACAGTACAAGTCAACCTCTGCCAAGGGCAAGGCAGGTGTCATAGGAGCACATTTCTAGGTCCCCTTTCCCCAGTTTTGGGTCTAGCTCTTCTGAGAAGGTGTGATGTTTAAACAGAGAAAACAGAGCAGGAAGCTGTGGTAGAGGCTGGCCTAGCATGCCCACGTTCAACCACTATAAAACCTACAAAGAAACACAAATACAAGTAGAAATTTCCTAGAACTAAGGTCAATGTGTATGTGACAATGATGGCAAGGCTGCTGTGTGCGTGTGTGTATTTTGCTCCTGGCAAGTGAGACAGCTCATACTACAGAGAAGACAGGACATGTTGGGGAGAGTGAAGAGTATTCAGTGTCTAGGGCCATGCCAGCTAGTATTTGCTGAGCTTTGTCTTACAACTGACTCACCTGAAAGATGACCAACCTTGGGAGCACACAGCTGTAACACCAGCACTATAGAGAGAGAGGCAGAGCCGGGCGATGGCGGTGCACACCTTTAATCCCAGCACTTGGGAGGCAGAGGCAGGCGGATTTCTGAGTTCAAGGTCAGCCTGGTCTACAGAGTGAGTTCCAGGACAGCCAGGGCTACACAGAGAAACCCTGTCTCGAAAAAAAAAAAGAAAACGAAAAAAAGAAAAAGAAAAACCGAGAGAGAGAGAGAGAGAGAGAAAGAGAGAGAGAGAGAGAGAGGCAGAAGAATTGCCACAGTTGGTCTCTATATCAAGTCCTTGCCACAGATAAAAGTGTAAACCAAACTAAAATCTGAATAGGTGCGGTGACTAATGACTGGCATACTGGATGGTACAGGTCTGGATGGTACCAGTCTGGAATGTATCGTGGTTAAGATGGAGTGGGGCAGGCCTCTGGACCGAATGAGGTTGTTGTATGATGTTTGCATTTTATTCTTAGTGCTATGAAAATGTGGGGTGGAGCCGAGGAGTGGGGTGACATTTGTTTATTCATTTATTTTTGTTATTTAGTTTTTCTTTGATTACTGATACTGGGGGTCAAACACAGGGCCTTCCTTACACATGCCACTGAGCCCACCATTAAAGCTAAATGCTGGCCCCTGCTTTATATTTTTAGCAGACCACCTTAGTTGATGTGAGAACGGGGTGTGACCTATGAGTGTTGCAGCGTAGAAGCAGGGGGACCGGTTTGGAAGAACATTCTCAGGGGAGAGAATTTAGTGCTTTGGACCAATCAGACAGAACTTTGGATATGGAATAAGGACATAGGTCTTCCAGTGAAAAAGAGAGAGAGAGCTGATCCTTGTTCTCCCTGGCGGTACGGGGCTGTACAATTTCAGCTATTCCTGTTGGCTACCCGATCCCCACCTGCTGGCTGCTTCTGGAAGTGCCCTTATAAACGGACACTGAAGCCTTGGGCGATCTCTGGGGTCAGGACGCTGAGTGAATCTTCCCTAGATGGAAATATTGCTGGATGGGTCTGGTTGCATTCTTTAGGGCAAATGTTAGACTGAACCTTTTCTCTCCCTGGGGCTATCACACTCTTCTCTTCCTTGGTTATGGGTCGGACAGTGATGAACCACAAGGCTTGGGGAGAGGACACGCTGTTGGGAATCAGGAGGGGTGGGCGTCAGTGTTGTAGGGCATGAATCCCACACCCGTGCCAACTACCACCCAAGCCGAGGTCCCAGCACCCTAGGACTTCCTCTGACTTCCCCAGGGGCTTCTCTGGCTATGAGTGTGGGTGGAAGTGCACCGATGGAGGAGCAGGGCGTGTCTCCCGAAAGCAGGGTGTGGCCAGTGGTCCTGATGATCAGCCTAGTGGCCAGTCACCGGTCCTTGACAGGTTGGCGTTAAGCCCGCACTGTCCACTGTTTGCGACGAACAGGTGGAGGGTGGATGACCCAGAGAAAGCTCGGAGCCAACTGCGGAGGCTCCCGCAGCTTCATTGCTGTCAGCGTCGAGCCGCACCCCTCCGGGTGGCACTTCCTCTCTCAGTCCCCGCTGCCGGAGAGCCCGGCTAGGCTCTGTGATCCTGGCCTGCAGACTGCTGCCGCTACGCCTAGGCTTCAGCCTTAGGGGTAAGTCGATGGGCTATTTCAGGATGTCCTAGGGGGCTGCGTCTGGAAGTCTGACAATGAATGATTGCTCTTCGGGCAACTCCATCCTGAAATAAGGGTCTGCGTGGGATCTGGCTCCCTGATCCTCCAGGCCTCCTCCTCTGCTGCCAGAATGGGGTCCCAGGAGGTAAGGTAGGCAGACTCTGAGAAGACAGTTGTTGTTGCTGTTGGGGGTTGGGAATGATGTCAGAAGCAGCATCGGCCAGGATTTGCTTGAGGATGGAAGCTAGACTGCGCAAAAGGAGGATGCCCATGTCCTACTAAGGGGCAAAAAGGTGAAGGCTCACAAATACTAGTGGAGGTAGCCAGTCAGGCCCCCTGGCTATTGTAGAAAATGCCCCACCCAGTTCTCTGAGTGTACTGGGATTCTGTAACAAATTGAGAGTGGGCCCCCGGGCCATGCTACCACTCCCTCTCTTAGCCCTGTTTTTTTCTGTCCCTTCCTTCTGCCAACCTCCCCCCTACCCCTTCCTCCTACCCCCACAGTCTCCTGACGGGCTCTGATTCTTTCCTTCCGGTTTCTGAACTCTGGGGAAGACAGAGGCTCCCCAGCTCTAACTAGGTCCCAGCTCTGGCCACGTGATGGAGTCTGTGGTTGCAGTTTCTGATGAGGTTGAGGTTAGCTGTCAGCTAACAGGAGACCCAGTGTGGAGTCTGAGGTGGAAAGGCAGATAGCCTCCAGAGGTGGCATCTTATGCCCTCAGACATGAGTCAGACTGGCTCCGAGAACTGAAGAGGACCATCAGGACTTAAAGCCAAGTGGAAACTCACTTCTCTTTTCCTAGCCCCGGTGGTTCCGGCAACAAAAGGAAGGGATCGGATAGACCAGTGGTTCCCTGGATATCTCCCTCTCTACAATAGGGTTGTGGCCTGCCCTGGCCAACAATTGAAGTTTTATCTGTCTGAACCGTTGGGCACTGGGCTTGATATCAGGTAGAGAAAGGGTGGGGTTGAAAACACAAGGATTCTTACCCCCCCTAAATAGGGTTTGAGTCGCCTTAAACATCAGAAATTCCCAAGGGGGAAGCTAAAGGCATTCCTGTGAGATAATATCAAAGTGACAACTCTGTCAGGTCTCTGCTTTCCAGCACACCCTCATAACACATCACCCTTCTCCCTTACAATGATTTTCCCTCTTGGAAAGCCAACTGCTTCCTACTCTCCCACATACCCCCTCCTGTTTTTGTTTGGTTTGGTTTGTTTTTTTTGTTTTTGTTTTTGTTTGTTTGTCTTTTTTTTGGCTTTGTTTTGTTTTATTTTATTTTTTGAGACAGGGTCTCATTATGCTGCCTTGGTCCTGGAACTCACTATGTAGACCTGGCTGGCCTCTGCCTCCTGAACGCTGCTGGGCTTAAAGGTGTGTGCCACCAGGCATGGCTCTCTTTTATTTATTTATTTTCTAATTTTTTTGTGTATGTAGGTATGGTTCTGGGTGTGTGTAGACACCAGAAGTAGATGTGGATTGGTTTTTATCGTTGTCAGCTTTGTTTTTTGAGCTGGAGTCTCTCACTGAACCCAGCTAGCCTGGCTGGCCAGCAAGCCTCTTGTCTCTGCCTGCCTTTCTTCACGGAAATTAAAGTTATACCTCACTTAGTCCATGGCCTTTTATGTGGGCATCCAGGATCCTCAGCTCCTCCTAGTTGTGTGGCAAGCCCTTTGCTGACTGAGCTCTTTCCTCATCCTCTTTCTTTTCTTTTCTTTTTTTTTTTTTTTGAGACAGAGTAGTATCCCAGGCTATTTTCAAACTCTGGGCAGCAGAGGATGACCTTGAACTTCTGATCCTCTAGCTCCTACTTCTTTTTAAAAAATATTTTATTAATTTATTACTTATTTGCTGTATATGAGTGTGTATCACATGCGTGCTTGATGCCTACAGAGGTCAGAACACATTGGCTCCCCTGGAACCGGAGTTACAGAGGGTTAGTGAGCCACCATGCAGTGCTGGGCCTCGAACCCTGATTCTCTGGGAAAGTAGCCAGTGCTCTTAACCACCAAGCTATCCCTCCAGCACCTTGGATTGCGACAGGTGGCTTATGCTTTGCTGGGTATGGAAGCCAGCACTTTTTTTTTTTTTTTGGTTTT
>NW_022196911.1:57775379-57788745 GCF_008632895.1 Mastomys coucha
GGAAGCCAGCACTCTGTGCATGGTAAACAAACATTGTGTTTACCCCCAGCTCCTGCTCTCGTTTCTCCAGGTCCCAGCCAGGCGTACCCCACTGCGGTATGAGAGACAGGGCAACCTTAAGATCTCCATCTCCACAGAAGTTTCAGCTGTAAGGAGCATTCTCCTCTCTCAGGATGACTTCAGCCTCCAGCCCCCCAGCTTTTAGGCTGGAGACGTCTGATGGAGATGAAGAAGGCAGTGCTGAGGTGAACAAAGGAAAGTATGAGCCGCCCCCCATGGAGTCACCATTCCAGGGCGAGGACCGGAATTTCTCCCCTCAGATCAAAGTGAATCTCAACTACCGAAAGGGGCTGGGACCTAGGTAAGGCAGCAGATGGAGATGGGACAAGCTCCCACACAACACTCCAAGTCACTCAGGGGCCAGTCCCTCACAAGTGCCTCTTCCTCATAGCCTAGCTCCAAAGTCCCACATTCTGCTCTCTAGGGTAACTCCTTCCAGAATGTTCTCCATTCTTGGACTTTTGCCAAGATTATGCTTTTGGTAGAGACACTTTCATCTAATACCAAGTATGCAACTGACAATCGAATCCTGTTTCTTGATGTTTTAAGTCCCACCCATTTTGGTCCCAATGGTAGCTGGTGGCTGTAGCAGGATCCACAGCAAGCACATGGCGGGGGTGGGGGGTGGGGGGAAGTAGGGGTGGAGAGACAAAAATGTTTGGAAATCCCTGCTTCACTCCAAAGCTAACATAGTCATTCAGGCAATGTGGACCCTGAGAATTGAGGGCAGTGGGCTTCCTCTTAGAGTCATCTGCAGTTTGAGTTTCCTGTGTTATAGCTACCAATTCAGGGAGTGAATCTGGGGGCATCCTGCTTCTGGTCCTGCTAGGGTACTGAACCTGGCTTCCCAGAATCCTCATGGGCTGGCAAGACTGCCAGAAAAGCCCGTTTCTCCCTTCTCATCCTTAACATGAGGCGATTAGCCTTGGCACACTATGTTTGTGTCAGAGAGCAGTAGCTAGGTTGGGTGACAGCACAGACAGGTGCATGGAAGGCATCTGTGAGTAGTGGGGCTGGTCTAATGGGGATGGAATGGGATCCATGGGGCCCTTTAGTCAGTACCTTTCTTTGCTTCCCTGTTCCAAGGTCACGGTTGCTGCTCTAGTGGCAGGCAGCAGTGTCCAAATGGCCACATTTTCCAAGCAGACAAAACACATAGCCCCTCGTAGTCTGTGGCCATAGGGCTAACTGGATGAATGATGCTCATCTAGATGGAATGAGGTGGACACAAACCTGTGTGGTGTTGCAGATATGAAGGCCGGCTTTAAATACACCATGGCTGTATGTCTTCAAGTGTGAATGACTCCGTTAGTCACTCTGTGTGTCAGAGTCATCAGCTCTTACTGGCTCAGCTCATTCCACAGGAGATTTGCTTGTCTTCTTTTAAGACAAAAATATTTTTTGTTTGTTTGTTTGTTTTTTGAGACAGAGTTTCTCTGTGTAGCCCTGGCTGTCCTGGAACTCACTCTGTAGACTAGGCTGGCCTTGAACTCAGAAATCTGCCTGCCTCTGCCTCCCAAGTGCTGGGATTAAAGGCATGTGCCACCACTGCCTAGCCAAAAATCTTACTATATAGCCCAGGCTAACCTCCAATTTGGAGTGATCCTGCGGCTTCAGCCTCATGAGTGGTGGGATTACAGGCATGTGCTACCATACCCAGCTTTCCCCAGATGTTAAGCTGGGACCTGAGAGTCCCTTATATCATAGAGTAGCCTTCTTTTACATCGTCCTCTCTCCCTTTATATCTTCTTTTCATAGTTCTAGAGGCCCCAAAGTTAAGCAAGCCTTAGTGAATACTGACATGGCCTAGGAATGGGTTGCCTAGACTCATTTGGGGACCCAGTGTGCTATGTACCAGACCTAGTGTATAGGCTAGAACTCTTTGTTTTATTGGTATTTCCTTGAGTCCTTATAACAACCCTTGAATATTTCCATCTTTCAAAGAGGAAAATAGACTAAGAGAGGCTGGTTAAGTGACTTGTGAGGGAGATAGCACCATCTCACTAGACAACTGTCACCCATCACAAGACAATACCAGATGGTGTCTGAGGAGCCACAAGAGGGCCTCTTCTGGACTCTGTGGAAGATATTTCCCAGAAGTGTGGCTTCTCAGTAAAGCCGTGGTCAGCAAATGACATTTAGTGCTGGGTGAACAGGATAACCTATCTCTGGGAAACTTCTTGCTTGCCTAGTCTAGGCCCTCTCTTGGGGTTGAGATGGGGCCTGATATTAGGCAGCCCCCATGGTGGGTCCGGTTCTGCTCTGTGTGGCTTTGGGTAGACTGCTTTACTTGTTTGCCTAATGGGGAGAAGGGTGGTTCACTACCTGTAGGCCTGGAGTACAGATTAATTGTGCAGATTCCTTTCAAATAATGAATGGATGGTTTCTGAGAAGAGGCGTAAAAAGCTTTTCTCAGTCTTTTTACTGGTGCTGGGATGGACCCAAGGCCTTATGCACACTAGGCAAGCACTTTACTGCTCAGCTGTCTACCTCCATCCCCTCCATCCCTGCTTCCATTTCAATCCAAGGCATGCAGCCTTTAGGCCTCATACGGCCCTGTCCAGACGCGTGCAGAAAGTTCAAGAGCCACTGTACAGTGTGAGAGCTGAAATGACCCCCGTGGAATAACAAGTCTTTTGAAAGATGATGCCCTTGATGCCAACAATTGCCTGGGATGATCATAGCCACAGTATTACAGCAGATTAAAGACCCAGTGAGTTTCTTCTTCTCACCAGGAGCTCTGAGCTTTTGGAGCCCTAGGAGAGAGAAGCCCTTGAAAGAATTCCTGTGTAGCCTGAGGACATAGGACTATAGGCGTAACGGCTATATAGTGCTTCCATGCATGATGAGACTTTGTGTAGGAAAGACTGTGGCCACTCTCCAACAAGAGTCACAAAACACATTCTCCACAGCCAACAGGACCCAAATCGGTTTGACCGTGACCGACTCTTCAGTGTGGTCTCCCGGGGTGTCCCTGAGGAGCTGACTGGACTGCCAGAATACCTGCGCCGGACCAGCAAGTACCTCACTGACTCAGCATACACAGGTAGCCTTTGGTGTCCTTTGTGCTCAGAATGAGAAGGACATCTGTTCTCGGGGCTGGAGAGAAGGCTCAGTGATTGAGAGCACGGACTGTTTTCTGGAGGACTCGGATTAGATTCCTGGCACCCACATGGAAGCTAACTGCTATCTGTAAAAGCAGTTCCAGGGCCGGGCGGTGGGGGTGCACACCTTTAATCCCAACACTTGGGAGGCAGAGGCAGGCAGATTTCTGAGTTCGAGGCCAGCCTGGTGGTCTACAGAGTGAGTTCAAGGACAGCCAGGGCTACACAGAGAAACCCTGTCTCAAAAAAACAAAAAAAAAACAAAAAACAAAAAAACCAAAAAGCAGTTCCAGGAGATCTGATCCCTTTTTTTCTAGCCTCCATGGGACTGTGCACACAACTTTAATCCCAGCACTCAGGAGGCAGAGGCAGGCAGATCTCTGTGAGTTTGAGGCCAGCCTGGTTTACAGAGTGAGTTCCAGGGTTGGTACACAAAAAAACTCGGTCACAGAAAAAATCAAAAACAAGCTGTGCAGTGGTGGCGCATGCCTTTAATTCCAGTGCTTGGGAGACAGAGACAGGCGGATTACTGAGTTCAAGGCCAGCCTGGTCTACAGAGTGAGTTCCAGGACAGCCAGGGCTATACAAATAAACCCTGTTTCAAAAAAAACAAAAAGAAAAACAAAAACAAAAACCAACCAAACAAAATAATAATAAAATAAAAAACAAAGAAAAAATAATTTGTGCTCCAGAGATGATTCAAATGGTAAAGGAATATGTAAAGCCAATAAAAGGCAACCTGCTATCCTGGCTGCTGGTAATGGCTTGGCATCTTTCCAGATTTGTCCAAAAGATTAGATATATAAAGTATTGCCACACTCAATAATATAGAGTAGGCTACCCTCCTCTCCACCGGATACATTGTTTTTGTTTTGTTTTTTATTTATTTGGTTGTTGAGATGAGACTCTCACTATGTAGCTCAGGCTAGCCTTGACTTAGTTTCCTGCCTTAACCTCCTGAATGCTGCAGGACACTTGCTGCCACAGGTAGGTTTGTGGCACAGGGGTTCTCCTGGGTGTAAACTGCCCACTGTGTAATCCACCAATGCCTGCATATGACTGTTCAGTTTGTCCTTCAGGACCTCAACTTGCTACGTGCTTGGCCCTCTGTGTACTAAGCACTTTGTTTATGTTATAGTGGTATTTAAAATAACCCTAGAACATTTCCTTTTATCAAGAAGAAAAATGAGTTAAGAGAGGCTAAGCCACTTATGGAAGGGAGTCAGAGCCATTAAGTGAGGGAGACACTTGGAAATTCTGATCTGGATTTTTATTTTTTATTTTTATTTTTTTACTAAACAGCAGTCTCATGTAGCTCAGGCTGACCTCAGCTATGGAGCTGAGGATTGAGGATGACCTTGCTTTTTTGGATCTAGCCTCCACTTTCCAAGTGCTGGGATTACAAGTGTGTGCTACCCTCACTGGCTACCTGTGGTGCTGGAGAGCAAACCCAATATCCTCAGCCCGGCCCTGGGTATTCATGTACAGATACCGAATGTTACAGGGCTGTGTGTGGTGACACATGCTTTTAGTCCTAGCACTTGGGAGACAGAGACAGGTGGGTCTTTAGGTCATATATATTGAATTATGCCTTAGAAACTTGGTGTTAAGGCAGAAATTACAGTCAGGTCTGCTGGTATTTTAATCCCTGTACTTTGGAGCCTTCATATCTTACATCCAAGTTGTGTTCCTACCAGTTGAATATAGCAACTGGGAAAATATCTCAGCCTCCCATGGGGTACTCTGGGTTTGCTGTACAAACTGGCAGATGGTCCAGCCTTTCTTTGAGCATTGCCTGTGCCTTCCCCTCTCTCCTTACAGAGGGCTCCACTGGAAAGACATGCCTGATGAAGGCTGTGCTGAACCTTCAGGACGGGGTCAATGCCTGCATCCTGCCGCTGCTGCAGATTGACAGGGACTCAGGCAATCCTCAGCCCCTTGTCAATGCCCAGTGCACCGATGAGTTCTACCGAGGCCACAGTGCGCTGCATATCGCCATAGAGAAGAGGAGCCTGCGATGTGTGAAGCTGCTGGTAGAGAATGGAGCAAATGTTCACAGCCGAGCCTGTGGTCGTTTCTTCCAAAAGCACCAAGGAACTTGTTTCTATTTTGGTGAGGGAGCTTTTCTTAGCTCTGCTGAGGCACAGAGTGGGTAAAGCTTTGCTCCAGGTTACACAGTGATTGGCAGAGCTGGCACTTAACCCCAGTCTACCTACTTCTAACCATCAGACGAATTAAATTACAACTTGTTTAAAGAAATCCTTAATCCTCTATTAGCCAGGGAAGTTGAGAGAGGATGGGCTGCAAGAATTGGATTGTGCCAAGACCCAGCAGGCAGACTCAGGGTGTAGCTCAGTAGTGGAACATGTGGCTAGCATGAAGATGGCCCTGGGTTCAACTTTTTTTTTTTACGCCTTATTTATTTTGTGTATATGAGTACACTGTCGCTGACAAACCAGAAAGAGGACATCAATCCCATTACAAATGATTGTGAGCCACTTTGTGGTTGCTGGGAATTGAACTCGGGACCTCTGGAAGAGCAGCCAGTGCTCTTAACCACTGAGTCATCTCTCCAGCTCCCTCAACTTTTTAAAAGTTATGTGTGTGTGGTATATATATTAATACTTCTTCATCTGTGTGCCAGTGAGTATGGAGGCCAGATGTTGATTTCATGTGTCTTTATCTCTCTCTCTCTCCCTCTTTCTCTCTCTCTCTCTCTCTCTCTCTCTCTCTCTGTCTCTCTGTCTTATTTTTGTCTTGTTTTTACTTTTTTCAAGACACAGATTTCTCTGTGTAGCTCTGACTGTCCTGGAACTTGCTTTGTAGAGCAGACTGTCTTTGAACTCAGAGATCTGCCTGCATCTAAAGGCATGTGCCACTATGTCCTGTTGTGGTCATCATTTTATTAAATGAGCTATTGTGCTAGCCAGTGGCGGTGCACACCTTTAATCCCAGCACTTGGGAGGCAGAGGCAGGTGGATTTCTGAGTTCCAGGCCAGCCTGGTCTACAGAGTGAGTTCCAGGACAGCCAGGGCTACACAGAGAAACTCTGTCTTGAAAAACCTAAAAAAAAAAAAAAAAAAAAAAAAAAAGAGCTATTGCCTTATCCCCCGGGTTCTGCTTTCAACACTCCTCCCCAAATCTTCAAAACAAATAAATAAATGAAAATATTACCACCACCACAAAACTAAAACAAAACAAAACCACCACCACCACCCCCACCCCCACCCCCCACCAAATCAAACCTAACCTGATGGGGCAGAATTTGAATTAAGGGGTAGTGAGTCTGCTCTGTTAAAGACAAGAGGCAAAGAGGAGGGGAGGTCTGCCTAGCTGCCTCCTCTTTTTCCTGATCTGCTTCAGGGGCCTGGCCTTCTGCCTATGGAGCAGGAGAGGCAGGGGCTCAAGCTTCCCTCTCCATCTACAGGAGAGCTCCCGCTTTCTCTGGCTGCATGCACCAAGCAGTGGGATGTAGTGACCTACCTCCTGGAGAACCCTCATCAGCCTGCCAGCCTGGAGGCCACTGACTCCCTGGGCAACACAGTCCTGCATGCTCTGGTCATGATTGCAGACAACTCTCCCGAGAACAGTGCACTGGTGATCCACATGTACGACGGGCTGCTCCAGATGGGGGCCCGCCTCTGCCCCACTGTGCAGCTTGAGGATATCTGCAACCATCAAGGCCTCACACCCCTGAAGCTGGCTGCCAAGGAAGGCAAAATTGAGGTGAGCACTGTCCCTGTCCTGCCTCTCTTGGCTGCAGCAGGACTCAAGTAGGCAATGCATACTTATATGCATATATATAATGTATCCTGGTCACTCCCACCCTGGACCCTTCATTGTCCCTCTCCCTTTGCTGTCAATCTCATCCCTTCATACTCCTTTCTCACGGTCAATTCTTTTTTTTTTTTTTTTACCCGTTCCGGAGACACGGTTTCTCTGTGTAGCCCTGGCTGTCCTAGAACTCACTCTATAGACCAGGCTGGCCTCAAACTCAGAAATCCACCTGCCTCTGCCTCCCAAGTGCTGGGATTAAAGGCGTGCACCACCACCGCCTGGCGTGAGGGGGCATTTTTAAGGTCCAAATAAATAACATAATAAGTAACAGGTTTTGTTTTTGGTTTTAGTTTTGTTTGAGACAGGGTTTCTCTGTGTAGTCCTGGTTGCCCTGGAATTCACTCTGTAGACCAGGCTGGCCTGGAACTTACAGAGATCCGCCTGCCTCTGCTTCCCTAATATTGGGATTAAAAGCATGTGCCACCACCACCTGGGTTATAAGTAACAGTTTTAATACTATTTTCTGCTCTCAGCTCCTGATGCTCGAGCACCTTTGTTGTCCAAAGGCCTGGCTGGGGCTGCAGAGAGGCTCAGTGGTTGAGAGCACTGGCTGCTCATCTAGAAGGCCAGAATTTGATCCCTGGCACACACAAGATCTGCTCACAACAGTCTGTAACTCCAGTCCAGGGGATCTGTTACCCATTTATGTTTTCCGTGGGCACTGCACATATGTGGTGCACAGACAGACATACATGTAGGTGAAACACCCATACACACATTTAAAACCAGCAAGCAAGCAAGCAAGCAAGCAAGCAAGCAAGCAAACAGACCTCTAAAGGCATGGCTCTATGGCCTGTGTAAGTTGCTTCCCAGTCTGCACCCTCCTTGTCCTCATTGCTTGTGTGTGAAATCAAAGACTTCTTAGGCTGTTTTGGAGTAGGGATCCCTTTCTGGTCTGTGGTCTGTTCTGCCCCCTGACCACAGGTGTGTACACACATGATAACTAGTGGTCTCTGACTTCAGATGACCTCAGTCCCCAGCCGGGATCTCTGTGCTGAGGAACACAGGAAAGGAATCCACGGGGGCAGAATGGGGGAAGAAAGGGTCAGCCTGTCTGTGCATACGTAGGGATGTAAGTCTGACGGTTTACGTTTGTTTGGCTATAGGTAAGAGCAGAAACATGGTAGAATCTATGTGCTCTGCAGGGGCTCAGTGTTCCCCAGCCTGACGCAGTGTTAGTGCAGGCAGAATGACTAGCAGGTGAGCTTACGTGACTGCCCTTCAGATTTTCAGGCACATCCTGCAGCGGGAGTTCTCAGGACCGTACCAGCCCCTTTCCCGAAAGTTCACCGAGTGGTGCTACGGTCCTGTCCGAGTGTCACTGTATGACCTGTCCTCTGTGGACAGCTGGGAAAAGAACTCGGTGCTGGAAATCATCGCTTTTCATTGCAAGAGCCCGGTGAGTCCTCGGGGTGTAGGTCTGCCTTCAGAGTCTGGCAAGCCTTCCATCCCTTCATGGTACAGTTGCTGGCATGGAGGCTCATGGGAGGCATCTTTTAGGGATCCCGAGTCTGGGAGCCTGTTCCCCATTTGCTCTTCTCCATTTCCCTTTGTCCTCTTTCGGAGCGGGCCATGAAGTGGGTGCTTGTCACATCATCTATCCAGCTGTGCTCTTCCTATACTCCCTGTGCTCCCTTCCCACCTCAGCACCGGCACCGCATGGTGGTTTTAGAGCCACTGAACAAGCTTCTGCAGGAGAAATGGGATCGGCTCATCCCAAGATTCTTCTTCAATTTCGCCTGTTACTTGGTCTACATGCTCATCTTCACCATAGTTGCCTACCACCAGCCTTCCCTGGAGCAGGCAAGAGCTGGGTGGGGTCGTCCAGGGGCACACCTGCTTGAAGCAACCCCGGAGTGAGAAGGGGCACGGAGCTTCATCCTATCCAAGAGGACGCTGAGGCTTAGGCAGCTTGAGGGATGTATCCAGAGCTCTTCTGGAAACGGTCCCCTAGGGCAATGGGGACAGCGATGGGAGTGAATTCTTCCTGAATGCTTGCCAGGTGTGAATTACTAGTCTCAGTGGTCAGCTTGTGTTAACTAATGAGCAGCCACTGGGATGAAGGACTGCCACCCCGGGGTTTACTACTGAGCTAAGGGAAAGACACAGAAAGACTAAGTATGTTATCCAAGGTAACAAATAGAAACTCTCAGTGGCAGAGATGACCTAAGTCTAGGAAATCTGGCCCCGAGTCCAATCCTAATATATGCTGCTAAGGGGCTGGAATCAGGGCCTTTCCCCAGAGCCATCCATGTCCTTTGCTGCTCAGAGCAGCCTCTCCATAGTACAGGCTCAGAATCATTTCTCACCTGAGGCTCTTGGGCAGCTAGCTATTATTGGGGATGGGACCCAAGACTCTAGGTCTTATGGGGGTGTTTGCCTCTTCAGCCAGCCGTTCCCTCATCAAAAGCGACTTTTGGGGAATCTATGCTGCTGCTGGGACACATTCTGATCCTGCTTGGGGGTATTTACCTCTTACTGGGCCAGGTAAGGACACCTTCCTATTCCTCTACCTTACGTAGCTCCCAGTCAACCAAAAAATGAACCAGGATGTTACTATACCCCCTTCACTGCTGCAGAAACACATTCCCAATACCCAGCAACAGGGGAGGGTGGCTCTGGCTTTGCTTTCTGGGGCCCTGTCACACCTACTGCTGTGATTTCTGGGGTACCTGTGGGATGGCAGATGGCTTCTGTGTTGCTGGCAATACAGGCTCTGTACTCATAGAAATCAAGCCTGAGCCCTCCCCCACCACCCCCCGCCCCGGATCCTTCAGCTGGCTGAGCCATTCTTCACTTGGGGAGCATAGAAAACAGTTAGTCGGTGGAGCCCAGTCCAAATCCCAGAGCAAGACATCTCAGTCTGGCAGTAGACCTGCAGTAGGCAGGCTAGATGTCAAGATATAGGGACTTCCTTAGAGAGGGCAGAGTGTGACACTGTTTTAGTCAGGGTTTCTATTCCTACACAAACATCATGACCAAGAAGCAAGTTGGGGGAGAAAAGGGTTTATTCAGCTTACTTCCACATTGCTGTTGATCACTAGAGGAAGTCAGGACTGGAACTCAAGCAGGTCAGGAAGCAGGAGCTGATGCAGAGGCCATGGAAAGATGTTCCTTACTGGCTTGCTCAGCCTGCTCTCTTATAGAACCCAAGACTTCCAGCCCAGGGATGGCACCACCCATAAGGGGCCCTACCCCCTTGATCACTAATTGAGAAAATGCCCCACAGCTGGATCTCATGGAGGCATTTCCCCAACTGAAGCTCCTTTCTCTGTGATAATTTCAGCCTGTGTGAAGTTGGCACACAAAACCAGCCAGTACAGACACCAAAATCGGGTTGGCTGGAGCACAGGATGCTACCTGGAAGGTCAGGGAGAGGTGAAGACAAAGGGCCACTTCTCCATTCTGTGTATAGTATGTAGGTACTCCTTCTGGATCCAGGGGGATCAGGAGGCCCCATGCTGTCCAAGTTGGCTTTGAATTCCTGAGTTCAAGTAATCTTCCTGTCCCAGCTTCCCAAGTAGCTTTCCAAGGGACTAGAGCTGTATGCACTGCACATTTCTTGGCTGTATGTTTGGAAAGAGAATCGAATTATTTCAGCTTTTAGAAGGGTTCATGGGTGCCTAGCTTGTTCCTCATGGCTTGTCAGCCTACTTTTTAAACTAGAACCCAAGACCATCAGCCCTGTCGTGGCCCCACCCACAATGGACTGAGGCCTCCCTCATCAGTCACTAACTAAAACAAATGCCCCATAGCTGGGCAGTGGTGGCTCATGCCTTTAATTCCAGCACTTGGGAAGCAGATGCAGGTGAGTTTGAGGCCAGCCTGGTCTACAGAGTGAGTTCGAGGCCAGCCAGGGCTACACAGAGAAACCCTGTCTCGAAAAAGAAAGAAAGAAAGAAAGAAAGAAAGAAAGAAAGAAAGAAGGAGAGAAAGAAAGAAAGAAAGAAAGAAAGAAAAGCAAAATGCCCCTACAGCCCCATCTTCCAGAGACATTTTCTCAGTTGAAGCTTCCTCCTCTCTTATGACTCTGGCTTGTGTCAAGTTGACATAAAACGAGCCAGTACAAGCTACATATTAAGAGGGGGCAGGGGCAGGGACAGAAAGGCTAACAGTTTTAGCCCCTGAGGTGGTGTTAGCCAGGTTCCCATACTAGGAAGCAGGGGGAGCTGGAATCCAGGCCACAGGTCACAGGGGCAACCTGGCTTGCACTTAGAGCTGAAGAGCAAGTTCACACACACACACACACACACACACACACACACACACACACACCCTGACCTCTCTCCTCCACAGCTGTGGTACTTTTGGCGGCGGCGCCTGTTTATCTGGATCTCATTCATGGACAGCTACTTTGAAATCCTCTTGTACGTGAGTCTTAACTCCTTTCCTGTACTGTCTCTGGGGACTGAGTGTGGCAGGTGTAGCAGAGTGTACCAAGCTGGTTGTGGAGGTCAGGACCCAGGGCCCCAAGTTGTTCTAGGGGACAAGGATGGGAGTGTATGCCAGACCTGGGAATCCTTGGGTCCTTTCATGTTCTCATCTTTGCAGAGCCTCATGTAGTATTTCAGTTTTTGAAGACACTCTTTGAGTCAGGTATCATTACTACAAGTGTGAAGCCTAGAGACTGAATAAATAAATAAATAAATAAATAAATAAATAAATAAATATAAATAAATAACTTGCCCAGGATGGAGGTTAAGCTGTGATTGGTCCATCCAGGGTGGTGGAGGCAGTCAGTGGTGGTTGGTGCAGTTTCATAGGAGTTGGGGGATATTGCCAAGTGGCCTGGATGTTGATACAGATCTTGTCCCCATCCAGCCTTGTCCAGGCTCTGCTCACAGTGCTGTCCCAGGTGCTGCGCTTCATGGAGACGGAATGGTACCTCCCCTTACTAGTGTCATCCCTAGTGCTGGGCTGGCTGAACCTGCTTTACTATACACGTGGCTTTCAGCACACAGGCATCTACAGTGTCATGATCCAGAAGGTGAGAGATAGGGGCAGACCAGCTACAGCCAGGCAAAGGAGGGCTGGACACACCTCCCACTAGACTCCTTTCAGCCTCGTGAGTCAGGAACTATCCTCCACAGCTATCCTGAGCAGAAGAGAGCATGAGCTGTTTGCCCATGTGTCATGTACCCAGACACTTGCCCTTCATGACTGCAGGTGTTGGCATGCGTGTACCTGGATGTCTTCATACACATGCAGATGCATACGTGCCTACGTATGCATTTGTTGGCAGGTGCCCACATAGGAACAGGTGCATCTTTCATAAAGGAGCGGATATTGCACTCATTCACTTATCCGTTTGTCTGAGCCTTGGGGCGTGGGGGCATTCACACCCATTTATTTCACAAGTGTTTAGGAGCATCCGCTGTGGTCCAGGCTCTTTTCTTAAGTGTTGGGAACACAGTAGAGAACAAAACAGACAAGTTATTGACCTTCTGAAGCTGACATTCCAGCGTGAGGAACAAAAGTGCTAAGGAAACAGCCCAGGATGTTTCTGACTCTAAAACCCTACATAGGAGACACTCAGGACAGTTTTATGGACAGTGACTGGGGCAGATGGTAGTTTAGAGGAGATGGCGAACAAAACCCTTTCTGAAGAGGGTTGTTTTGTTGAGACAGGGTTTCTCTGTGTAGCCCTGGCTGTCCTGGAATGCACTCTGTAGACCAGGCTGGCCTTGAACTCAAAGATCTGCCTGCCTCTGCCTCCCAGATGCTGGGATTAAAATCATGCACCACTACTGTCTCAGTTAGGGTTTACTGCGGTGAACAGACACCATGACCAAGGCAACTCTTATAAGGACAATATTTAATTGGGGCTGACTTACAGGTTCAGAGGTTCAGTTCATAATAATCAAGGCAGAAGCATGGTAGCATCCAGGCAGGCATGGTACAGGCAGAGCTGAGAGTTCTACATCTTCATCTGAAGATTCTAGTGGAAGACTGACTTCCAGGCAGCTAGAATGAGGGTCTTTTTTTTTAAAATTAATTAATTATTTATGTATTTAATGTATATGAGTACACTGTTGCTGTCTTCGGCCACACCAAAAGGGGAAACCAGATCCCATTACAGATGGTTGTGAGCCACCATGTAGTTGCTGGGAATTGAACTAAGGACCTCTGGAAGAGCAGCAGGTGCTCTTAACTGCTGAGCCATCTCTCCAGCCCTAGGAAGACCTGGTGAAGAGGGGTTTTTTAAGTTTTCTTTTTATGCAGTGTAGAAGGTAGAACCTAGCCAGGCAGTGGTGGCACATGCCTTTAATCCCAGCACTTGGGAGGAAGAGACAGGCAGATTTCTGAGTTCAAGGCAAGCCTGGTCTACAGAGTGAGTTCCAGGACAGCCAGAGCTACACAGAGAA
>NW_022196911.1:57788924-57796525 GCF_008632895.1 Mastomys coucha
AAAAAAAAAAAAAAAAAAAAAAAAAAGAAGGTAGAACCTTCTACCTTCTACCCCCAAGCTAGTCAAGGACTTTACCACTGAGCTAGACTTGACGGTCCCTTAGTGGTGACCTTGAAGAATGAGTCAGCCACCTTAGAGTAAAGAAAGGATCATCCTTTTCAAAGGGAGCAATAAAGGTGAAGTCTAAGAGCCAGGATAAAGGGGTGAGGGGCAGGCAGTGCTCAAGATAGCCAGGGGACAAGGAGCAAAAAAGGCCAAGTGTGGGGGAGGGAGAAAGCAGACAGTATGGGGGTCTGGAGTTTAAAAAATTCTTGTAAAATAGGGACTAGAGGGTGGCTCAGTGGTTAGGATCAAAGTCAGGCCCTCATGCATGCCGGCAAGCACTTTCACCCACTGAGCCTGAGGTAGATTTTTAAATGGCTCCTTCTAGCCAGGCAGTGATGATCTATCCACGCCTTTAATCTCAGCACTTGGGAGGCAGAGGCAGGAGGATTTCTGAGTTCAAGGCCAGCTTGGTCTACAGAGTAAGTTCTAGGCCAGCCAGGACTACACAGAGAAACCCTGTCTCAAAAACAAACAAACAAACAGATCTCTCTGCTCAGAATGACCTGTGTTTGTACACACAGTCTGTAGGAGGGGTTTGTGGGGTCTGGGGTTGGAATGCGTGGGCCGTTCACCCAGGCTTCCCTTTGGGCTTGTGTGTTCCAGGTTATCCTGCGAGACCTGCTCCGCTTCCTGCTGGTCTACCTAGTCTTCCTTTTTGGCTTTGCTGTAGGTAAAGACCTTTTAAAATTTTGCGTGTGTGAATGTGAGTCTGTGGACTTTATGTGCATACATGCAGAGAGGCCTCAGCGGCATGCTGGGTACCTTCTACTCTCTCTCCCTGTCTCATTGCCTTGAGACAGTAGTGTCTCTCACTGAACTGGAAGCTCACCGTTTTTTGACTAGCATGGCCGGTGAGCTCTAGGGATCTGCCTGTCTCTGCCCTGCAAGGCTGGGGTTATAGCCGCATGATGCTTTAGAATTTTAAAATTACCTTTATGTGTGTGTGTGTGTGTGTGTGTGTGTGTGTGTGTAGGTCAGAAGACAACTTATGGGAGGTGGTAGTCTTCTTCCATCGAGGGGAACTTGGGGACCAAATTCAGGTCATCAGATTTGGAAGGAAACACCTTTACTTGATGAGCCATCTTTGCCAGCCCCTATGCTCAGCTTTTTACATGGATGCTGGAGATTCAAACACACGTCCTCATGCTTGCAGCACCACCCACCGTTACCCACGGAGTCATCTTGACAGTTCAAATACTCCTTTCTTGCCCCACCTACCCACCCACCCTACAGCCTGCCCGGTGCTCTCCCAGACTGAGTCTCGCCCCCTTCTCATTTACCTATAGCCCTAGTAAGCTTGAGCAGGGAGGCCCGAAGTCCCAAAGCCCCTGAAGATAACACCACCACTAACACTACCACGGTGACGGAAAAACCCATGCTGGGCCAGGAGGAGGAGCCAGTCCCATATGGGGGCATTCTGGATGCCTCTCTAGAGCTGTTCAAGTTCACCATTGGTATGGGTGAGCTGGCTTTCCAGGAACAGCTGCGCTTTCGTGGGGTGGTGCTGCTGCTGCTGCTGGCCTACGTCCTCCTCACCTATGTCCTGCTGCTCAACATGCTCATTGCCCTCATGAGCGAGACCGTCAACAGCGTTGCCACTGACAGCTGGAGCATCTGGAAGTTGCAGGTACTGCCAGTGAACAAGCGCCCCCTCACCCTTGGGACCCTGATGAGCCAGCCTCACCCCAGTGGAGGCTGCTGAGGGCCTAGCACCCAATCGTATGGACTCAGCATGCTGGCTGGCTGTAGCCAGTAGGTTGTAGCCATACATTCCTTCATAAGGGTTGTGGTGAGAGTCAGATAAGCTCATGAGTACGAAGTATCCCAGATAGTACCTGGAATATAGTAGGTGTTCATTTTAGGTCAGTTACCATGATCCCTTGGCATTGTTATTGAGACTGAAGTCTCACTATGTATCACCAACTGGCCTCCAACTCACAGCAATCCCACTGCCTCGGTTTTGTGAGTGTGGGGATTATAGGTGTGAGTTACTATGCTTGAATATCAAGTGTGTCTTGAATGCCTATGACTGGTAGGGCTATGAACTACAGACCCAGCAGAGAACAAGAAAAAGGCCCCTCCTGAGATCCACATATGGAAAGTATGAATTGATATAGGAGGAGGCAAGAAAGCTTGCAGGGTCTAATATGATATCCCTTCATCTCTGCACAGGAGCATTAGCTAAGTGTGTCTTACTTGGGCAAAGAAAGGGTGTGTAGGTTTTAGCGAGGGAGAGCCTTGCCCTGGAGGTTGGGGTCTGCTATTAAGTTATTACTGTCCTTGGGGCCATTTCTACCTTTATCTTCAAGTGGGGTCTTGTTGCATGCAATTTTTTTTTTTAAAGATTATTTTTTAAAGATTTTAAAGACACTATAGCTGTCCTCAGACACACCAGAAGAGGGCATCAGATCTCATTATGGGTGAGTTGTGAGCCATCATGTGGTTTCTGGGATTTGAATTCAGGACCTTTGGAAGCGCAGTCAGTGCTCTTACCTGCTTAGCCATCTCTCCAGCCCGCATGTAATTTTTAAATACACTATTGTTCTTTGCCCAGTTCCAGCAAAGGCCAACTCACCTAGTTCCCATGGCTAGCTTCACCAAACCTCTAAGGACTGCCCAGTGACTGTGCCCTTTCTCCTGCCCACCTGATTCTCCGTGGATGGAAAATACCAGACAGCCTTAATATTTTTTAAAACCAGCCAGATAACACAACTGCTGGGTGAAGAATTTCTTGCCCCATCCTCCTTAGCCTCTGCAGCTGCCTGCAGAGGCTGCAAACTATTGGTCCCCGAGAGTTACATGTCTGCTACTTCCTAACCACTCCACAGCCTGGTCAGAATCCCCAATCCTCTCTGTCAAGGAAATTCCATTTTATCTAGTGATTGGCTTCTGCTGTCTTTATTGACATGATCAAGAAACAATTGGGGGGCTGGTGAGATGGCTCAGTGGGTAAGAGCAGTGACTGCTCTTCCAAAGGTCCCGAGTTCAAATCCCAGCAACCACATGGTGGCTGACAACCACCCATAATGAGATCTGATTCCCTCTTCTGGTGTGTCTGAAGACAGCTACAGTGTACTTAATTATAATAATAAATAAGTCTTTAAAAAAAAAACAATTGGGGGGGCTGAAGAGACGGCTCAGCGGTTAAGAGCACTGACTGCTCTTCTGAAGGTCCTGAGTTCAAATCCCAGCAACCACATGGTGGCTCACAACCATCTGTAATGAGATCTGTCGCCCTCTTCTGGTATGTCTGAAGACAGCTACAGTGTAATTAGATACAATAATAAGTACATCTTTTGTTTGTTTGTTTGTTGGTTTTTTTGAGACAGGGTTTCTCTATGTAACCCTGGCTGTCCTGGAACTCACTCTGTAGACCAGGCTGGCCTTGAAGTCAGAAATCCACCTGCCTCTGCCTCCCAAGTGCTGGGATTAAAGGCATGTGCCACCACTGCCTGGCAATAAATACATCTTTAAAGAAGAAAAAAAAACCCGAAACAATTAGGGAACCAGATTTCAGTTATCAGCTCTTCCCCCTACAGGATGTCCTGGTGTGTGTGTGTGGTGCGTGTGTGGTGTGTGTGTGTGTGGTTTGTGTGTGTATATGTGGTGTGTGTGTTTTGTGTGTGTGTGTGTGTGTATGTGTGTGGTGTGTGTGTGTGTGTGTGTGTGTGTGTGTGTGGTTTGTGGGGGGGGCATTGGTGAGGTGAGAAATGTGATATAGTTTAGAATGCATAAGCACAAGTCTCCATGGAACACCCCTTACATGCTGACTTTCCAAACATCATGTGAGCTGTTTTTCTCTTAGTTATCAGATAGGGAAACTGAGATTCTGAGAGGATCAGAATCTTGTGCTCCACAGGGAAAAAAAAAATATTGCAGCTAGCTCCCTGGCATATACACTGTTCTGTGAGGGCGTCTCCTTTCCCCCTTGCCCTGGGCCCTTTTCCCTCCAAGCAGGGTCTCAGGCTGTTTGATGTGTCCTTTGTCCCCAGAAAGCCATCTCTGTCTTGGAGATGGAGAATGGTTACTGGTGGTGCAGGAGAAAGAAGCATCGCTCCGGGAGGCTGCTGAAAGTTGGCACCAGGGGGGACGGTATCCCTGATGAGCGCTGGTGCTTCAGGTGAGCAGGACAGAGCGGGGTGGGGTGGGGGGAGGAGGGTGGGGACTGGGGGCTGGCTGAGTCAGGACAGCCTTATGCTCCTGAAGGGCTACAGGAGCCAGGTGTGGCGGGAGAGGCGGGGCTGAGGAAAACCAGATTACTCTAGCTGGGCTAATGAGGTCAGGGATGCTGGATCTAAGAAATACTCAGACCCCACTCCCAGGCCCCGCTGCCACTGCCTGTCTACCCTGCCATCCCAGCGGTACAAACTTGAGGTCCCCTCCCTGGAGGTTTCTGACATCCCCCCTGGCCAAGAAGCCAGTCTTCTGAGGTCACGCTGGCTACCCTCATCCCTAGATCTTCGGGTCTGATCTTGAAGCTGTATCCTCTTCCACAGAAACCAAGCTTTTCAGTGTTCAGAGAGGATGGGACTGCCCTGAGAGGGAATGTCCAGCCACAGCAGACACCTTTAGGGGCAACAGCTGAGCAGGGGAAGAAGATGGGGGCTTTACTCATGACAAATGGCCATAAAAGAGCCCAGAACCTGAAGCACAAAGATACATTCAATCTCACTTCCTCTCTTCTGGTTGCTCTGGGAAACCCAGACACTAGGAACAGCTGGGGAGGAAGGAGCCTCTTCCTCCACAAGGACACCTGGCCTTAGGGGGTCATAATGAAGAGTCACAGGGATGGAGCTTGTGAGGTGTGGGTGGACCTGCGCCTTGTTAGGGAAGGGCGGAAAAAGGAAAACAAAAACAAACAAAAAAAAAAACAAAAAAAACCCCAAAACCTTCATCTTCCTCATGATCTGTACAGTCCCCTGGGCAAACCGAGGAGTTCCTTCCTCCTCGGCCCCCTACCCACCCCCCTCCCCGGGCGAAGCCTGCTGGGCTGTTGCAAGCTTCCCTGAACTCCAGAGCTGTTTTTGTCACCCGCAGGGTGGAGGAAGTAAACTGGGCAGCGTGGGAGAAGACGCTTCCCACGCTATCTGAGGATCCGTCAGGAGCAGGCATCGCTGGTGAGTGGCCTCGGGGCTGCGATCTTTGCCCTGGTTCTTGTGAGCATGCGCTGTGGGTTTGCTGGCAAAACGGCCTTTGAAAGTCCTGCTGGGACTGAGAGCCAGGTGGTGTGGTGGCTTTGCAGCAGCGCCCACACCTGCTCCTCCTGCGGGGATTAGTCCCCTCTATCCCAAACCTGCCTTGCTGGCCTGTCTTGGGGATGATCCTTAGCTCTCAGTACTCGGCAAGTCAGTGCTTCGGCCTCACTCTGGCCTCTCTGTTGCCTTCTTCCCAGTCCTGGTTCTCAGCTGCACCCTTTGTTACAGGCCTGGGCTGGGTTTGGGTTTCTAGCAAGGGTACAAATAAAGAAGTATGTTCCTGAACTCCTCCATTCTATCCTGGTCTACAGCTCAGGTGGCGTCTCCCTGGGCCACCTTTGACAGGCCAGCCTATCTGACCTAAGCCCCAGGAGAAGCCACTTCCTCTAAGCCTCTGTGGTATTTGGCTGTTCTGTTCTGGCCAACAGCCTTCCTGTATCTACCTTGCTGCCTCTCTCCCATCCCAAGAATGCTCTCCGTGGCTTCCGAGCATTTCTCCTCAATATTCCCATCTCTTTCTTGCCAAATGTCTCTTGTCAAATGCCCCAACCCTCTCTCTAAAACCTGTCCCAGTTCCTGGCATCTTGCTGCGCCCCCCTCCCCAGGTCTGCTGATTTCCTGCCTTCTATCCTCACATCAAGGCTCCCTTCCTACCTTCTCTATCCCTTCACAAAATGCCAGGATAGTGAGCCATTTGGGTGCTCAGCTGGTCCAGGTATTCCATACCCAAATCCCAGTCTTGCCTCAAGCTAGCCACTCTGGCTTGATTGGAACCAGCCTTGGGGCTATCCTGACTGGTAGTATGCATGTAGCTCCAACCTTCACACCTAGATGTGGGATGTCTGCCCATTCCTCCAATCTGAGGCTGACCCTTGGCCTCTCTGGCATTCCCTTACCCTTGCACCTCTGTACCCACAAGGTGTCTCAGCATCTACCCCAACCTTCAGACCCAGCTCCTGAAAAGCCATAATCTTCACTGTCCCCATGTTCTTGTCAAGGCCCGGAGCTGTTTGACTCCTTCTGTCAACACAACAGCTATTCTCTCTGCAGTACTCTTTGTTCTTGGTGTGCCTCTGGGCTCTCATCTTCTCATGTGTCCATCCATATCCACCTCTAATCCCAAAGAAGGGTCACCTCTCTGCTCTGAGCTTCCTGACCTTCCTCCCCGCTCTTCAGTGTGCCTCAGAGGTTCTGGTTTCTGACAGATCCTGTCAGCTCTGTGGACCTTTGGATTTCTGTGGGGAGACCCCAGAGTGGCCCATGGAAGGGGGATCAGGAGATTCTGGGAGGAGGGAAGCAGGGAGATGGTGCTCCAGGACTTGCTATTATACCTGCAACATGGTGGTCTCTCGAGGCTTTGGCCCTCCTTTGCTTCCCTGGCACCTCCTTCCAGGGGATGCACGGAGGGCAAAGCCACAGTGATCCTTGTTCTATTTACAGGTTATGAAAAGAATCCAACCTCTAAACCTGGGAAGAGCAGTGCCTCAGAGGAAGACCATCTGCCCCTTCAGGTCCTCCAGTCCCACTGATGGTCCAGATGCGGCAGCAGGCTGGCAGAGTAGAGCAGGGAGTCTTTCCAGCCACACCAAAGGCTACTGAATTTTGGTGGAGATATAAATTTTTTTTTTCATAACCAAGTCTTCTAGAAGTATTATTTTAAAAAGTTACTGGAATGTTACATCTGGTAGTACTCTAAGAACCAACGTAGGTCAGGGGCTAGTCTGCTCAGAAACCCTCACCAGCTCCATGCCTCATTCTACTCATGTCCTCTCCCACAAGGCAAAGCCACTGTCCCACTTCTAGGATCACGGTCTCCTCCTGGGAGCGCTGGATCAATGCTTTTGCCCACCTCCTGGGAGCGCTGGATCAATGCTTTTGCCCACCTGGGCTTCGGCTTCCCATTTCTCCCTACTATTCCTGACATAAAACAAGCAAGTCTACTTCTGAACTCTTTGGGCCTGAGAACAGTATCCGCAGCCTTGTGTTTGTTTGTTTTTTTTTTTGCCCATGAGTTCCAGACCCACCCACCCTACCCTGTACACTTTTTGTTTTCAGGAGAGTTTGATGAAAAGTCCTTTTCATCAAATACTTTTTCTTAATTATTCATGAAGCCCGACTTGACTCTTTGATTTGGTGTTTCTGTAACTTGAAACTCCCAGAAAAGCCAGGCAGCGGTAGTGCCTTTAATTCCAGCACTTGGGAGGCAGAGGCAGGCAAATTTCTGAGTTCGAGACCAGCTTGGTCTACAGAGTGAGTTCCAGGACAGAGAAACCCTGTTTTGAAAAACTAAAAAAAAAAAAA
>NW_022196911.1:57796747-57824366 GCF_008632895.1 Mastomys coucha
GAACTCACTCTGTAGACCAGGCTGGCCTCGAACTCAGAAATCCGCCTGCCTCTGCCTCCCAGGCGCTGGGATTAAAGGCGTGCGCCACCACCGCCCGGCGAAATTAGTTTTCAAACCAGGGATAAATTATCTTGGGCTATTTTTGGTCCCTTTGAAACCATCCATATCCCTTGCCCCAAGTTAACATCCTTTTAACTATGAAAACCTTACATTACTATTCTTTTTTTTTTTTTTTAAAGATTTATTTATTTATTTTATGTGAGTACATCACTGTCTTTGGACACACCAGAAGAGGGCATCAGATCTCATTATAGATGGTTGTGAGCCACCATGTGGTTGCTGGGATTTGAACTCAGGACCTTGGGAAGAGCAGTCAGTTCTCTTATCTGATGAGCCATCTCTCCAGCCCTACATTACTATTCTTAACAGACCACTAGTTTCCACAAATCCAAAAGCTAAAAAACATCACTGGGTGGCACCTGAAACCTACAACAGAGTCCCCCTCTTTACTGTAGCTTGCCTATTGAGGTCCCCACCAAATGACTTTCCTTGTTCTATAATAAGCTGTGCAATGGTGGTGACACATGCCTGTAATCCCAGCACTCGAGAGGCAGATGTCCAGGTTCAAGGTCAGCCTTGTCTACAGAGCAAGTTCCAGAACAATCAGTTCTGGAACAGAGAGAGAGACCCTGTCTCAAAAATAGCACCAAACCAAACCAGACCAAACCAAACCAACCAACCAACCCCAAGACACTTCCAATGTAGAACATGGTATTTAGGGAAACATGAATCTGTGTTCCTGGCCACGATCAAGCATTTTAGCTCCAAAAGAAATTATCTTATTCCTTTTAAGAATGTTTTGGCCTGGACTTCCCTCCCTCCATTAAAATCCTGTTTATTCCTTGGACCACCTTTCTAGCTCTGTCAAAATGAGTTGCCTCCTCAGCACATCTGCCTAAGAAGTGCATGCAAGCACCGATGTGTGTGTTGCTGGGTAGAATCCAGCTTATCATATGTACTAGCTCTCCAGACTTTGCACTGAGGTGTTTTGAGGCAGGATTTCATTCTGTAGGCCAGGTTGGTCTTGAACTCACAACAACTCTAGTCTTCTGAGTGGTAGGATTACAGGCTGACATATTCTAGGCTGACCTCATAGCTGAAGATGAAGACCTTGAACTTGTGATTCTGCTGCCTCCACGTGTTCAGAGTTTGGGAGTTTGCCACAATGCCCAGCTTATGAGGTGCTGGGGATGGAGTTCAGAACTTAAATGTTTGCCAGGGAAACACTGCATCCCCACCCCTTAAGAGAAACCCAAACATGCTCATATACTGAAGGGATGGCATCAGCAGTTTTCTATTACCTACAAGATAAGCCTGATGCTAGTCTCACCTGTCAGAAGTGGGAAGAGCAGAGGGCAATGGAAATGGATCAAAAGCTCTTCTTCTTTTTTTTCAAGACAGGGTTTCTCTGTGTGGTCCTGGCTGTCCTGGAACTCACTCTGTAGACCAAGCTGGCCTCGAACTCAGAAATCTGCCTGCCTCTGCCTCCCAAGTGCTGGGATTAAAGGCGTGCGCCACCATCGACCGGCTAAGAGCTCTTCATGATTCTACAGTTCTCTAAGGAATGTAACGAGGGCCGTCTGCATAGGGTCTTGAGAAGATCTGTGGAAATGTTAAAACAATAGTGGGGTGCAGACCGGCCCAATCACTACACTTTGCACCATCTACTGTTCCTTATTGTTTTTGAACCCGGTTTCGGGCGTGTTAGCTCAGATGAGCCAATATTTTACCCTCCATTCCCAGGTCCTGAGGATTAAACGCGCGCTTACACAGCAGGCTCTCCGCCACACAGCTAGATTATACTGGCCCGCTTTTTCTTTTTTAATTTGAAATTTAGAGATAGGGGCTCATTAAATTGCCCAGGCTGGACTCGAATTCCTGCCTCGGGTTCCTATATCGACTACGATTACAGGCTTGCACTGTCAGGTTTGATTACACGTTTGCAAATTCTACACGCTTTTTCAAACGACTGAGAAGTCACAGACCACCGACGGAAAACCGCAGAAAGGAAACCGAGTCAGCGCTTAACCCGCCACGCAGGCGCGCTGGACCGCGCTGCGCTCTTCGCTACCCAGAATTCCCGGGGCGGTGGAGACCACTCGTTCATCAGAACGGGGGAGACCTGGACGGGCCTGCAAAGGTGCGCGGGAAGTTCCCGTGAGCCTTTGCTGCCCTCCCCTCCCCGGTGAGGAGTGGACTATTCCGAGCCCTTAAGAGTAGGGCGCTCACGCGCTTGTCTTTCTCTACGGCCATCATGGGGTCGCGTCCCTCATCTCCTTGGGGCTGGTACCTTCACCGTGGCCTGCTGTTGGCGGTCTGGAGCGATGCTGAGCCCAGGCCCAGCCTCTCAGCTCCGCCGTGGGCGCTGCACAGATCTAGGGGTGCCTGGTAAGTCGAGGTCTGCATCGCGGGGCGCTGCGCGTGGGCGGGAGTCGGCTGCACTGATGAAACTAGAAATAGGAAGTGCCGTCCGAAGCGACAACTGACGACATCCCTATTTAGCTGACTGCAGTCGTTCAAGCCTTGGCGACTCAGTGCTGAACATGAGTGTCCGAACTGTCTTCTGATTCTTTTTCCTAACCTTTCAGACGGGACGTTGACAACGTGGAATAGGAACAGTATCCCACCATGAGGTGAGAGTTTCTGGGGTCATTGAAGTGGCTTAAGTTGCATTACTGGATAGGGCATTCCAGGCACAGCCCTAAAATAAGGATTGCACTTTATGCCGAAGTATTCCTAGCTACATTTCTCCTGGGGCTGGAGATGGCTCAGCTGTTTATTTTATAAAGACATTTTATTTTGTATCAGATGGGGTTCATAGCTCTAAGTTCCAGGGAATCTAACATGTTCTGGCCTAAGGAAACTTCATTCACACCCACCCACGTGGGGCATATGCATCATTTAAGGCGGGTCTCCACTTAATGGCTGAAAGTACTAGTTGGAGTGGGACAGCTGAAAGCTTGACTGCTGTGATGAGATCACGAAGTAGGAAGTGCCGTCAGAGTCGATAACTGACGAAACTGCTCCAGGCTGATTGCAGTCAAGCCCACACCAGTGGCTAGTGTTTAGGTTTAGTTTGATCCGGACTTTTAACAACTGATGTACTCCTAGGTTGGGTACCTGAAGGTGGAAGATGGGCCAGCAGCAGTGACCTCCCATGAGGTAAGCTTTCAACTTGGGATTTTAGTTGGTTCAGACTATGTCATTTTGACTTGAGCTGGTATTAATGTATAAGCATCAGTCTTGTCTGTACTCAGTTGTATGTGATTGATGGAGGTGGTTAGGTAAGGCAATGTGGAGTGCATAGCTCTTAACTGCAGAGCTATTTTTGTGCGTCTGCTGTCCCGATGTTAGGGGAAAAAATGACACCAGACTTACAGGCGGTTGTGAGCCACTATGAGTGCTGGGAATCACCTGGTCTTGTGGAAAAGCTCTTAGACATTACAATCTATTAACTTAAGTCTTAAAATCTTCACTTAACGTAGTCTTATAATTGAACCCAGCTGGGCTGGTTTGACCAGAGCCAACTCACTGGTGGCTAATTGCAACTGTATTTTAGTAACTTGTGAGATCTAGGATGTGCTAAGAACTGTAGGTTTCTTGAAGAGGCAGGCATTGTTCAGGCCAGTCTGCTCTACAAGAAGAGCCAGGGCTCCAAAGGGAGGGGGAACCAGGGAAAACAGATTTGGGAGGCTGCCACTAGAAATAATTTGTTTCTGCAATCTATCTTAGGGTGTCCCTTTCAAGTTATGAGAACTGCAAGGCCGTGGACTGTGCTGGCAGCAGCCAAAGAGGTGAGTTGGTCTATACAGTGACTAGCTGTCATTACTCTGAAAAAGATATCAAATGATGATATCACCTAAAATAGCTGGAATTACCGGCAGATTGCTAGTGGTGAGCCTATGGTTTTCTGAAGATATCTTTAAATGTTTTAAATGCCATTGATCCAGGCAGGACTGATTCTGAAATTTAGTTCTTTTGCTGTATTCCCAGAAATGTCTCCAGCCATCCCGGAAGCAAGTATCCCAAGTGATATGTCTGCCAGTTTTGTTCTGGATGGGCACGTTTGGTAATCCTGTCTGTACCACAGGATCTTCAGCACCTTTTAATAAACTTTGTCTATAAAACTGATTGCCAGTGTGTAGTATGTTGGGTGTACAGTTAACCGTCCAAGAGCACTCTATGTAATAAAGCACAGTCTTTATTTAGTATTGGTCCTTTAAAAACATGTATTTGAAGAGTAAAGTTGAGTGTCAGGTGTTAAGCAGTCCAGCTTTAGCACTGTAAACTTCTGGTCAGTCTAGGCTGTCTTCACAACCTGAGACTTGGGCAGATTCCAAAGCATGTAAGGCACCTGCACTCAGTTCCTGTCCTTTGGCTGCGCTTGTGCAGTACCACGCAAATGCCATCTTGTCCAGATCCTGTAAACTTCATTTGCTTACCTGGCCTGTAAAGCTGTGCTTCCCCACAACCGAGTTCAGAATTTGACCACTTAATTCCCACGGGCTTGAGTTGGATGAGCTTATTAGGGCCCCCCCCTCCCCCAAATTTTCCCTCTTTGCTAATTGGGACTTAACTGGTTCTGGAGCCTTGGAAAATGAGTTTTTGAAAAACCAATACAGGAACTAGATTATGGAAGGGCCTGAAACAGCTGGTAGAAAAAGTTGTGCTGGTTGGTGGGTAAAGGAGCAAGATTGCCAGCTGATAACCCTGCCTTCAAGAAGCCCCCGAGAATTGGAAAGTAGGTAGATGTTCCAAGGGCCTTAGAGTAGATGCCTAGGTTACCTGACTAAATTGTAAGTGGGCCCAATAAAGAACTTTTTGGTCCAGATGTACTGGTCTAGGAGGACAGCTGAATGGAGACACAGTTAGTACTCTGATCTCATCCTGGTGAGAGCTGTGTAGGGCATCCAAACATTCTCCCGATAGGAGGCAGACCCCCCTAGCCTGCCTCAGCTGCCCAGGACTCCCTGCTTAGGACCCCTATTTCTATGTCATGTCTGAGTCACAGCCTCCCTATTCTGGCCCCTGGCAGGCATCACAGGGCTCCCTGTAGGGTCCTGCTGACCTGTACCTTCCCTGGCTTCTTCCCCAGTACCTGGCCCCTCACCCAGCTCTAGAATGGTTGGTAGGTGGCCCTGTTTTGGAGAGCGCTTCCGCAGGCTGAGCAGGAAGGGCTGGGGTAGTGAGAAGATGTCCACATTGTTGCCCAGGTCAATCCATGTGACATTGGGGAACTTGCTTGGGTCCTTCAGGGTGTCAGTGAGGTCCCTTAGCAGAGCCCTGGTCAGTCGGTTGCCATTGAGGGCCAGTGTAGTGAGGCGAGGCAGGGTACTGAGAGCTGGCAGTAGCTGCAGGACCATGTCATCTGTGAGGCCAGTGAAGCCCAGCTCCACACTGTCCACCTGCTCTCCGCAGCGCTGAAGATAGCTGGTTACCCGCTCCAGGTCCCGTGAAGTCAGCGGAATGCCTGACAGATCCACCATGTTGTCTGGAGGATTCCCAGATAGAAGAGCCTTAAGACTGAAAGAAAAGGAACGAGCAGGCCTTTACTGGAGGCAAGTAGTGGCTATCACCACAGAGCTGTTTTAACTTTGACCTGAGATCTCATTTCTTCTATTTCCTCTCGGGATGGAGAGACCAGGGGAATCCTGTTTTTGTTGTGATTCCCCAGTATCTGCTTCAGGCTGAGCAGAGTGGGCAGAGCACGGGGTTGGAGGCTGCCATTCCAGTAGCTCTTCAAGACTATGTTTTTATATGATGCCTGCAGTTTCCTTTTAACTCCTGTTTCCTACCCTGTGTTCTCTAGCTAGTTAATTATGGTCTGTTCTTCACTTGCCTAAAAAAACCCAAAACACAACAAAACTGACTTGCCTCTGATAGTTGAAGAAAGCTGGCCGGTGAGAGGGCTTCTGGGGCAACAAGAGCTGCTGGAGGCTCGATGCTTTTCAGCTCCTTCCTCTCCCTGCCATCTGCTTGCCCCCTTGCCTTGTTCTGGAGCCCAGACCACTTGGCCTGGTGGTAGTAGGTGTGCCCCCAACCCCGACTCCCAATGGCGAGCTACTCATTCTCCCTCCAAGCAAGCACTGAGTCTCTTACACTGAGGACAGCTCGACTTGCTGGGACAGTGCATGTTTATGCTCAAAAGCCACAGCCAGTTCCACCAAAGCAGCTCCCCTTAGGCCCTCTTGAAGCTGGGAGATGAATTTATTTTGTTCCTTGGAAAGTGAAGGTAAAAACCCTCAGAAGGCAGATTCAACTGCCTAGAATCCTTCCTGGAATTAGTTGGTTGTGACATTGGTGCTGGGCTCTCTATCAATGTCATTAACAAAGTCAACCTAGCATCCTGAAGATGGCTGCTAGTGTACAGCCTAGAGTCGGGTAGGTGAGGATTTGAATCTCTCTCTGCTGCTCACCAGCGTCAAGATCTTTGTCAGTCAAATGGCAAAGATATTTGTTCCCATTCTATTAATATTTGTTATGGCCCTACTATGTGCCAGGCAGTGACCTAGGCACTGGCATCACAATGGTGAAGTGGACAGGAACCCTGTTTTCCTTTTATCATAGAACAAATAAACATGACAAAGTGCATGACCTGATGTAAAGAAAAAGCAAGCATGGTCCATCAGAAGAGCTGGCTAAGTGTTCCAAAGGAAGCAGTGTCAAATAGGAAGGCCCTGACTACAAAGCTTGTGAGGGGAGGCTTGGGGGGGGGGGTTTGGCGAGCTTTAATTCTAGCTCTTGGAAGGCAGATGGATCTCTTGAGTTCAAGGCCAGCCTGATCTATATAATGAGTTCAAGGAAAACCAGTGCTACACAGTAAGACTCTGTTTAAAAAAGCCACTCCCTTTTCTGCCTCCCCAAGACAATAAAAACCAAAGCAATAAAAAACAAAACAAAACAAAACAAAACAGAGAAGGTGGGGGGGGGGTAGGGAGAACTGGAGAGGTTGCTTAGAAGATAAGAACATATACTGCTCTTGCAGAGGATCTGAATTTGGCTCCCAGTATCCACGTCAGGCAGCTCACAACAGTTTGTAATTCTAGCTGCAGGGGGATCTGATATCTCTAGATCAGTGCAATCCTTTAATACAGTTTCTCATGTGGTGGTGATCCCCCAACCATAAAATGATTTCATTGCTATTTCATAACTAATTTTGCTGCTGTTATGAATCATAATGTAAATATCTGATGTGCAGGAGATCTGATATGTGACCCTCAAAGGGGTTGTGACTGCTGCTCTAGACTCCGAGGGCACCTGCACTCACATGCATACATCATGACACAGACATCTAAGTATTTTTAAAGTATATTTTTTAATATGTATGAATATTTGCTGGCACATATGTTTGTACACCATGTGCCTGTTCGTTGCTGGAGGAGGCCTGAATAGGGTTGGATCCCTGGAGTTACAGACAGTTGTGAGCCTCCGTGTGGGTGCTAGGAATCTGAACCCCAGTCATTTGCAAGAGCAGCCAGTACTCTAAACTGCTAAGCCATCTCTCCAGCCCCAATGATGGTTAGGTTTAATGGTAACTTGGAACAATCTAGAATCACTTGGGAAGACAGCCTCAATAATTGTCCAGATCGGATTGACCCATGGGTATGTGTGTCTATGATGGAATTGTCTTGAAGACTGAATTGTTTCCCTTTTTGGGAAGTCTGCCTCTTAGCCTGGGTTCACATGCTTCCCACCAGGAGATCTGTGTGTATTGTGTCTCAAGCCTCTTGTTTCTGGAGACCAGAAAACTCTGGAGGGTCTTCACTGCTGTATGGCTGAGAAAAGGTTAGACTCTGGGTCCCCTGGCAGGAAATACATCCCAGAGAACTTTATGGAAGTGGGTTGCTGGTTTTTTTTTTTTTTTTTAAGATTTATTTATTATTATATATAAATGCACTGTAGCTGTCTTCAGATGCACCAGAAGAGGGTGTCAGATTTCATTACGGGTGATTGTGAGCCACCATGTGGTTTCTGGGATTTGAACTCAGGACCTTCAGAAGAGCAATAAGAACTCTTACCCCGCTGAGTCATCTCACCAGCCCTCTGGAAGTGTTTTTTTTTTTTTTTTGTTTTTTGTTTTTTGTTTTGGTTTTTCAAGACAGAGTTTCTCTGTATAGCTCTGACTGTCCGGGAACTCACTCTGTAGATCAAGGTGGCCTCGAACTCAGAGATCCGCCTGCCTCTGCCTCCCAAGTGCTGGGATTAAAGGTGTGTGCCACCACTGCCCGGCTGGAAGTGGGTTTTGATGGCCACACTTGAGACAATGTTCTTGCCTTAGCTTCCAAAGTACAGGATTACAGAGGTACACCATCATGCCTGGCTTCCATCCCAGAGTACTAGGAATATCATGAACTAGAAATTCCTCATGTCCCATCGCCACCTGCCCATCTGGGGGTCACACTTCCCAGCTCCCACCCCGGGGATGTCCTTTTTACCATCTTTCATGTACCTAGAATGACCAAGTTACTTTCTCGGTTCTTAAATCCAGCATAATCTTACCTCCTTTTAAACTGGCTTTATTGACACGACCTCTGGCCCTTCCCTCAGCCCAGTGCCCCTGGAAGAGTATCAGTCAGCAGGGTTGGGCCAGGGCAGCCTAAGGGAACTGCCACTCACCAGGCCTGTGGCTTCCTCTTCAGCCCTCGATGCCTCCTCCACTGTGAATGAGGGCTAAGGTGGTAGGTCAACTGCCGGCACAGCTTCTCCATGGCACCCATTGCATCACCTTCCTGCAGAGACAACCACAGGCACAGGTCTGTGAGGTGTCCCTGGAGGACTTGGAGGTGCCCTGATCTCCACTCCAGACTCCCTAGCACTCTGGAAGCTCAGCACAAGGCGGGGCCTGCTCAGCTGCTCCCGGTGAAGTGCCTTTGGCAGGAGCAGGAGAAGCAAACTATCTTTGCATGACACCATGTGTGCTGGGAATTGAACCCAGGGCTTCAAACATGCTAAGCAAGTACTCTACCCCTGAGCTACTCTCTGAGCATGCATCTGCCTTGTGAATTAGTTGTTATCAGTGACATTTATATAAAAAGTCTGGATTGAGGGGGTCTGACTATGACTGGCTGGAACAGACCTGTTGAGCAGGACATTGTATGGCCCCTGCCAAGTCAGAGTATCCAGAATCAATTTTGTTTTGCTTTGTTTTTGAGACAGGGTTTCTCTGTGTAGCCCTGGCCATCCTGGAACTCACTCTGTAGACCAGGCTGGCCTCGAACTCAGAAATCCGCCTGCCTCTGCCTCCCAAGTGCTGGGATTAAAGGTGTGCACCATCACTGCCTGGCTCAGAATCATTCTTTTTCACTCATACTGCATATCTTCAAGTGCTTACTGAGAAGCACGCCGGTCTATGGTCATGAACAAAGGTTCTTGTATTTCGCATAATAAAATATATTATTCTTACTTATGTCTTTCCCTAAAGTGGGAAAAAAGAAATCTGAGGTCGAGTCTTTGCCAGGGCAATCAGTCCACCTACACTTTTTGTTTGCTTCATCAACATTTGATTTTTTCAAATGTATAGATGTTTTGCTTGTATATATGTCTGTGTACCATGTACATACAGTGCATACAGAGGCCAGGAAGGGGCATCAGAGTCCCTGGAGCTACAGATGATTGTTAGCTACTATGTGGGTGCTGGGAATTGAACCAGTGTCCTCTTCAAGAGTAGCCAGTGCTCTTCATTGCTGAGCCATCTCTCCAGCCCTTGTTCATGAACATCTGAGTTTGTGACCCTAAGTACCATGGCCTAAACTGTGTCCCTTCAACAATTATATATTGTTTCCCTTTTTCTTTTCTCCTACTCCTCTTCTTTTTGAGACAGGGGTTCTCTGTGTAGAAGTCTGTCCACAATCAGGACAGACATAATTTTTTTCTGGCAAGGGTCTCTTGCCAGAAATTTATTATGTCGCTATGTGACCAGGCTGGTCTCAAATTCACAGAGATCTTCCTGTCTCTGCCTCCTGAGTGCTACCATGCCTGTTTTTTTTTTTGGTTCTCTGTGTTTTTCTGGTTGATCTGTGACTGGTTGGTTTCCTGGAGGTGTTCACAGTTACAGACTGTATTCATTGCAAGCCTACTGTGCACTGCATTCTAGGCAAAGCACATGAATAGTAGTGACTCAGTGAACCCTCCACACCCATGTGAAGCCAGTGCTGCCCTCCCTCTTCACAGGTGAGAGCAAGGCACAGAGAGGTCACATTAATTCATTCAAGGCCACACATAAAACCAAGACGTGGAACTGCACAGTTTGATCCCAAGTCTGTAGTGAGAATTCTGGAATTAAAAAAACCCACAGAAGTAGTATATGTTTTTGTTTCAATCCCAGGCGTGTGTGGAGCTAAGTGGCTGCTTTACAGCAGCTGACTGTGATTTGCCTCCTGCTCTAGTGGAAGCAGGGTTTTGCCAGCTGCAGATAGTTCCTTCGACAGTGTGACATTTGGAATTCTGGGAACTTTTAAGAGGGTATATAAATGCCAAAGTCCAGAAAAGCAGGGTTGTTGGTTGTTGGTTGTTTTGGGAGGAGGGGGTTGGTTGCATTTTTTTTTTTTAATAGTTATGCTCAAAGAAGAAACAAAAGGAAAAGAATTAGATTCAGGGATCTCTATCTTTCCCCTTTATCCTTCTTTCTTTTTTATCTATTGATGGGGTGAAACCAGAGGAGGATAAAGGGTGGGAAAAGAAGAGCCCACAAAGTAGCAAAGTCCAGCTACACAGGTCCATGTTCTAAATGATTTCACTGGCAGACTGGCAATAGTCATCATAATTGAATGCTGATTCTTGTCACCCATTCCTGGGTTGGGATTCACACTTCACCCAGCTCAGATCTAACACAAGGCTGCACTGAATTTAGAAATGGAGTTGGTGTTTCTCTATTAAATCTTTCCACTGCAGTTAACCCAGTGTGTAGTCCAGTGACTTAAATGGCAGAAATTAATGTTCTCAATGATGCACGGGTCAGAAGGCCAAGGTGCGGCCTCTCCTAGCTTCTGTAAAGGGTTTTTCTCCTGCATCCTCACATAGATCTTTTCTCTGGACATGTCCATGCCCTAATCACTCCTAAATACACCAGCTATATTGACTTTAAACAAGCCCACTCATATGGCCTCATTTTTGCTTTACATATTTTAACATGTCTTTGAATGCAGTCACATTCTGGAGGAGGGTTAAGAAATCCATACAGAGCCAGGCACCAGTGGCACATGCTTGGGAGGCAGAGGCAGACAGATCTTTGTGAGTTTGAGGCCAGCCTGGTCTACAGGGTGAGTTCTAGGGCAGCTGGGACTACACAAAGAAACCCTGTCGTCCCCCCCCCCCAAAAAAAAAAAGATAAAAAAAAGAAAAAGAAAAGAAAAACCCAAAGAAAAAAAGGAGAGAAAGAGAGAGAGAGAGAGAGAGAGAGAGAGAGAGAGAGAGAGAGAGAGAGAGAGAATGTGAGAGAGAGAGAATATGAGAATGAGAATCTGCCCTAGTCACATTGGGCTACCCCCATGCTACCACTAGTCCGAACCTTCCTATCTCTTACGGATTACTGCACAGACACCAGGTTAGAACTTAACAGAGCACCCATAATCCAGAGCACTTCATGCTCTCATCATTATACAGAGGAGAGGACTGAGATTTGAGGAGCTGTGGCTGACAGCATGGTAAGAGAAGAAACTCTGATGTGGACAGGAGAGGAGGGAGCCTGTGACTGGAGGTCTGCAGAAATGAAGGAAGCATCTAAGCACGGAGCCATTGGGGCAGCCTGAGATGGACAGGACTGCCCTGGAAGGAACCTTCTAGCTCCTCAGCCCCGCTGCCCCTGTGGCTTCATCCTGATGGACAAACTGGAATGTCCACTCCAGTCAACCTCACCAACCCCCTGGAGTAGACACTGGACTCCCAGACTTGGATTCTTCCTTAGCCTGGTCACACACAGTGGGCACAGCAACACAGGCCAGAGGACGAGTCAGTCAGTAGAGAGGACTAGTGGGTGAGGTTATATCCTGGGAATTTCTTACTGATAGGATGGGAGGACTGGAGATTGAGAGGGTGACTTAGGGCCATGCCCATAGAGAGGACTGAAAGTGACAGGAGTCATATACAGGTCAGAGATGGTGTGAGCAGAATGCAGCAGATGAAGGGATTGGGAATGTGGGCTAAAAAGCAAGGGGTTCGTGTCAGTACTGATTGTCAGTGTGACAGAATCTAGCCTTACCTGGGAGATCGGCGGCTGAGCACGCTGTGGAGCGTGTCTTGACTAATGGAAGCGAAGTGGGAAGAGGCATCAGTTAGCCCAGCAGAGGCATGCATGTATCTCTGGTTTTTCGACTGAGTATGTGATGTGACAGTTACTTCAAGCTCCTGCTACCTGGATATCCCACACATAACGGACTGCCCCTTTGAACTGTGAGCCAGAATAAACCCTTTCTCTCTTAAGTTGACATGACTTAAGTCATAGTACTTATCACATCGACAAGGGCTCCTGAGGAAAAGTGGGGGGGGGGTGACCAGCTCCCGAGAAACATGCTGATTACATGATTACACAGCCCACTGGACCTCCAGCTGGGCTTCCTCAGGATGTGGCTGAACCCCTGGCTATGGGATAAGCTGAGGGGAGTGGAGAGAAGACTGGACAAAGTAGTCAGAGAAGGCACTGAGAAAACTGTGAGTGAAGCAATGGGCACCTGGAAGAGGGCGGCTCAAGACACTATGGCGGCCACTGTACGGCCATTAAGGGCCTTTCCCAGCACAGGCTTGCCTGGGGTGAGGAGCAGGGGTAGGGACTGGTAATGGTGACAACTGACATTGGAGCCAAAGAATGAGGATTTGAGAATGGGACACGACACACAGCTGGCACATCTAGAGTTCATTTCCCACCTTGGAATCCCAGGGAACCTTCAAAAACCAACACTGGTGGTGAGTAGGCAGGTCCTCTGGCAGCGGATTAACTTTATTTTTAGTTAGTGTACAAAATAATAGGTTTCATTATGACATTTTTATATACATATTATTATATCGTGTTCACATTCTCTCCTACTGTTCTCTTCTGTCCCTCCTCCCACTTGCAGATCCCTTTGTCGCTTGAACAGCCTTCTGCTTGAACCCTTCTGCTTTCATGACACACTACTCGGGGAAACCCGCGATATTCTGTCTGTCTTCTCTCCCATTCTTTCACTTAGTTCTGACTACTCCCCTACCTCCCAATCACCGATTCCTCCTCCTAGTCCTGCCAGAAAACTAATTCCTTTGTGCATCCACGGCGGAGAAGCTCAGGTGACTTAAGGACAAGAAAGTCAGAGGGAATCGGAGGCACGCCCAACATCGTTTTGGGATGCTCTGGGACAGAACTGTTGCCAGTTTCCAGAAGAAGCTGACTCAAAGCCCACAACTGAGCTCCTCTGCTCTGGCTCCTCCTCCAATCACTTCCCTGAGTTTCCAAATACCCAGGACCATGCCCTCCCACTCAGCGGTCCGAGCTGGAACAATTCAGGCCGCGGAATCTTAAGAGAACAAAGGCTTAAAGAAGGCTGGCAGTGCATGGCATCAGCCACTAGGGGGCAGAGGAGCATAGGGCGAGGCTGCTGCTGCTACCAGAGAGAGCCGAGAGAATCTCGGTCTTCTCATTGGCTAAACCGGAACAATAGCTGAGCTCGCCAATTAGTCTTGAGAGTAACTGTAAAGAACACACAGAGATGAGTGTCCCCTGCTTGCCTGAACTAAACACACCATGGGTCTTTTGTTGTCCTTTTTTTTTGTAGTGTTTGGGATCCACCGTGGCCTCAGATGGCAGCTAGCACCAGCCACACCTCCTGTCCTTCCTGAACATCTAGGAATCATTATGTATCTCCTCCCTTCGATTGGATGCCTATGAATGCACACACGGTCCTACCACTCCCACTTGTCAATAAGGGAATTGAGGCCAACATACAGCTTGTAAGAGGAAACGGATCCAGACATTGGCTGGTGGCTCTAACTGAACTACCCACTCTTTTTCCTCCTTTGAAACCTGGCTCTTTGCCTATTCATTCAAGGTGCTCTTATCCTTTTCCCAGCTCCTCCTCTTTTCAGGAGCTCTCAAGGCCTTCTTCCAGCAGACAATAGGATTGAGTGGAGCTGGCCTAGAGAAGAAGGAAAGTGTGTATGTAGTGCGTGTGTGTGTGTGTGTGTGTGTGTGTGTGTGTGAGTATAAAGTGGGGGCAAGAACAGAGGACCCAGCGTAGAAGGGAATTGTTTTAGTGTCAGAGTCCTAGCTGTGTCCCAGGTGTGGAGCAGCCACGTCTTGTGCAACCCTGGCCAGGGGTCACTGTGGCATGGCAGCAAGCACTGCATGTTAGCTGTGTCTGCATGCCCTGAGTCTAGCATGCTCCTTGGGAGCTTCCTATTTCTCCCCATGGTTCTGCTCACCATTGTATGACCAGATCCCTCTAAGCTCCTGGCAGCTGCTCCAGAAATCTCAGTACCCTAGCAGGTCAGCCTCTTCCTGGAACCTGGACTTGAAAATAAAGCCGGGCGGTAGTGGTGAATGCCTTTAATCCCAGCACTTGGGAGGCAGAGGCAGGTGGATTTCTGAGTTCCAGGACAGCCTAGTCTATAGAGTGAGTACCAGGACAGCCAGGGCTACACAAAGAAACCCTGTCTCAACACCTCCCCCCCCCCCCAAAAAAAAAGAAAAAAGAAAATGAGACACCTTTCAGGGAATAGAACTTTGACAAGTAAGCAGGGGCCATAGGTAGCCATATTCCCTACCATGTGGGGTGATAGGAAAGAGCTCTGTTAATAGGAAACGGGATATAATGGAGCAGAGGGGAGATGGATGGACTTGCTCTGCAGTTCTCATGCCTCTGTAGTGCTGAGCTGCCTTTGGATCCACGAGACCCTGGACTGCGTGGTTGTCTGTTAGTTGCAGTTAGCAATGCATGAGGCTTGCTGTCAGACTGTGGAATAGACTCCTAGCAACTCTTCCTCACCCCCATGGAGAAGGAAGGCAAGGGAAGGGGTGGGAACTTGGCACAACTGCCAGAATTTCGGGCACTGCAGTTTCTCTAGACCTCAGTGACACTGTCCTCAAGCACTGGGGAAGGATTTGTTTGAGGGACTTCTCCACAATCTGTTGGAAAGAGACTCGGGGCTCATGGCCAACCTACAGCCTTCCCTGTCTCTCTGCTGTCAGGTGCCATCTGCCACCTTCATTTTGCAGGCACCTCTATAACAGCATCTAGGCCTCTGACAATTTTGTCCTCCACTCAAAGGTTTCTTTCATTCACAAGTCTACTCATTCATTAATCAGTATCTGACTGTTCCACTTTATACAGTGGACAGTGTAGTAAGAGTTTTGGTTTCTTGGAAAAACCCAGTTACGTTTGCCTTACACACTAGCAGGGATGTGATCTTTGCCAGCTGTAGAGAGTTTATAATTCTAGGGACTCTGGTGAGGGTGTAAATGACAAAGCCCCAAGAGAGGCAGGGGCTCTCCAAGGAGGCTTCTGCTCTTGTCTGTAGTCTGATCAAGAAGGCTGCTGCTCCTGGCTGCTGGCTGCAGTCTGATCAGAAGCTGGAGATATTCCGGTGACAAAGCTGGACTTGCCCCCAAGGAACCCCTAAGCAGCAGGAAGTAGCCCCCTCTCCCCTCTAACCTTCTTTAGAAAGGGTTAGAACGGATCAGGGTGGAAATCAAGATTGGAAGGGTGGTAGAGAGAAAAACCCAAAAATGTAGCAGGTCACTGTTTAGACAGATCTCTTGTTTTTCTTGGCTTACAGATCCACCTCCCAGCTCATTTTTCTGCCCTTTCTGTTCAAGGACTACTGTCCTGAAGGGTACAGCATCAGTTTCTCTTGTCCCTTGTTTCTAGTTGGGCTCAGTTAATGGGAGAAACAGGACAAGGTCTAGAGGAGCAAAAGGTCAAGATCCTCTCATTCAGTGTGTGTGTGTGAGCCTCCTAGACTGTCTCCTCCTTTGCTTCTGGCAGCCCTCTCTGTGTAGTCTCCCTCCAAGATTTATCAAGAGAACAGAATGGGCAGACTGATTTCTAGGACAGGTATCCTGGCTAGCTCTGTGATATGGAACACTGTGATAAGCAGTCCTACGGAGACACCCACATGACAAGAAACTGGGGCCTCCTGCTACCAACCCTGGAGTGTGTGTGAGGTGAGGATTGCAGCCTTGAATTCCTGAACCCGTGGAGACTGCTGAAGAACAAATCCTTGCTTTTTAGTTTCCTTTTATTTATTTTAGATTAATTTTTAGGTATGTGCATATATATGAAGACATTTGTGTGGGTGGTCAGAGGACCACTGTCATGGCATCTAACTGTAATTCTAGCTGTGGTGACAGGAGAGGTGGTAGCAGCTAGTCTAGCATACTTGAACTAACAGGCCAATGAGGGTCCTGGTTTCAAATAAAAGGTGGAAAGAATCTGAGGAACAGCAGGCACCTGTGGCCGTCCTTTGATCTCCATGAGCACATGCACACAGGCTATGCATGCATTTGGATACATACTTACATCCTCTTATTGCCTCTGCAAGCGAGCGTGCACCCCACACTCCCACACACACCCATAAACACACATTCACAATGGGATGTGCTGCTTCCTCCCTATTATAAGATGTAACTGTGAACAAGATGGATGGAAAATCCTTAGTCATTTAAAAAAAAAAAAAGACAGGGTCTCACTTGCTGGCTTGGGACTTGCTACATAGACTAGGCTGGCTTTGAATTTGTAGAGATCTGCCTCTGTTCTATTCTCAAGTACTGGGATTTAGAGTCTATTTTAGAGTCTCTATTTTAGTGGGTAAAGCAGATAGAAAAGTAACTATCAAGTAAGTGATAATTTAGGTTTTTCTGTTGCTGTTGTTGAGACAGGGTTTCTCTGTCTAACAGAGCTCTGGATGTCGTGGAACAAGCTGGCCTCAAACTCGGATCTGCTTGTATCTGCCTCCCAAGTGCTGGGACTAAAGGTGTGCACTACCATACCCGGTGATAATTTAAACCCCTGCAAAGAGCTTGGTTGGAACTTTAAGAGGGAGTCTACTGGGAGGGGCGAGGTCATTACAAGTGTTGGGTCGTCCACCCACCACACAGGCCCGCGGTTTGAGTGCTTGTTTCCCAGCTGGTAGGTTATTTGGGACGGTTGTGGCGCTTTTAGAGCATGGCCCCTAGTTGGTAGATCACTAGGGATCATTGAAGATGCTCGCCCAGTTCCTGGTTCTAGCCTTTCTCTGTTCTTTCCGGTCTACCATGATGGGAACAGGTTCCTACCTAATAGCTGACAATCTTGGCACCTTTGTTTATAACCTCAAGCTACAACTGAATAGCTAGGAGAGTGTCAGATACAAAGGTCTATCACCTAGTCAGCCCTAGTCAGTGTAGATGGCTCTGGTGGGGCTGCCTTAATTGGGGAGTTTGTCTTAATTCAGCTCCCCAAATCACACAGGAATCTGCATGTCCAAATGCTGAGGCCCCAACTGGTTTTTGATTAATCAGTAAAGAACCAACAGTCAATAGCTGGGCAGGGTGAAAGAGGCGAGACTTTTTAGGATTCCCAGGCAAGAAATGCAGGGGAGAGGAAGAGGGAATTCTGCCATGAGAGGGGTGTAGGACTGACCATGCCTGCCAGTGACAGGGAAGCCGAGCGATCAGAATTAAGAGCCTGCTATCATGGAGAGTCAGGGAAGCAGTCCCAGGATTTTGCCCACTTGGGTGTGGGGCAGCAAAGATAAGAGATTTGGAAAGTGTTGACTAGGGAAAACCGGAGAATGTGTGCTAGCTGTGGGGAGGTTCATGAGTGGCCCAGCCGCTGAGCTAGTAAGGCATATCAAAAATTAAGCTGGAGAATGTGCCTTTCTTTCTTTCTTCCTTCCTTCCTTCCTTTCTTTCTTTCTTTCTTTCTTTCTTTCTTTCTTTCTTTCTTTCTTTCTTTCTTTCTCTCTTTCTTTCTTTCTCTCTCCCTCTCTCTCTCTCTTTCCTTCCTTCCTTCCCTCCTTTCTTCCGTTCTTTCTTTCTTTGAGACAGGGTTTCTTTGTATAGCCCTGGCTGTCCTGGAACTCACTCTGTAGACCAGTCTGGCCTCGAACTCAAAAATCCTCCTACCTCTGCCTCCCAAGTGCTGGGACTATAGGTGTGCGCCACTACTGCCCAGCACATGTGTGTCTTTCATTCGAGAATCCAGAGCTCTTGGGCGGGAGCATAGAGCAGCTTAACTTCACTGTTATACCTTACCAGTTTGGAGATTCCTTCCACCTCTGTCTTACCCACTCCTGGCAGGCTCTGAGAGGACTCAAGGCTGGTCCTCGAACATCCAGCAGGACAGGGCCCACTCTGCTGGCTTTGGAAATCCTGGTTGGAGAGCGAGCTTGCTGTTTTCTGAGACCGGGCCTATGGAGACCATATCTTGTTTCTGTTTCCTGATGCTGCCCTACTCTATCAGTACCCTGGTGGCACTCAGAAGGTGCCACAAAGCAGCTATGATATCAGCTTCTGCGCAGGTGGTCATATGGACAAAAGCCCATGCAGGCACCTCTCCTGAGCTGTCTCATTTAGCTCTCTGCAGAGGAGATGGTTAATGCCCATTTGGGGTTGTGGAAAATGAAGTTCTGGTAAGCAAGTGATGTAGGAAAGGGACACCACACAGTACACTGAAGGCTTGTGCTCCATTCCCACTCATGTGGTGGAACCCTAGCCATGGAGGTGGGGCCTTCAGGAGATGGCCAGGTTGTGAGGGTGGAGCTCTCATCAGAGCTGTTCTAAGAGAGGTCTAGAGAACTACCTGTCCTCTTTCCACCACATAAGGACACGGGAGAAGGCAGCAAACTGAGATGGAGAACAGGGTTCCTGTCAGACACCCCTACCTTGCATGTCCAGCCAAATGTGAGAAATGATTTTCCATCTAGAAGCCCTCAGGCTATTACTTTGTGTAGCAGCCTGCACTGAGTAACACAGACTGATATGGCCCCCAGCCCCACCTAGGTGGAAGGAAAGGGACAAGGTAAGGAGCTCTGTGTCACTGGGCCCAGTGAGGCAGTTAGCACTTCCTATCTTGCTCAGCTCCAGGTTGGCAGAGTGGGCCTTCTCACCTCTGCCAACCTCATGAGGGGCGCAGCCTACTTCAGTAACTGTTTTCCTCAACTCAAATGCAGACGAAAGCAACGCTTCACCTATTGTTTATTTTTGAAAGCTTCCTTACCTGTCACCCCTCTCACCTTCAGGTAATTTACTTCCTGTGCTTGAAAGGCAGGAGTATGCCACCTGCAGGGCTGCCTCCACCATTTCTAGTCCTGTTCCCCAGAGCTCCAGCTTCCACTACTTAGTTCCCCGTGGCTCATGCCATTGGCTAGCTCCTCCCCCAGCCCAACAACTGTCATGACCGGCTTTTCCTACTGTCTCCTGTTTGACTCAGCCCCTTTGCTTGTCTCCTGTTGACCCTGGCCAGCTCCCATCCTCCACAGCCCCTCTCCCTCCTCTCTAAATCTTGGCACTAGACAGCTCCAAGAGCCAGAGAGAAGGTCCCAGAGGAAGCCATAGATAGGGTCCACCGTGGAAGCATCTTTTCCCCGGGGGGCAAAACTCCAACTCCCTAGGCAAGCACAGTCAGGTCTATGCTGTCCAGAAAGGGGCCCGCCACACATCCTAGGACAGGGACAGGAGTGCTTCAGACCACAACTGCCTACCGGCTTGGGGCAGTGGATGTAGCGTGCCAGACTGATAATGAGGTCGTGTGTGATAGGGTCCACCAGGTTCCGGAAGCTGGCATAGCGATACAGCACATCATCCAGGGAGGTTGACTCCATGCCCAGGTCCTGAAAGAGAAGGGAACACCCAGAGGTCAAGTGCCATCCGGAGCGCCCAGAAAAGGGACTGCAGACTCTGGAGGCCGATCAGCTCCCCCAAGAGCCCAGGCAAGGAAGAGTACAGAGAATATCCCTTAGTGGGGGACAAAGGCAAGCCCTGCCTCTTACGCCTCCAGTCAAGGTGCAGGAGACCTACAATAGCAGACACCCAGTCTCCCAACGTTCACGCAAGCCCTGGTTTATGAACCTCTTCCCAAAACAATGTCCCAAACAGCCTTTTGATGAAGCCACGGCCGGAGCCGTAGTACTCTATTTCATGGGGCAGGCAGTTTGAGACACTCAAACATCCCCTTGTCTCCAGACAGGACAGTTTACTGATCTTTATTTCTGTTTTTCTTGCTTCTGAACACAGTGGGACTGCCTGCTCTTTTGGTAGATTGCCCAAGCTCGAGGCTAACCAGGGAGGCGTGCATGTGTATGTGTGTCACCATGGGAACTCAGAGAGTATATCAAGTGGGGCCCAAAGGGAAGGGGGTACATAGCATCACTGTTGAATGGGACAGATGTAGTGACCGCCAAAGCAGGTATTGCCGTTGGTGTGAGGAGCTACAAGGTTTTGGGGGCGACAGAGTTTAGGGCGCACTGCTCCCATAGATGGTACTGTGGTATTTGAGGGGACAGCAGAAGCAGGTTGCAAAAGCACTTTTCCAATTTCTCCCTAGAGCAAGCTGTGGCCTCCTTCCAGAGGGGTCCCCTCTACACACTGTGGAGAGGACATTTTTATTTCCAAAGCACACAGGTGCTGAGAAGAATCTAAACAAACAGTCCTTGCCTAGCTTCTTCCCGTCTACAGTAGACTGTGCTCCGTCCTCCACCCGGACTTCTATATTGCCCATAAAACCAGAGATTTTGGAACTGAGGCAACACCTCAGCAGGTAAAATGCCTGCAGTGCACTTGGGAGTGGAGTTTGGATGCCACACGAGAGCCAGTGGGTGTGGTACCAGCTAGGGGGGAGGTACCACACCGTTATTCTGGATCTGCAGATGAAGACAGAGGCTGACATCTTAAATTGTTGGCATTATTGTGTGTGTGTGTGTGTGTGTGTGTGTGTGTATACACTAGGTCTCCGTCCTAGCTCTCTATTTTGCAAGGATTGATCAGCTCTCACCCAGTTCTAGAGGTATCCCAGGCTGGTGATGAATGCATGGCAGAAAAGAGGCCCTGGGTTTTGGTAGTTACACCTCTGAGAGAAAAGAATGGGCTTTTGCCCCCTCGAACCTGCAGGGCTAGGTCACCAAGCCCCATTTCCTGTGGGGAAGGAAGTTCACAGAGAGCTATGTACCACAGGTAGGAGCCAGTTTGGAGAGCTCTGCCTTCCACTGAGAGGGCACCAGCCTTGGAGGCAAGCTGAATGCTATGAGGCAAGCTGTGATCCCTGTCACTCTGTTTGCTTGTCATCCAGTGACACAAGATGTAGTGTGGCTGAGAACAGGGGCTTCTGAAGAGCGGCCCGGCAAGTGTAACCCTTGCTTTGACCTCTGACCTCTGGTTGTTCAACCCCTCAGGCAATCTACTCAACACCTCCAAGCTGGCGCTCTCTCTGTAAAATGGAGACAGTGACCTTAGCATCAGACATCGTGAGAGAAACCAAACTAAGCGACATGGGCAAAGCTTCTATGGTTCCTTCAAAGCCCCTCCCCACACCTTGTTGGCTTCCTCACATCTTCCCTACCACACCATGCAGCTCCTTTGGCCATAGACCCATCTGAAAATGTACTGAAAGTCACTAATTGTTCAGAAAATACAAGAATCGGGTCAGGACAGGGATCTTGGCATATGAAATCCAAGTTGGCCCTGTGGTCACAAGGGTGTGTTAGGAACGAGGAACACAGGCCCTACCCTGACTAGGGCATAAGGGAGTTGGGAAGGCCTCGATTCCAAAGGCATCAGAAGGCCATGTGGTCAAAAGGCCCTAGCCTAGCATTCAGCATCGCAGCCAGACCTCTCCTTACAGATCAAGGGTCCCTTCTTGGGGATAAGAAGGCCAAGAATAGGGTTGTGGATGCATAGTAGTTATTCCTAGGGACAGAGGCTAGACTCATGGCTATGGGAAGGAGGTCAGGAGTATAGGGTCTTTCTTTTCCTTTCCCTTCTTCTCCTTTACTGTTCAGCTCAGGCTGGCCTCGAACTTGCAACCTTCCTGTCTTAGCTTCCCAACCATTGGGAGTACAGGCCATGGCCAGCTAAGGTTTTTTTGTTTTCCGTCTGTCTTGCTGCCCTCTGGCTGTTGACTGAATGTTCGCCTCTGTCCCTCACCTGAGTACTTGGGGGTGATTCAAACCTGATGTTCTCAGAACTCTGTAGCCCCCCTTGGCTTACTGTAGGTCTGAGGGTGAGGGACCCCTTTCCTTGGGATGTGTTTTTTCCTGACTGTGAAATGGCAGGTCAACTACAAGTTATTAATCTGTATTCCAAGGTCCTGGGGTAGGCAGGTGTTACTGGTGGGCGAGAGGGAGGCAGAGCAGCTCTTGGTCTCAGACAAATGCGTAACTAACCAAACTACTGCCAAAGGGTTGAAAGCCTCGGAGAAGGTAGGTGGGCTTCTTGTGTCTAGGCACATTGGGTCCCATTTCTACAGTCTCCTCCCCACATCCTGGGGGGCATCATATTCTTGGAAAGACCAAGAAAGTGCTGGAGACTGGGTAGGTCTGACTGGGTGCAGACCGCACCTTTCCAGGGCTACCCTTAGTTGTCTCCTTTACCTTTCAACTCAGGAGCCCCATGGCTGACAGTGGCTGTCTTTATGGTGTCTCACTGGCATCACAGAGTTGGAAAGGGTGAAAGAAAGATGTCCCCACCAGGAGGAAGGGGTTGGGTAACTGAGTCACAGGTTATCACCTTCCTGAAGAAATTTTAGCCTGTGTGGGACTCCCAAAGGTCCAAAGACTACAGTAGGAAACACCAGCCCGGGGCTGGGCAAAGGCTGCTTATACTTTATTGCTTGCTTGATTTCCGGCCTGGACTGTGTCCAAGGACACTTGTGTTACTTCAGGACATATCATAGTACCTGGGTATCTTCTCTGTGTCTTTTCCTCTAAGTCAGTTCACTGGGGACTTTTGTATCACAGTCCATAAACTGGATGTGAGGGAGGAGAGCTAACTAGCTCCTCAGGGTGTCCCCAGATGGCTGCAACTTTTGCCACGGCCCTGGGGAAGCCAGCTCCCCTGACTGTAGGCACGAGGGTACCAGTGCTGTGTGAGGGGACTGGAAGAATCAAATCCAGATGTGGCCCTTCCATGTGCCGGCCTTGGAGGGGCTGTTACCTTGCAACAGTGAGGCACCCAAGAGGATCTCTCATCTTTCTGACCGTGGCTCTGAACAGCACATCTCTAGGAACTGTGTGCACAGATGGCTGCTCATCAGACAGTCTGGGCGAGTCTCTCAAACAGTACTGAGTCACTGCTGGTGGGAGCTCCACTAGGAGGGTGTAGCTGGGCTAGCCCCAAGCTAACTGCTCCCTGCAGTGCCTAAAGGTGACAGGCACACAGGGCGTCTCAAGGTGAGGTGAGCCCCATATGACATGAGCTCAGATAAGCAGGTTTGGGGACATTTTGCAATGGGACAAGCAATGATGGGCCTAGGACCAAGGCTATGGGTTTCCAAAGGGCAAGCATAGACCCACACTGGAAGTCAGAACAGCATATTCCAAAGGGTAGTCTTCTGAAGACCAGGGGAGGAGCCTGAAGCCCTTGAGAACTCTGAGGCTCTTCAAGGGCCTCTTACAGGGACATAACTTATGTCACACTGAGCCCAGCCACAAACAACCTTCTGTGATAGTTTGAAGGCAGCTGCCTGCAAGCCTGGAAACTGGCTGTTGGTGGAAAGCAGGATACCAGACATTCACAACAGGAAAAAGCCTCTCTTCTTACATCTTTATTTCCCTTTGGAAAATTTAGTTACTTTCGTAAACATCTATTTCCCTCATAAAATTTGTTATCAAAATTTTAAAATTACCCCTCCTCCTCCCAAAAACCCCCCATCCAGCTTTGTTGAGATGTAATCCACGTACAATTTATTTATCCACAGGGCACAGTCTGGGGCTCAGTGGCAGAGTAGCCAAGGAATCCAGTACCCTCCTCTGGCCTCCCTAGTACTCTGCATCTGGGAGGCCCTGGGTTCAATCCTCAGCACAAAGAAGAAAAAACAAAAACAAAACAACAACAACAAAGCCAAACCATGAAGTGAAGCCTTGTACAACCACCACGATATATTTTAGAACATTTTCATTACCAAGAAACTCTGTGACCACGACCCCACTTCCAAGTCTTCCCTCTCAGGCACCGGACAATCATACCTGCTATCTGTTTCTATGTATTCTGAACTTCTTCCTCCTTTTGTTGTAATTATAGATCTCTCCAGCAACATTGCCTTCTCTCTTATTGTTTCTAATTTTAAGTTAATAGGGAAGCCCTTTAGAGACCCTCCTCCTTAAAAAAAGAAGAAAGAAAGAAAAAAAGATTTCTGTAGCCAGGCATGGTGGCTCACACCTTTCATCCTAGTACCTACTGAGTGAGATCCAGGATGGCCAGGGATACCGATTCCTGTCTTCAAGAAACAAAAAACAAAACACTTCCCCCTGTCTCCAACATTTACTTATTTTTATTTTATGTGAATGAGTGTTTGCCTGAATGCACATGCACTGTGAGTGTGCCTGGTACCAGGGAAGCCAAAAGAGGGCACTGCGCTCCCAGGAACTGGAGTTACAGATGGTTATAAGCTGCCCTGTACGTGATGGGAACTGAATCTGGGTCTTCTGCAAGAGCATCAAGTGCTCTTATCCACTGAGCTATCTCTCTGGCCCTTAAGTCTCTTTGTTTTAATTTCTAATACTATAACTAGCATGAGATAGGATCTCCACAAGGGAAACCTCTTTGATGCCATCAATAAATCGGAGGACTACCCAAACCATTCAGGAACTGCTACAACAAAAAAATGTGTTATTCCGGGAGGAAGAGACTAAGAGGGAAGCAGGAAGTAGGGAGCCCCAAGGAATGCTGTGGCTCTGCACCCTGAAAAACTTCTCTGGACATATGGCTAGCTTTGCTAATTACTACTACATCCAATCCTCCAATGAAGTGCCTGGTCTATGTGGGCACAGATTATGTGGTGGTGGTAGGGGTTCAAGGGAAATCCATGCCCAGAGCTAGTGTCTGGAAGAAAAAAACCATTATCAACTCAAAGGACTGGGCCCTAGACTTCCCATCAGAGAGAGCTCACACCATGGGGACAGGGACATGGGAAACTGTCTTCTTGTATTTTTTGTTGCTGTAACACAATATCCAAGTCTGTGTAACTTACAAAGAGGTTTATATTTAGCTCGTAACTCTAGAGATTGGGAAGTTCAATGCAGGGTGGGCACATTTGGTGAAGATCTCACGCTGTGTGGTGACACTGCACACAGCACTGCACAGCATGAACATGTGTAGAAAAGGCACTGACCCACTCTGTACCAACCTATGCTGGAGAGAACGAACTCATTCCCGTCTGTGACAAAAATATTAAGGAGCTCTTTAATGTCAACATTTGTCTGGGCTAGCACATTCCTTTGGCAGCCTTCCTTACTATAACTGGGGGTTTCAGATCTAGGTCACCGCTACTGCTGTTACTATCGGAGTCATTTCTTTTGTGTGTGTACGGTGTACAGACGTTGCAGACCCACGTGCATGTTTTGGTGTGTGTATGGGTTCACGCACACTGCATAAGGTCGATGTCAGGAATTAACCTTGCTCTTCTACCTGCACACTGAAGCAGGCTCTCTCAATCAAACCCAGAGCTTGCTGATAATCTTGGGATTTGTCTCTGCTCCCTGAGGCTGGGATTGCCTGTGGGCTGCCATGCCTACCCTGGAAGTGTGTGGCTGTGGTGTCCTGAATGAGAATGGCTCCCCTAGGCTCATACGTTTGGAAACTTGGTTCCCAGTTGGTGGAACAGTTTGGGAAGGATCAGGAGGATGTGTGTCACTGGCAGGTGGACTTTGAGGTTTCAAAAGCCCAGATCATATCCAGTTAGCTTTCTCTGCCTCGTGCTTGTAGGTTATGATGTAAACTCTCACCTACTGCTCCAGAGCCATGCCTGCCTGCTGCCATGCTCCCTACCATGATGGTCATGGAACTGAATCCCAAATTAAACATTTTGTTTTATAAGTTGCTTTTGTTATCATGTTTTGTCACAACAATAGGAAAGTAAAATGGAGGGTTTCTGGGGCCCTAAACTAACAAGCACTGGGTGGAGAGAGAGAAATGGGAACATTCTTGCATCACTGGTAGGAAGAAACGCAAACTGATGTGGCCACTGCAGAAAATACAATGGCAATTTCAAAAAAAAAAAAAAATTAAATTAAATGCAGGATTATCATAAGGTCTGGAAAAAGCCAAGGGAATTGAAAGCAGGGCCTCTGAGAGACACTGAACATACATGTTCCAAATAGAGACAAGAGAACTTGTGGCTTTTGTGGAGGACCCAGGTTCTGTTCTCAGCAACCATGTGGTGGCTCAAAGTCATTTCTAAATCCAGTTCTAGGGGATCCAATCCTTTTTTCTGAACTCTCAAGGCACACATGTACAAAAAACACTCATACTCATAAAATTTAAAACACCTTAATTAAAAAAAAAAAAAAAGACTGGAAGCAACCCAAGTGCCAATGGATCAAGGAAACAGTACTTCCTTCTTTTTTTTTTTTCTCTTTTTGAGACAGTACTTCTTCTTCTTTTTTTTTTTTTTCTTTTTGAGACAGAGTTTCTCTGTGTAGCCCTGGCTGTCTTGGAACTCACTCTGTAGACCAGGCTGGCCTTGAACTCAGAAATCCACCTGCCTCTGCCTCACCTGCCTCTGCCTCCCAAGTGCTGGGATTAAAGGCATGCTCCACCACTGTCTGGCAGTATTTCATTCTTAATAATGAAGGAAGTTCTAACAAGTGCCAAGCAGGAAAAAGCGTGAGGACATTAATCTGAATGTAATAAGTTAGCCAAGGAAGGGCAAATCCTGTACAATCCATTTATTTGAAGTCCCTACAGCAGTTAAACACACAGAGACAACAGAACAATGGTTGCCTGGGAACAGGGCAGGGGACTGTGGGACTACTGCATAAAGGATGTTGAGTTTCAGCTTTACAAGATGAGCTCTGGAGACTGGCTGCACAGTCTGAGGCTCAGCAGGAGGTGCGAGGCACCTGGTGTCGTCCTCAGTACCACACCAAAGCACTAAAGAAATTAAACTGATACACTTTATATTATGTATGTTTTGCTATTACTCGGAAAAGGAAAGTGAGAGCCAGACCAGCAAACATACACATCATCAAAGTTGGCAGCTGCTTTGTGGCAGCAGCCCTTTCCTTTAATCCCAGCATGTGAGAGGCAGAGGCAGGCCTGTCTCTGAGTTTGGATCTCCGAGTCTGAAAGAGCGAGATCCAGGACAGCTGAGGCTGCATAGGTTTCCTGTCTTGAAACCTCCCCTACTAAAAACAAACAAGCAAACAAAACAAAACAAAAACCACACAGGCATCATCCTGAGGCAGGAAGGAGAGCATGTATGCATGTCTGGCTTTCCCAACCTCTGCTAATTACACTAGGTTGCTAAAATTTACTTTCCCTTAACAGTCAAGACCTAAATATGTTACACCTGCTGGTCTTAAACTCCTGGGTTTACACGGTCCTCCTGCCTCAGCTTCTTAAGCAGCTGGGATGAAGTTGTGTGCCACTATGCTTGGTTGGCCTTTTTTTTTTTTTTTTTTTTTT
>NW_022196911.1:57824435-57826136 GCF_008632895.1 Mastomys coucha
CTACTGGGTGTCCAGGGATGAGTATAATTCTTCCAAATCACTGTCGGAGACAGCTTGGGATCTTTCTACCTAATTACATTTTCTTTCCTTTTTTTTAAAAAAATCAAGCTTCTGTCTTCTGAGAACCGATGTTGGCTCTCTATGTCCCTATAAACATAGAAAAATCTGTTTATATTTTCTAGGTAATTTTAGTAGTGTGTGGTCTCAGCGCCTTTCACACCTGATCTCACATTCTGTGGTCATCGCCACATTCACTGTTGCTGGAAAGGACAGAGAGCCAGTCAGCTAGGATTTCAGTTCCTCTCTGATTCTCCTCTGGCTCATTAATCTCCCTTATCATCACATTCGGCCCCTCCCCCCTTGTGGCCTCTTCCCGTGGCCTTTTGCCCCTTTCCCACAGAGCTCATTTCTTTGTGATCCTGCAGTTCAATTTCAGAGATGAGGCTCAGATTCCATGGTAGTTATCCTATTTCCTCTCCCCTCCCCCACGTGGCACTCCTGAAGGTGATACCTGGGGACACCTGAGCCCCTCAGAATGGCCTTCTCCTCGGGTAATAGCTGAATTCAGCTCTGGCTGGCTGAGACCAACCCTGGAGAAGACTTAGGCATTGGCTGCTGTGACTCTGCAATGGGAGAGGGACAACCCAGATCTCCACATCAAAAAGGGCAAGAGAGGCTGTGTCAATGACCGTAACATGCCTGCAGGTCATCGGACATTATAATGTATGCCTGCAGGTTCAAGACCGTTATAACAATTCTGCAGGACACTGTCAGCACCATGCTGAACCTATGCAGACAGCCTTCATTCACACTTCCTGGTCACTCTCTTCCTGCCTGTGGTCTTGAGCAGTTCTCTGAAGGGATGCAGACACAAGCGTGGGAGAGGGAGTGGAGAGCACCCCAGAATCATGATTCCAAGGCCAATCCCTAACTTGTGGTTGAAGTAGTCATGCTCAGGTAAAAAGTGGCTTCCCACCCTTCTTCAGGAAGCCTGGATCTCTTCCTTTTAGGGCCAGCTCCACGATGCCTACAGGGGTTTTTTCCTAAACTGCCCACTTGTCTTTGTTTGCAGTGTTCTCATTGCTGGTCTCCCCCACCCCCTGTTTTAGGAGAGGGGACTGTCTACAGAGAAGGCTGCAGGGAAAGCCATAGAGGGGACTGCTAGGCACTTTCTATTTTAAACCCCAACCCCCCTTTTCTTTCAAAGACCTTCCCTGCAGGGAGTGAGCTGGCGTCTGCCTCTCTCCTCCAAAAGGCTCCACAGTTTCTTCATCAACACAGTGGGGAGAAGAGGGAGGGAGGCCGCCCTTCTGAATACCAACTGGAAAGGTAGGCAACAGCCCCAATGGCATACTGACGGACGGACGGACGCCGCCACAGCCTGAGTGCAGAGCTGCCTAATGAGCTTGTAATCATGCCCAGCCCCCTAGAAGGAAATTAATTAATGTCCAGAGGGCAAACAGGAAGCAGCTAGGCAGTCTCTCCTCCAGGATCAGGGGGCAACCCAGGCATATTTCTCCAAGGAGGGGACCTGCCAGGGAAACACCCGGCTGCAGCTGGTGCCTGAACTCCTATCTCCTTCAGGGGAATCCCAGGAGAGAGGAGGGAAATGTCAGGTGCTGTTAGGAAACAGCTCCAGGAAGGAGAGAGAGAAAGAGAGAGAGAGAGAGAGAGAGAGAGAGAGAGAGAGAGAGAGAGAGA
>NW_022196911.1:57826328-57841825 GCF_008632895.1 Mastomys coucha
AGAGAGAGAGAGAGAGAGAGAGAGAGAGAGAGAGAGAGAGGGAGGATGTGTTGGAGCTGAAGAGCCTGAGGAGAGCTTCCTCCGAAGGAAATAGTATGGGAAGAGGGTAGCTTTAATGTCTGCCCATGGTTTAACATCAAGGGAGGGAGGCTTGGAATATGTGCACACATCCATGGATGCAGACAGCTGAATGGTGACCCCCCTACCCCATCCCCAAGACACCCTCAAGTTCTTGTGCCCAGAAACCAAAACGTAACCACTGGTGGAAAAAGGTCTTTGTAGATGAAATTAATTTAAGAACTTTGGAAGATGCCACCTTTGTTTATCCAAGATTCCCAAATCCAACCTGAGTGTCCACAGAATAGACAGAACTGATGTGAAAGCAGAGGAGGCAGAGCTGGCGCGGAGTGGTGGGGGAGAGGGAGCTGGGAGGGATGTGGTGACAACCCCTTGAAGCTGAAAGGAGGGAAGGACAAAATCCTGTTGTTTGAGGCCACCCAGTTGGTAGTAATTTGTCCCAGCAGCCTTAGGAATCTAGCACAGTGGCTTGAGACAATGGTGAGACTTTTCTCAAGGCTTCAATAGGCAAAGGGGACAGGACTCCTGTGCTACTGCTGACACCAGCTGAGGTCACTGAAGTTAAAGGAAGGCTGGCTCTGCTTAGTCAGCACTCTGCTCCCCCTCCCCCACCCCTCCAGCCTGGGGCTTGTCAGTTGTCACTTGACACAGTAGAGTGGGCAAGTAGTAATTCCACTATAGCCCAAAGATGGTCCCTGCGCCATATAAGAAACTGCATTCAGAACGGAGGAGAGGGGCTGGAGAGATGGCTCAGCAGCTAAGAGCATCGGCTGCTCTTCCTGAGGAGAGACTGATTCTCAGCACCAAAATGGTAGCTCAAAATCGTCTATAACTGCAGTCCCAGCGGATCCGGAGCCCTTTTCTGGCCTCTACGGGTACTGGGCATGCATATGGTGCACAAGGCATACATGCAGGCAAAACACCAATATACATAAAAATAGAACAAAAAATTTAAGCAAGAGATGCATTGGTTGTTAAGAACACTTGTTGCTCTTGCAGAGGAGACAGGTTCAGAACTCAGCAGCAAGGTGGTGGCTCACAACCATCTATAACTCCAGTATGGGGGGATCTGACACCTTCTGATCCTTGAGGGTACCAAGCAAGTAGGTGGTAGACATACACACAGACAAAACACTCATACATCTAAAAAAAAAAAATTACAAGAAACCCACAATCCCCCAAGTGAGCGTGAGATGTTCAGAGATAGCATGCTTCCTTAGCACACGAGTCCCTGAGTCTTATTCTCAGCCCTGGAAAAAATACCAACAAGTGGGGAAAAAAACTAAAAGACATGGAAGCTGAGTATGGTGGCATACACCTTAATTCCAGCACTTGGGGGCAGGGGCAGGGGGTGGGGGGAGGAAGAGGGGTGGTTGAGGCAGGATGATCTATGTGAGTTTGAGACCAGCCTGGGTTACTTAGTGAGATTCTATAACAAAAATTTTCAGATGGTAAATTTGTGTAGTGTTTATGTTTTTATAAAATTTATTTTATTATTTTATGTGCACGGATATTTTACCTGTATGTATGTCTGTGTACCACAAGCATGCAGCGACCCTGGAGGCCAGAAAATGGCATATGATCTGAGGAAAGTGGAATGAGAGGTGGCTGTGAGCCTCTATCTATGTGGGTGCTGGGAACTGAACAGCCAGTGCTCCTATGTCATCTCTACACTTCTCTCTCTCTCTCTCTCTCTCTCTCTCTCTCTCTCTCTCTCTCTCTCTCTCTCTCTCTCTCTGTGTGTGTGTGTGTGTGTGTGTGTGTGTGTGTCCCTGGTTCTAGCTCTGGGTTAGGACCAAGCCTGATGACCTGCCTTGTGGAAGGAGAGAAGAGACACTCGGGGTCAAACTCAAGGACTTTAAGACTAATTGAATTCAGTGTTATGATTTTAAGCAGAACACTGAGGGGAGATTCAATTAAACTTACGGCAGCTTTGAAATGTGTTCAGAGAACCTCACAAACAGTATATTTAAAAGCCGACTTTGTTTTTTTAGGATGGATATTGGTAAACTTGAGAAAACTGGATATGGGAGTTGGAGGAGTGATTCAGTGGTTAAGTGCACTGGCTGTTCTTACAGAGAACCAGGGTTGGATTCCTAGCACCCACATGGGAGCACACAATAGTCTAGAACTTCAGTTCCAGGGGATCCTATGTCCTCTTCTGGCCTCCCTGGACACTGCATAAACATCCCTGTCTCGAAAAACCAAAACCAAAACCAAAACCAAAATCAGAAAGAAAAAAAAATTTAGCAGGGGGGCTAGAGAGATGGCTTGGTGGTTAAGAGCACCTACTGCTCTTCAATTCCCAGCAACCACATGGTGGCTCACAACCATGTGGTGCCCTCTTCTGCTGTGTCTGAAGACAGCTACAATGTACTTATATAAATAAATCTTTTAAAAAAAATTTTTAGTAGGTCTGGGTTGAAGATCTGAGGTAAACCCCGGTTAACCCTGCTCGCTCCGGTCAGCTCCGCTTGCTCTGGTCAACTCAGCTCACTCTAGCTCAAAGATTTATTTATTACACTGTAGCTATCTTCAGGCACACCAGAAAAGGACGTCAGATCTCATTACAGGTGGTTGTGAGCCACCATGTGGTTGCTGGGATTTGAACTCAGGGTCTTTGGAAGAGCAGTTAGTGCTCTTACTGCTGAGCCATCTTGCCAGCCCCAACAGCTGGGTTCTATTTCCAGCATACTCACTGCACGGTCAGGTATAAGAAAGGGCAGTTCACATAATTAGGTAGAGTACATAATATCAGATGCTATGATATTGACTTGTTAATAAGTAATATTGACTTGTTAATAAGTACGTATACTTATTACTTATTAATATTGACCTTAAGTAAGCCACTGGTTTATGTATTTTCCAGAAGAGAAAGATCTTTATGGAGGTTTAATTATCTAAGTTATAACTTCCTTGCCCTCCAATGCAGCTGTGAAGTTTACATGAAGTTGGTGAGTTAAATTTAAAAGCTTAAGGAAACAGATATGTAGTATCATAAGCATTTAATCCCAGTACTCAGGAAGCAGAGGCAGGTGGATTTCTGAGTCTGAGGCCCAACCTATAGAGCAAGTTCCAGGACTACACAGAGAAACGCTGTTTCAAAAAATCAAGACGGAAAATAATAAATGATTAAAAGTCTAAGGAACCCCAGGTTTTCCACTTCAGCATGCTGAGTATTAATTGAGAAAAGTCTCGGTGCAGACACAAGCTGAGTAATTACGATTCTGTAATGGAGGACCAGGAATGCAATAGGGGTCCCACAGGATTGTAAGAGAGTGCAGAAGCTCCAAATGCTTAGCAGCACCACAGGCACCATGGCGTTCCAGAGCACAACATCACTGGGCTGTGGAGATCTGGTGTCAACACGCTCATTGCACGGTCAGGCAAGGACAGTTCACATAATTAGACAGAGTGCATAATAGCTGACGTTAACCAGTAAGCCACTAGTTTATCTATTTATGTATTTACTCTAATTAATACTTATGTATACAGCTGGGCAGTGGTGGCACACGCCTTTAATCCCAGCACTTGGGAGGCAGAGGCAGGTGGATTTCTGAGTTCGAGGCCAGCCTGATCTACAGAGTCAGTTCTAGGACAGCCAGGGCTATACAGAGAAACCCTGTCTCAAAAAACAAAACAAAACAAAACAAATAAAAAAACAAACACCAAAAAACCCAAAAACAAACAAAAAAATTATGTACATGCGCACACATCTTTTTGTTTTTGTTTGTTTGTTTTTTCGAGACAGGGTTTCTCTGTGTAGCCCTGGCTGTCCTAGAACTCACTCTGTAGACCAGGCTAGCCTCAAACTCAGAAATCCGCCTGCCTCTACCTCCCAAGTGCTGGGATTAAAGGCGTGCGCCACCACTGCCCAGCTCTTTTTGTTCTTTTTAAAGATTTATTTATAGGAGCACACTGTTGCTGTCTTTGGACACACCAGAAAAGAGCATTGGATCCCATTACAAATGGCTGTGAGCTGCCATGTAGTTGCTGGGAACTGAACTCAGGACCTCTGTAAGAGTAGTCAGTGCTCCTAACCACTGAACCATCTCTTCAGCCTAATACCTTTTATTTATTTATTTATTTTTCTCGAGACAGGGTTTCCTCTGTGGAACAGAGCCCTGGCTGTCCTAGAACTCAATTTGTAGACCACACTGGCCTCAAACTCACAGAGATTCACTTGTCCCTGCTGAATGCTGAGATTAAAGATGCGTGCCACCATGCCTGGCTTACACAGATCTTTTAAACAGTATTTGTTTTTTGAGAATAGCATACATATATACCATGTATTTTGAATATATTTAATCTCCCCTCCCACTTCATCTCCTCCTGTTCCATTATATATATCATAAAGAGGCCGGGGATGGTGTTGTAGGCCTTTAATCCAGCAACCTGGAAGTGGTGGCAGAGGCGGAGACGGGGGCGGAGGCAGACAGATTTCTTTGAGTTTGAGACCAGCCAGGGCTACAGAGTGAGACCCATCTCAAGCATAAACAAGCAGCATAAACAAGCAGCATGGGAGGTTTATTGCTTGCAGCAAGCAAGGAGCAAACTGGGGACCGTTCAAAGCAGTGTCTCCCTAAGCAAGTAAATCAGGGGACTCTTATTGGTGAAACACATCCAGTCATCATCGCATGTAGACAAGGGACATGTGAGGATGCTTAGTTTAACATTATGCTTTTCATACACTGCATACTCAAAAAGTGTGTGTATGGGGAGGGTGGGGGCACAAACACAGCTGGGAATGGTGCCTCATACCTCTAATCTTAGCACTTAGGAGGCAGAGGCAAGCTCTGGAGTTCAGGGCCAGCTTTAGTGGCATAGTGAGTTTGAGTACAGTTTGGGTTACATGAGACCTTGACTCTGAAAAACAGAAAGGAAGAAAGAGAAAGAAGGGCCAGCATGATGGGTCAGGGGGTAAAGATGCTTGCTGTGCAGGCCTGGTGACCTGAGTTCAATTCCTGGACCCTATGTGAAGGTAAAAGGAGACCACAATGTTATCCTTGGAGTTCTACACACTTTGTGACACACTGTCCACCACCCCCCCCCCAACATCATCAACACACAGTATGGACACACACAAATAAAAACAAGACTTTAAAAGAAAAACAGCAGATATGGATGCACTTGAGAATTCCATTTTATAGTGACCAAAATTTATTCTAAGTTACCTAGGCCTAGGTCAGAATGACTTCACAGTCTTGGCTGGTTCCTTTTAACTTTCCCTGGAATCTTCTAATTTGGAGGCTAGAAGTTCAAGTCGCATGATGCAGATTCTTGGTGGGTGGGGCCAGCTTCTTTGGCCTCGAGTGTGGAATGGATGTGCACCAGTCTGTTTTCATTGCTATTGTACAGTGTATTCCTACTTACGAAAATGTCACTGCAAAACAGGATGCTATACTACACCAGCAGCTGCCTCAGATCTACCTAGTGTTTATCCTTCTCTTAAAATTTCACCATGTAGCCCAGGCTAGCCTGGAATCTGTTATTATTCTGTCCCATCTCCTTAGTGTACCACCATATCTGAACTTACCATGCCTCCCCCCCACCTCTTTTATAAAAAAAGGTATATATGCATGGTGTGTGTGTGTGTGTGTGTGTGTGTGTGTGTGTGTGTGTGTGTGTGTGTAGGTACATGTGTGGCAAAGCCAGTAGGTGAGGGTCAGAGAGGAGTTCTGTGAGGCGGTTATCTGCTTCCACCTGGGATCAAGTTAAGGTTGCCAGTCTTGTGTGGCAAGTGCCTTTACTCGATGAACCATCTTGCTCTTGACTGCAACTGGGGCTACGTGGAGTGATCCACCTGCTGTTGAGGTGTGTGTATGCAAGCTCTAGGATTCTGCATAACAAAAATACGCATCAATGTGTTTTACAGAATGTGTGGCCAACAGCCTGTGTGTGAACCAGCGGTGAAGTCATGCACATGGCGAGAGGGCACATGGAGATGGGAGTGCTGTCAGACTGAGAGCAGGAGGCACACTATTCAGACCTGGGGATCACCAGAGCAAAGCTCCAAAAGTAATAGATGCCATAACACACACACACACACACACACACACACACACACACACACACACACACACCCCATAAATAAAAATAAACGCTACAGTCCCTTCTCCCTAGAGAAACCCCCAGTGCATGAACAGCCCTGTTTGAAGATGAGGTCTCCTTCCAGGGTGGCATCATCCAGCCCTGGTCTCAGTCTCTGTGGTCCCTCTTGAGGACAGTCTTCTTGCTTAGTGTCTGCCTTAGAGCCTAGTACCCAGAAGATGTCCGTCACCATCCCGTAGACCCATGCCAGTCTGCTGCTAGGGTGGCTACTATGCAGAAATCAAGGCAGAGAACTGCTGATAGAGGCCCCACAGCCCCTGCCTAACTTCCCCAGTATGGTGTAGGAGCAAAGATTGGGGATCTTTGGTCCTCCTTTATAGCTACTGTTCTCCCAGGGGTAGGTTATCACCTTCAGGCTCCTGATGAGCCTTTCAGGTTCTTGCAAGCCAATTGAGCGCATACTGGACCTCCACAGTGACAAGTGCTTCTGTGGCCCCACTCAGCAAGACGCTATGGATGTTTGCTAGCTCCATTCAGCAAAGTTTCCTGGCTACAGGTAAATATGTGGGTGTGTGCATACATACATGTTTTTGTTTGTTTGTTTGGTTGGTTGGATTTTTGGAGAGACGGGGTTTCTCTGTGTAGCCCTGGCTGTCCTTGAACTCCCTATGTAGACCAGTTAGGCTCAAACTCACACCCACCCACCTGCCTCTGCCTCCCAGAGTACTGGTCTGCCATTTGTGTTCTAAGTCTTTGAACATGACATGTTCAGGCTAGAGAGATAGCTCTGCAACTGGGTTCTGGCAACCTGAAGGGTAGAGGGAGAGAACTGACGCATGCTATCCTCTGAGCTCTACACACTCACTGTGGCATGCATGCACCTGAACACACACACACACACACACACACACTAAAATGAAGGTTAAAAAAAAAAGACACATTCTAGGGGTTGGAGAGTTGGACTGGTGGCTAAGGGCCCTTGTTGGGTTTGATTCTTAGCACCAATACATTGGTTCACAACTATCCTCAATTCCAGTTCCAAGGAACTCTTCACCCTCTTCTGACCCACAAGGGCACCAGGTACATATGTGATACCCAGACATACATGCAAGCAAAACATTCATACATCTAAAAATAAATAAATAAATAAATAAATAAATAAATAAATAAATAAATAACAACCCAGGCCCCCTCTGGAAACAGGTACCTGGCTACTGCCAAGTGTAAGTTAATCATAACCCAAGGGACTACAGTACTAACAAGTAACTACAAGAGGATGCTATCTCTTTAGAAAACTAGAGGATTTCTGGGCGATGGTGGCACACGCCTTTAATCCCAGCACTTGGGAGGCAGAAGCAGGCGGATTTCTGAGTTTGAGGCTAGCCTGGTCTACAGAGTGAGTTCCAGGACAGCCAGGGCAACACAGAGAAACCCTGTCTCAAAAAAACTAAAAAAGAAGAAAAGAAAAAAGAAAAACAGAGGACTGGATTAACTCCCCCAGGGTCACAGCTCCCCTCTAGACAGCTCAGGATGGACAGATGTGAGACCCAGTTTTGGGCTAGTTCCTTAGTCACTCTTTGGAAAGGAGGAGCCTGGTGGCAAGAAGCAAGAGAGAGCAGAGAACACAAATAATTCAACAAATCACCCCCCTTGTTCTTTTAGATATTCTGGCTCCCTGGATTTTCTCTTTTCCTTCCGTGCTAGGGCAGAAGAGACCTTCTGTGTGCAGGGTTCTCTCTGCAAGGGAGTCTCCCTGCCCTCTGTACTTTGCTCTCTGAGTCTGACAGGTATTGCATCCACGACGCCATCTCCCAGCCATCTCCCAACTGATTCTCTAGCGTCCCTTGCTTTCCCAGAGCCTCTTGTATAACTGAGATTCTGTAGAAAACTGGGGGAGGGAGGGAGGTGCAGGAATCCCAGAGGTCCCTAGGCTCCTGAATTCCCTGAATTCTTGGCATTTTGCATTTCCTCTTGGGAAATAATAAAATCAGCTGTTTATACCTCCCACAAACCCATTCGAGTCCATTATCCCTTTCCGTGGTGAAATCTGTCCCATTTAGATGAAAGGTATGTTTCATCACCAGAGGATTCAAGGAAAGAAGCCGAGGGATGACTGGGAGGACCGGCTGGCTCCTCTGCAAGGGAGCCTTCTCAGGAACAGCCCATCAGAGTGAGAGACAGAGGTCTGCAGGGTTGACTCAGTGAGGAAGAGGACAAAAGGCAGCCAGGGCCCCCAGAAGTTTCCAACTCCACCTCTCCTGGACACCTTGGGAGTTACTTATATCAGATTGAGTTCTCCAGAGAAACAACCAATAGATGCGTGTGTGTGTGTGTGTGTGTGTGTGTGTGTGTGTGTGTGTGTGTGTGTGTGTAGAGGAGGGAGAGAGAACTTGGTTTATTTTAAGGACTTGGGTCATGTGATTGTGGGGGCTGGCAACTCTGAAATCTGCGGAGCAGGAGGACAGGCTGGAGGCCTACCCAAGACCTGGCATCACTGTCTTGTTTTTGCTGCTACAGGGGTGTGTGTGGGGGGGGGGTAGGGGGAGTTTACATCTTTTCTCAACCAACCAACACAGCCCATCCATACTGTAGAAAGACAATGTTCTTTTTAAAACGCCAAGATTTACATGTTCATTGCATTTAAAAAACACCGGCCACCTCTAGACCAAATGGCTGACCAAACACTGGGTGTCATGGTCTAGCCCAAGGGACACACAAAATTAGCACCACAGTGAAGTGAGGGTCTTTATCACTTTAAATCTCTACATTAGAGGCAAGGCCAAAACCAAGGCCAAATCTCCAGTGTCTGGTCTCAGACCTCTTACTGTCCTCCCTCTGGGCCTGAGGATGACTCAGACTGGATGAGGAACTCAGCTGGAATCCAGTTGCTCACTCTCAGCTCCAGAAAGAAGGCAGGGTCCCCTAGCATCCTCAGCTGGCTGAGGGTGAGGCCATGCCTGAGTGGAGCTCAGCTGTCAATCACGATGGACAGTGGGAAGGCAGAGGTGAGGGCCATGGTACCCTTCTAAGTGCTTCTCAGCAGGGGCCACGGGACCCCCCCAGCCAGGCAGAATCATCCCCATGCAGCAGCAGCAGCAGCAGCAGCAGCAGCAGCAGCAGCAGCAAGGGAGCAGTGAGCTTTCAAGGCTACAGGGAGGAGACAGCCATATCTGCCAAGGATGGGAGTGAGGATGGGAGTGATCTTTGGTTTCTGGGTAGCTCCTGAGTATGTCCACAACTTCCATGGACACTGGGAGGGGGGAAGTAGTGAGTGAGGGGGAGAGGGAAGACATGGGGGAGGGGGGAAAGGCCAGAACCACAGAACTAGCAGGAGTCCAGTGCTCAGTCAGTCTCCTTGACCCTGCCCACAGTACTTCCCACAGCAGACATCTTCCACCATAAGCACCACAGGCAGAACCTGCCCCCCATGCTCTCAGTTCTACATCTGCTGTCATGGTTGGCCCGGTCCTTTGGTTTCCTAGATGGGCTTTTGAGTTTTCTACAACTGTCTTAGTGGCTATAAGGTGGAGTTCAGTGGTAGTAGGTAATTAGCAAGAAGCAGGTTCGAGTTTGACTAATAGCAGCACACAAACACACACACACACACACACACACACAGAGTGTGAGACAGACAGACAGGCGGCAGGCAGATTCTATGTCTGGAAAATTGTCTGCAATGCTCTTTCCTTTCCAGGCTTGCCCCTTCCTCCTGTGGTCCCATTCCCAAGAGTCCAGTCTTCTGGCTCACGCACGGAACAACTTTCCTTTGAAATGTCCTACCCCATCCAAACCATTTCTATTCTCTTATGTTCGCCCTGCTTGACTGGGCCAATTTCCAAGCAGCAAAGGCTGTGTCTTGAGGGGTGGGGATTCCTGGAAAAGGTAACTTGGATGGTTTTGTGTCTTGAGTTTCCATATCCCAAACCCATTCAATGTTCTTGATGGTCCATGGGCTGATAGCTTCCTGGAAACCACTGGGCAAGTGTGCTGCACATCGCTGCTTCGCTCTGAAACAGACCTCCAGGAGGAGAAGACAGCTGAAGTCTGTGGTTGGGAATAAAACCTCAGTAGATTGGCACAACCTAGAAAAACTAAGCTGACTGGCATTACTGAGTCTGGAGGAACTGGGATTAAGTACAGAGTCCGGGGCACACCCAGACTGCAGTTCCTTGGAACTTGGAACGGCTAGCGGGAGAAATAAATGCAGTCAGCCTGGAACGCAGGGAGAGGAATTCATGGACCCTGGCAGTCTGTGAGAGCTCAGGAGAGGTGAATGCCATATCTTTGCTTGTGCCCTGGGTGCCCCAGATGGAGTCCAGATCCACCCAGGGTGTCTCTGATTCTATCCGATGCTCCTGAATAGGTTGGAGTGTTGAACTGGAACAGCCTAGAACAGCAGTTCTCAACCTGTGGCCCCTTTGGGAGTTGAGTAACCCCTTCACAGGGATAGAATATCAGACATCCTATATCTCAGATATTTATGATTCATAACAGTAGCAAAATTACAGCTATCAAGTAGCAACAGAAATAACTTTATGTCTGGGGTCACCACAAAATGAAGGACTATTTTTTTTTTTTTTTTTTTTTTTTTTTTTTTTTTTTTTTTTTTTTTTTTTTTTTTTTTTTGGTTTTTCGAGACAGGGTTTCTCTGTGTTGCCCTGGCTGTCCTGGAACTCACTCTGTAGACCAGGCTGGCCTCGAACTCAGAAATCCGCCTGCCTCTGCCTCCCAAGTGCTGGGATTAAAGGCGTGCGCCACCACCGCCCGCAAAATGAAGGACTATTAATGGGTTGTAGCATTAGGAAGGTTGAGAAACAATGCTCTAGAGGTTTCAAGAAGACGATAGCAAGCCCTGGTTAAGAATAAGTCAAGCTCTGGCTGCTGTCTCACTGCCCTGTTCCTTGCCTTAGGTGATCTGAGAGGCTGTGCTGAAGGATTTGATAGAAGGAGTGGCCAATCAGCCTTTGCTCGTAAGTATTTGAACTTCAAACTTTTACCCAGGCTGCTTCTAAGAACAGCTGTGTAGAGAATGCTGGGCACAGGATTGGGGCAGAACTACACCGGTGCTGAATGAACTGAAGGCAGCCTGTGAAAGAAATCCAGACGACGGGCAACGTGGCCTCACACACCAAATAGCTTTTTTGTTTGTTTGTTTGTTTGTTTGTTTGTAAGATTTTGTTATTTTATGTATATGAATACACTGTAGCTGTTTCCAAACACACCAGAAGAGGGCATCAGATCCCATTACAGACAGTTGTGAGCCACCATGTGGTTGCTGGGAATTGAACTCAGGACCTCTGGAAGAGCAGTCAGTGCTCTTAACTGCTGAGTCATTTCTCCATCCCAATCAAACGGTTTTAATCCTCCAAGTTCTTGGTCTTGCTGGGCTGCCAGGAGCAGAGGCATAGCTAAGCTCTAACAAGGAGGTGATGAGCCATCCAGTGTCAGTTCATCACCTCAGCCCTCACTGTTATCGTGTCTCAGGTTAAAAACTGATGTTCTACAAATGTCACCCAGAGAATGTGCTCAGGATCGGGCTGGGCAGTGGTGGTGCACACCTTTAATCCCAGCACTTGTGAGGCAGAAGCAGGTGGACTTCTGAGTTTGAGGCCAGCCTGGTCTACAGAGTGAGTCCAGGCCAGCCAGGACTACACAGAGGAAACTCTGTCTGGAAAAACAAAACAAAACAAAACAAAACAAAAAAAATGTGCTCAGGACCGTGGTGTTCCCTATTACCTCCCTTCTGCTCCTGCCACAAGATGGTGGACGCCTCTGTGACCTCTGTTCCTTCCCCCTGCCCATAAGGAGGGGACCTAAGCTACTTGCCACAACCCAGGGAGCCTGGAAAAACGCTGCACTAGTTACTGGAGCAGACACAGGCTTCCCATGCTTCTCCAGCCACTGCTAAGAGGACAGCAGCTTGGGAGACCCAGTTCTGGCTCAGTCCCATGTCACAGGCTATAATTCTTCCCTGGGTCATTTGTACCTCCACTTAACATCTAAACTCATTCCAGAAGGTCTCTCACCCATGGAGTTCTGGGAGCCCCTTCCCATCTACCATTTCTTCCAGGGAGAGGGGAAGGAATTGGTTGGATCCAGGAGCTGGGATCACAGCCAGCATAGGGCAAGGTGGTCAAGGAACCCATCAGAAGTGCCCGGAGCCCGCACCTACCTGGTGCCAGGGGGGACTAGAGAGCTCTTATAAATGCTCTGCAGGACAGTTCTCTGTGTCCATTCATATACTAGTGAGGAGATATGGGGAAGGTCTACAGGTATGCTGTGACTATCAGGAGAGGTGCTGGGCTGGAGAGGTCCAGGGTGGGAATCTAGACTGTTTAAGTCTAGGTGTTAGGCACCTGCCCACAGCACTTAGGGAGAGAATCCTGCTCTGCCCAGGAAATAACCTTGAGGCACAGGGCTAGGTTCCAAGAGGCATCAGCTACATGGATGAACTTAGAAAGAAGAACAGATAGGGAGTCACACGCCCTACCTTTCCAGGCTGTATGAATGCAATTTCTTCCAGACAGCAAACTTGAGTGGAGAGAGTTTTTCAGGGGAGGGCAGTTTCCCTTTGAAGTTCTATCCCTTGCCTTTGTCCCTTGGTGCAAGAGGGGTATCTGATGAACCTCCACGGGCAGCCTGTGGCTGTGGTTGTGCTCCATGAAGATATCAGTTGTGGAGTAGGGAAAAGTCACAGGTCAGGGGACCCAGAGGGCAGTGAGGTACAGGCCTGAGCACTGGGTAGCTAGGAGGGGCCAGCAGAGCAGGTGAGACAAAGTCCTATTCAGGAAGTAGGAGATGGCCTGAGTGTCTGTGACCACTTACAAGCCCCATGGGGAGGAGGGGAGTATTCAGTGGCCAGTGTACCTGTGTAGACCCCTGGGCCACTCTCGGTCAGAAGCAAGCCAGGTGCTGGAATCTGAGTAGTCATATGTAGTTGATTGCCCTCCAGCCACTGTGGCTATTTCTGTTCCTCTGTCCATTCTAGAATGAGCATCCTGTCTCAGAACAGCAGGCTCCAATTTCCAGCCACAGTAACCGCACTGCTTAGCTGAACACATGCCTGACACGGTGAGCTCTTGGATCCCAGCCACCTTCCTCGTGAAGCAGGGCACAGTTGTTACTGGGGCCTTTCCCCGTAGGTTACACGCTGTGTCCCCATACCTGCAGCTGCACCCTGAAGAACAAGTGCTAAATTGTGAATGCATGCATTCAACTGGTCTTTTTCCCTTTTGCCCATCTACAGTTTCTTATTTTCCATAATGGCAGAATGCTGCTTTTCTGGAGTATATTTAAAGTTATACTTTAAATAAATACATATTAATCTCACATTTTTTTAAAAGGAGCATGGTGACACACACAACTATAATCTCAGCACTTGGGAGGCTGAGGCAGGATCATTATAAGCTTGAAGCCAGCCTGGGCCACATAGTGAGACTCTTGTCTTAAAAAAACAAAAACAAAAACAAAAAAAAACCCAACCCAACATAAGCCAACTATTTAAGGAATTTAAAAGGGGCCAGGAGGCAGCTCAATTGATAGAGTGTTTGTCTAGGATATATAAAGCCCTGGCTTGGATCCCCAGTACCTCATGAACCAGGTATGGTGGCATATGCCAGTAATCCCAGCACTTAGGAGATGGACACAGAAGAACAAGAAGTCTAAGATCCTCTCTAGCTCTATAGAGTCAGGGCTGGCCTGGGCTACATGAGACACCCTGACTTAAGAGAAAAAAAGATAGAGCTTGAACGAATATGGTTTGTAGACTAGAAACCTGTACAGACTGGATCTCCAGGGCTTGCTTTCCCTGCCTAGCGTGTGCTAACATCTAGTACTGAAATGAGTGGGTCTAGACCCCTTACTTATTCTCATGGCTTCATAACCCATCTCTATGTGCATAGAGTTGGGAGGGGTATAGATGGAAGCCCCAAAACTCAGGCAGACTAACAAGTCATTTGTTTTATTTGTAAAGGAGGTTCATGTAATCCAGGCTGACCCTAAACTCCCAATCCTATCTATACCTCCCCAGCACTGTTTTAAAAGGCACATGCCTCTACACCTTACCCGAAGAGATATTTTTAAGAGTCTACATTTTACACAAAGGATGGAGAGACTCAGAGACTCAAAGAGAAGCCACAAGAAGCAGCGAGTAGAGGCAGGAAGATGGGGGTGGACTTGGAGGAGACACAGGGTGAGGGGCAGCTCTGCAGCTAATGGCCTGGTGTTTTTAACCTGCTTCTTTGCTACTGCAACAAAATGACCCAGGCTAGTAATTTATACGAAACAGAGTTTCAAGTTTATTTAGCTCGGAGATCTGGAGGATGTCTATCCAAGGGCACAGCACAGTATTCGGAGAAGACACTCTTGCTGTGCCGTGACAGACTAGAGAATCTCAATGGTCAGAAAGAGCAAGTGTGTGTCAGCTCACCCGTCCTATCACAGGAACCCCACCTTCATAGCTTATCTTATCCTAATCACTTGCCAAAGGTCACCTCCCCCATATACTATCATCATGAATTTGGAGGTTGGCTGTGTAACACAGGATCTTAGTTCATGGGCCTCAGGCTCAAAGCGAGTGGAGTCAGTCCGTCTGCCTTGGCAGGAAAACACACTTGGGTACTCCCTAGTCTCAGCTGGACTTCACTGTCTATCCTGGTTAAGATAAAATTAGAAACATCAAAATGCCACATCCCTTTGAGCAGCAGCTGTCGGCGGAACTCCATATGGTTGCAGCAGCCAGGAGTCTGAGCTAATAAAAGTTAAAAAAAAAAAAAGAAAGAAAAGAAAACAGAAAAAGAAGAAGAAAAAGTGAAGCTGGGAAATGCTCCCGGAGAGCCACGTGGGCACCACTCAGGGCCAGGGTGGGTGGAGCGGGGACAAAAGCAGGCGCTGTCAGAGGGGGTCCCACCCCTGTTCAGCATGCCAAGGTCTCGTCTTCATTTTGAACACCCAACTCCTTTCAGTAATGGTGAGGTCCGCTGATGTGGATGACTGGGCCCTTCCTGCTCCAGTACTCAGTGGGAGGAAGAGATAGAGCAGGAAGGAATCTGGACAGCGTGTGTCTCCTCCCCTTCACCGAGGCCCTAACCTCCTGGCTGGGGTTTTCAGCACAGGCTGATGTTACAAGGACCCTGGAATCGGTGTCCTTAAAAAGGAATCCCCAAAGAAACTTTTCACTACACAGGAAAAGTGGAGGGCACAGGAGGGCACTCAGAACCAAGTAAGATGCTGAATCTGCTGGGGCCTGGATCGTGGACCTAGCCTTTGGCAGTTTGTTTGAAGGAAATAATACAGTTGGCAAAAAACCAAAAACCTAAAAACAACAACAACAACAACAGCAACAGCAACAACAACAACAACAACAACAA
>NW_022196911.1:57841857-57877985 GCF_008632895.1 Mastomys coucha
CCCCCCCCCCCCGCACCAGAAAAATCTATAGCAAGGACCAACTAGCACACACATATGTGTCTGTAAATATCCCTTTGTGCATGTGTGTTTTCTCATAGAAAACTCTCATTACTGTTCCTGGTGGGGAAGGTGAGTCGGGTGGCTGGCTGAATGTCTCTACTTAGGGGAGGGGTCTCTTCCAATGCTGACCCCACCTTTGTACATTCTGAAGGGGACAGTGTAGAGACACTAGTCAGCTGATGGGAGGTCTCTTATTTATGAGAGGTAATGGATTATGGGGAGCAGCTATTGAAACCCAAATATCAGGAGGCTAGCTACCCTAGGCAGGGTTCAGAGTGGAAATAATTGAGAAATTTGAGCCAGTCTCAGCTGACTCACAAGACAGCACACCATGGGCTAGCGGGAGGTGTGCCTGAGACATTTAAAACTGTATCTACAGGCCAGGCATGTGGCACATGCCTATAATCCCAGCAAAGGCAGGTGCATCTCTGTGACCTCAAAGCCAGTCTGGTCTACATATTGAGATCCAGGAAAGCCAGAGCTACATAAAGAGACTTTGTCTCCACAAACAAACAAACAAGACCTCAGGGATTTTCTGAAACCTGACCATGTGTTAAGGTACCTGGTGTATGGATGGCTTCAGTCCCAGGAAGGCACACAAAGAAATGCTCTGATATTGGGGTGGGGTGTGGGATGGGCTGGGGCTGGGTAGTAAAACTGCACTTCCCTGCACATCAGAGGTGGAGGCCAGGACTTGAGAGAGCTCAGAAGAAACACTGGATTTAAAAACAGCTTTTGGCAATCTCCAAAATTTGTTCCAAAAAGAGGAACCCCATCAGACCGTGAAGTCAGAGACTAGCCTACTCTAGGCCCTGTGGTTAGTTTGGCCACTACAGAGGTCGCTGTGTCCCTGGTCAGTGTCCCTGGCAGCTGTGGAAAGGAACAAAGCAGATCCTGACATCAGAAGCCTCGGCACCTTTATCACTGGAAATGCTTGCACACAGCCCAGACAGATAGCAAGAGCTCAAAAACTAAGGCTCCTTTGTGGAGGGAATACATGCGATCCCGCAGGAGCTGACTAGGAATAGGGAGGCCCAATTCTCCCATCAGGCTTTGCTCCCCTCCTGCCACCTCAGCAGAGGCTCCAGACTACACCTGCCCAATAGGATCCTGTGGTGCCAAGGCTGGGCACCACGCCACTCCTCTCTCCAAGAACACCTCAGCCTGGCAGGATGCCAGGCACAATCAAGCTTGTGGCTATCAGGGATTTCCTGAAAACTGGCATGCCCAGAAACCTAAAAGCAAATAAATGCCCAGGATCTCACAGCCATACTGGCAGCCTGATAAGTCATATGTTGGGCTGAAACAGCATCCAAATGCTTCTTTAGTTGGCATGTTGACCATCTATGCACATGCAACTATAGCACAAAGATTTAGTAAGGACTATCACAAACTTGCAGGTTTGCAATACTGTACCATGCACACTGGTAAAAGTGGGTTTCTATGCCCAGGAAGCACATGACCTTGTCTGACCAAAGGTCATGTGGGGAAACCATGAGTGACTATAAAATACCTTGCACTATGGTGGGACTAACTAGATGCTAACTAGATGCCAGAGCATGGGCTGGTATGCTCAGGAAGGTGGCCCACTGAGAGTAAAGAACATAAAGTAAAGAATATGTGTGGAAACAAGATGTGTTCCAAGTGGAGGAAGAATTAAGAGGTGACACTGGGGACCTGCCTGATCAGTGTGTGGTGCCCTTCCATTGGCTCACTCATAGAGTGAGGGAAAAGATGACCTTCAAATGTCACTGTGCTTGTCTGTCTTTGGGCAGGAGACCTGCCAGTCAACAGGGAATCTTCAGGTGCTTGGACATTATCCAACTCCTCTTGGGTCAGTGATATATATAGTACCTTAGTGCCCATGTGTTTGGTTCTTGTACTTGTGGGTGTGGTTTCTGCTTTCGAGCATAGGAAGACAGCTCTACTAGTCTAGAGAGTACCCAGAGCCATGAATCCACGACACACTGAGACGAGGCCAGTCAGGCAGACAGAAGAACAGCTCCGCCTATCACGGATACACCACACCAGTAGTAAGCCAGCCTCACTAGACTCTGCAGGAAGTAGATGCTGGGCTTGGATGAGTGTCCTTCAAAGACCATGAGTCTCTAACATGTGGTGCCCTTGGGTAGTGGAAATCTTAAGAGGTCTTGGGTCCCTGCCTGGCTTCTTTCTCTTTGCCTTCCAGCCACTAAGAGGTGTGAAGCTTCCTCAGCCACACACTCCCTGCCCTGATGTACTGCCCCACCACAGGCCCAAATAACTGCTACCCGAAACCTTTGAAGCTGTGAGCCAGAACAGATCCTGGCTCACAAGTTGATTGATTACCTCAGGCACTCTGTCACAGGAACAGCTGACTAACACAGCAAGGGTGTCGGTGAACTCAGAGGTGGGCCACCTTGGTGGAGAGTATGCCTGCTTCTCATTCTACTATTCCATGAAGCAGGACAACAACACAGTCTGAAATTTTGGGGACTGAAGAAAGACCGCTGGACTAAGTCCGTGATGATGCATCTCCCACACAACCCCCAACTTTCTCTGTCAGACCATTCCTTCCCCAGGACTCCTAAAACAGCAAGCCTGAACCCCCAAACCTAAGATGCATGGGGAAGCGGAAGGCCAAGGGGAGGGTGTGATGGGATAAGAGTCAGGGAATGAACTCTTTTATGCTTACGAGCATCTCTTCCAGACTGCTTCTGAACCAGGGACTCCTTGGTTTAGGCCTGAAGAGAAAGGCCACATGTTCTTGTCCCTAACCCAGCTATACCCAAAGTAGGCCAGATCCTCCTGGTTACCATGAGAACACATCTTGATTGGCAGTGCCAACAAAATTTCACACTTGATAGCATTTGCTCTGCTCTATATCCAGGATGTCTCTTCGGGAGATGAGGAAACACCACTCAGAGAGGTTACCACTGGGCCCAAGGTCACAACAGACTGAGGGACCAAAGGCAAGCCACCCAGGCTCGAGTCTTGGTCCCAGGCCTTTCTCAGTTTACACTGTTCCTAAAGGGAAGAGGATCCTAAAGGGCTCTGTGATCCTTCAAGGCAGCTGCCTGGCATTCTGCCTGCACCCTTTGAACTGTGAGTGAGAGGCCTTTCCACAAGTGATAAGCAGGAGAGTCTCCAAGCAAGAAAAGAAGCCCTGAATCTTACAAGTGGCAACAGCAGCCATAATACATCAGCTTACCACGAACGGCCACACATGGTTCTGAACTATTTCTGTATGCAAAATGCAAAGCAGAGAAATGGAGGTAGGAGAGAGGAGCATTGACTCTAAACTTGGGTTCTATAGGTAGCACTCGCAAGCTCTGTGTATTTCTTGAACTTCTTTGCAGGTGCATTTGTCTGAGGAGAATGTCAGGCTCCCTTAGAGACTCAGAAAGATCAAGGACTCAATTCTTTCAGGAGCATAGGAGTTATGGATCAGCGCTTCCTCTAACACGCTCTGAACACATAGAAGTCCAGTGTCAACAGCTGGGGAGTAGCTCAGCTGAAAGAATGTTTGTCTGGTATGCGTAAGGCCCAGAGCTCGATCTCCAATACCAAATAAGCTGGGTGTGGTGGCCTGAGCTCGAGCTCGTAATTCCAGCACTTTGGGGTGTGGAGGCTGGGGGATCAGAAGTTCAAGGTCATCATCAGTCAGTTATACTCCAGCCTGGGACATACAAGACCTTGCTTCAAAAAAAAAAAAAAAAAAAAAAAAAAAAAAACCAAATCCAAACACTTAGTGCCAAATGTTATCAAATACAGGAGAAGTACTATGTGAGTGGGGGTGGCCAAACTGCCCGGGTTCCTGCCAGGAGGAAACTAGATGCAAACTGCAAACAGTATCGTGGGGGAGAGCCACTCAGACTGCAGCACAAATCTGGCTAGACATTCCGCTGCTTGGTCTCAGGGTCCTAGAGAGCACCCTTTTCATTTGTCATAGACACTTGGACGTCCCTGAGCCCCACTCCCACATGCCTAAGGCCAATGACCATTTCCTGGAAGGGCTCTGATCCCCATGTTACAGGCAACGCAGGGCAGCTCTCCAGGTCCACAGCCCTCATCACTAGCCACAGGGCCAGGGAGCCCCAGAAAAGGGGGAAGTCTGATTAATCCTGCCTCTTTCCTTTAGCCTTCGGGGGGCCTGTGGTTGGAGAGGTGCCAGAGAGAGAGAGAGAGAGAGAGAGAGAGAGAGAGAGAGAGAGAGAGGGAGAGAGAGGGAGAGAGGGCCAAAGGCACACAAGCAGAAGACCCTAAAGGGAGAGAGAGGCTCAGGTTCCACAAGGCAATGTGTAATTATACTGGCTACCCCTAACATCGGCCTCCTCCCTGACACCCTCGGCTTCCTCCGGTGGGCTTCTAACTGGTGCTTGCCAATGCTGCCTTAATTTTCTCCCCACCCCCCAATAAGGGCTTGTCAGTTTCTTCCTTGCTTTGGTGTTCTTCAGAGCAGGATCCCCCAGGACTGAGAAAGCAGCCTGTGATGGGTACAACCCTCTTACTGCCTATTGCACAGACAGACAGCGTATGATGGTCTGGAAAATCCATTTTCTGTGTGAAATTGACAGAGATACCATGGAGGCCATATAAGGTTGGCTTCTGATTTTTCAAAAGACAGAGAAATACACATCACTAAAGTTATGTGGTGTAAAATGTCACCTTTCTTTGATGATTCAGCCCAGGGAAGGTATCTGAGGACCCAGCGGCCTCCAGGGAATCACTGTGTATGTTGTCAGGAAAACTAGAGGCGAAGGTGGGAGCCTTACACCTTCCCAAGTCTCCAAGTCTCTACTTCTCTCTCTTTTGCACTGCACACACCTTAGGAACAAACTCCAGAGAAACATTATAGGGTGTGAGGGAAGCCATGGTACAGAATCCAGGGAGATGTGGATCCAATTAGATCCTAGAAGCTCCTCCCAGGAAGTTCTTCCTACAGCTTCTTCTATCAGTAATAGGAAAACCTCACAAAGGTCGGCTGAGGTTTTCCCTTCTCCCCCCTCTTTCTCCCCCCCCCCCCGTTTGCAACACACTGCTTATCTACAGGGGTCCTTCAAGAATATAAGGTCTGCACAAGAATACAACGTGGGTGCTTGTCTGTGCCACAAAGCCAGACCAAACCAATCTGATTGCCGTTCTGCAGAGCACCTATGCACCCTCCTGCCTCTGCCGCTCGGCAAGACCCCGTAGCACAGGCTACCACTTTTCCTAACAGAAAATGAGAAAGGAAAACAAAAACCGAGAGGTAGGCGACGTACCAGCCCTTCAACAGAAGGTATTGACCAGATGTGTAGTTTGCCCTTAATCAGTGGGTCAGAGCCAGGCTGAGGGTAGAGTACATACAGTTCCTGCTGGCCAAGAAACCAAGCCTAGTTTCATTCTGAGCAAGACTTCTGCCGGGGGTCTCACAGCAAGAGCCAGCCAAAGTTAGGGGAGATGAAACCACAATACACAATATCTCCTGGTGGCAAACGACCTAGGGACTGACCTCAGAAGCTGGCTTAAGCAGATAACTGCTCATTCCCTGGGGACCCTTGGAAGAGGGTGACAGGTTATGATCAGAGAGAAAGAAGAGAACTCTGGCCCAAACCAGGCATGCATCTCTGTATCCTTTCTCATCAACTATCTCTCGGGACTTGTAGAGGAGAGGAGCGGGGACAAAGGTCCAACAGGTCCTCTTCACCTGCCACGACAGGTCAGCCTTCCTCACCCTAGCCCGAGGCCCCAAATTCAGCAGGAACGCAGAGGCACCTGCTGCCACACCGCTCCATCCTCACGAAAGGGGGACCCTGGGCGGTGCCTCCCGACGCTCTCCAGTCACCCCCCTCGTAGGGGCGGGGCGCTCCGGGACTCGCCGCGCCCCCCAAACCCCCTCCCCGCGCTCACCTGGCGCAGGTGCTGCAGCAGCGTCCCCGCCTCCTCCCGCCGGCCCTGGCGCACCATCCGCAGCAGCTCCTGGACCATGCCGACGCGCCGGTGGTAGGGGGGTAGCCCACTGCCCGCGCGCCCCGCCTTGTCCCCGGCGCGCAGCAGCAGCGACGCCCAGAAGTCGGGTCGTTCGCGGCGGGGGCCGGGCGCCGCGCCCGGGCTGGTTCTCTCCGCCAGGCTGCCCTTGGTCTGCCGAGTGCCCATGCCGCCGCCCGCCTGGGGCTGCGCGCGCCGGGCTAAGGCCGCGTCCCCAGCCGGCTTCGCGCCTCCCCGGCCGCAACTTTGGGGGAACTGTTGCGCGCGGGAGGCGCGGGCGCGGGGCGGGGGCGGCTGCGGCCCGCGCTCCCCTCGCTCCTCCCTCCTCGCTGCCCCGGCGCGCTCTCCCGGCGCTCGCCGCCAGCCCGTCGGCCCCGCCCCGCCCTGCCGGCCGCCCCGCCCCCGCGCCGCCGGGTGTCTCCCTCCCTCTCCGGCGCCCGCTCCTTCCAGCCGCTCATCTCTGGGCTAGGGGTGCCCGGCGCCCCCGCCCTGCTTTGTCCCTGGTGCAGCGCCCCCTGCCGGACACGGCGCCACGCCTTTTGGGGCCCGCGGCTTCCTGGCAAAGGTCAGAGAGTTTCCCCGATGCTTTCAAGACCGTGCGCGTAGGTGAGGCCCTGGGGGTTCCGGTGGTGGGAGGAGGTCAGTGCGCCGAGCGAGGTAGGGAAACTTTGGAACTTGGACGTCCTGTTCGCCTCCAAAGTCTAGTTTCTCAAGAGTGGGCTCTGCAGAGAATCAGCACCCCAGATTGTCCGAGGTGCTTGTTTAAAGCGCAGTGTCTCAGGCCTGGCTCCCTGCCCATGAGCAAGCCTCTTCTCAGGGCCTGGAAATGTGCCTTTAGCTAGCATCTTGGGTAGGTCCGATGCTCGTTTCTTGGAGCCCCGGTGGCTTTCAGGTAGGTAGTTGGGGCACGGACCCAGACCTGGATAACTCTAGTTTTGTGAACTCTACATTCTTGTTCTCCCTCCGACACTGCTGAGAGGAGTCCTTTAAGTCTTCCTGCTACTACAGCAAAGCGGAAATGTGGCTTCTGGTTAGACATTCCTGTTGTCTTCTTCTCGGGTTTCTTCTACTAATCCCCTGGGAACTCATGGTGCTTGGATAAGGTACTTTTGAGGCCTATGTGCCCTGTTCTTTGTTGTAGGAGGGGCAGCAGTTTCATTTGTTGTCGGTTTTTTTTTTTTTCTTTCTTTCTTAAGGTCTCTAGTGCTGCTGGAGGCTAGACTTCTGGAGTCTACCACCTGCTGATTCATATTAGGAAAGCCTTGGGCTTTCAGATCCCTGGCTCCTTCTGGAAGGTTAGGATAGTAACATAGTAACGTCAAGGTGAAGACTGAGTGTGCCTGTGTTTCTGTGTCTGTGTTTACCTATGTACTTTAAAAAAAAAGATTTATTTATTTTATGTATATGAGTAGCTGTACAGATAGTTGTGAGCCTTCATCTGGTTGTTGGGAATTGAATTTAGGCCCTCTGCTCGCTCCGGCCCAAAGAAGTATTTATTATTATAAATAAATACACAGTACCTGTCTTCAGGCACACCAGAAGAGGGCGTCAGATCTCATTACGGGTGTGGTTTCTGGATTTGAACTCAGCTTCGGAAGAGCAGTCAGTGCTCTTACCCGCTGAGCCATGGAATATCTTGTTTTCTCCATCTATGGTAATTGAGAGTTTTGCTGGGTATAGTAGCCTGGGCTGACATTTGTGTTCTTGTAGGGTCTGTATGACATCTGCCCAGGATCTTCTAGCTTTCATAGTCTCTGAGAAGTCTGGCATAATTCTGATAGGCCTGCCTTTATGTGTTACTTGCCTTTTTTCCCTTACTGCTTTTAAAATTCTTTCTTTGTTTAGTGTTTTTTATTATTATGTGACTGGAGGAATTTCTTTTCTGGTCCAGTCTATTTGGAGTTCTGTAGGCTTCTTGTATGTTCATGGGCATCTCTTTCTTTAGGTTAGGGAAGTTTTCTTCTATAATTTTGTTGAAGATATTTACTGGTCCATCACATTGGGGGTCTTCACTCTCTTCTATACCTATTATCCTTAGGTTTGATCTTCTCATTATGTCCTGGATTTCCTGGATATTTTGGGTTAGGAGCTTTTTGCTTTTTGCATTTTCTTTGACTGTTGTTTCAATGTTTTCCGTTCTGCTCCTGAGATTCCCTCTTCTATCTCTTGTATTCTGTTGGTGATTCTATGACTCCTGATTTCTTTCCTAAGTTTTGTATCATCAGGGTTGTCTCTCTTTCTGATTTCTTTATTGTTTCTATTTCCATTTTTAGATTCTGGATGGTTTTGCTCATTTCCTTCACCTGTTTGATTGTGTTTTCCTGTAGTTCTTTAAGGAATTTTTGTGTTTCCTCTTTAAGAACCTGTGTTCTCCTGTATTTCTTTGAGGGTGCTATATATGTCTTTCTTAAAATCCTGTATCATCATCATGAGAAGTGATTTTAGATCTGAATCTTGCTTTTCTAGTGTGATGGTGTGTCTAGGACTTGCTATGGTGGGAGAATGGGGTTCTGATGATGCCAAGTAACCTTGGTTTGTGTTGTTTATTTTCTTATGCTGCCCCCCCCCTCCCCCCCCAGCCATCTGGTTATCTCTAGTGCTACCTGCCCTTGTTAAATCTGACTGGAGCCTGTGATCCTGGTTGTGTCAGAACTCTTCAGAGTCAAGCTGTCTCTGGGATCCTGTGATTCTGGGATCCTGTGATCCTGGGCTAGTTAGAGGACCTGGGAGTGGAGCTTCCTCTGGGTGTTGTGGGACTGTCTGCAGAGCTTGCGCCCAAGGTCTGCTCAGGACACTGGTCCAGAGAGACCGGAACGAACCCGAGCCACTCTGCTGGCGGAGTTCCTGTGTGCCTGGTCCTGCTGGTCCCAGTTACTCCCAGTGTTGGGACAGATGTTGTGTCCTCCTCACCTTTGATCCTGAGAGTGTCAGAGCACCTGAGAGTGAAGCTTCCTCTTGGTGTTGTGGGACTCGCTGCAGAGCTTGCTCCCAAGGTCGGCTCTGAGAATTCTTTTCCTTCTTCATAAGTATGTCTTCTCTGTCAACCCCAAGTGCCTTGAGGATGAGGCCTTGGGTCTCCCCAAGTTCCTTTTTTGCAGTCTACTCTCCGATGTTCTTGGAGAGCACTGCTCTGGCTTCATGGTTTGGCATTGCTTTCAAAACTGCTTGGCTTTTGTGTGCAGAGGACACTTTCTGGTCTTGAGACTCTGGGTTGGGAAATACCCCTGGGTTTCATTTCTGGCTTGCAGGACCATCCAGGAAAGTAACTGTGAAGGATCCCTGCTGATGGGGTCCCTTTCAGGGGGGAGTGGATGCCTGAGGACATACCCCAAACCTGCACAAGCAGGTTGACCTGCTTGAGGATATATTATTGGGGCAGATGCAGTCCCACTGGGGGTCTGAGGTCAGTCTTCCTCTGAATCCATCCTTCTGTTATTTTTTTCTCCCAATTTTTCTTTTTGGGCTTGCTCTCAGTAATGACCATTCAGATCTTCTCCATTCATTAGGAGACAAATGGTGCACACCTTTAATCCTAGCACTTGGGAGGCAGGGGCAGGGACAGGGGTAGGGGCAGGGGCAGGGGTAGGTATATTTTTGTGAGTTCGAGGCCACTAGGTCTACAAAGTGAGTTGAGGACAGCCAGGGCTATTACAGAGAGAAACTCTCTCAGAAAAACAAAACAAAACCAAGAAAAACCAAACCAAATCAAACTAGAGAGACAGACAGACAGACAAACAGATTAGGGGGGGAAGAGGAGGGGAGTTGAGTTTGCCTCAATCTGTTCCTCCTACCAATGCTCCACCCCCTTCTATTTCAGCAGAGCTGTTTGTTTGTTTAAGACAAGGTTTCTCTGTGTAGCCTTGGCTACCCTGGAACTAGCTCTGTAGACCAGGTTAGCCTCAAATCAGGGATCCCCCTGCCTCTGACTCCACCTCCCGAAAGTGCCGGGATTAAAGGTGTGTGCCACCACCACCCTGCTTCAGCTAAGATTCTAACAAATGCCTCTTCATTGTTACAACTTCTTCACCTCCATCCATGCTTCTTTTGCTACAGTTTGGCTTCTGGCCACACCACATCATTGAAATGTGTCTTGCCAGTGACCTAGTTGCTAAATTCAGTGGCTACTTTTCAGTCTTCATCTCACTCAGAGGCAGTGCCAGATCCTGTTGCCTACCCGGCTTTGGTCGAAACTGCTTTCTTCTAGTCTGGCATGATAAGGTGACCCTGGAATTCCTGGAATCTCTTGGGAGACTGAGGTAGGAGGATAGCAGGTTTGAGGCTATATAGGGAATTCCAGGACAGTTTGGGGAATTCAGAAGACTGAAAAGGGACTACTCTGTGGCTTTCCTCTTGCATCGCCAGAGATAGAGCCCAGAGCCTTGTGTGGCTTTTCCCGTTAGAGCCCTCTTTCTTACCCCTGTCCTTTACTTATTGGCAAACAGTGCTATCTGAATCTGCACTGCAGGCCTTGCCATGGCTTATCCTCATGGCTTACACTCATGGCTTTCATACTGTGCACACATTGATGGCTCTGGGTCTTTTTAGTTTATAAGCTATAATAACTGGACTTGCCAATGGCTCGTGGTTTTCGGCAGAAGACACAGGACTTCGAGAGTAGAGACCAGGACTTTACCACCCTGGCAGAGGAAATAGGAGGAGCATCGGCATATTTGCGTAAGTTCTTGCCTCCCAGCCCTGCAGGGGCAGTGTGATGGGCCCAGATGGATGCTCCACATGCAGATGGTTTGTGTCATAGCTGAGAAACATGGAGCATGGAGAGGAAGAAATCTATGGCTTATAAAGGAAGCAGTAAGCTGTCATCCTTCAAGTGTGCCCCTTAGAAGCATGACACTGAAAAGAAGCTCAGGTATCAGGAGGCAGGGTCTTAACATCCACAAGATGTGAGAGTGTGCCAGATACCCAGAGGAATGTCTTTTACCAGCGGGCATGTCACCTTCTTCCAGTGAGTATATCCTCTTCCAGAGCACTCAGGTCTCTGCTGACTGTCAGGGACAGGCCAGGGGCCCTGGTGGGAGTGTGCATTGACTCACCTCCTTCAGCACCTGCACCTGACTAACGGAATCTGCTAACACTGGCATCAAGGCCAGCAGTTCTCTTCTGCTGTCTGGTTCTACGGCTCTCCATGGCTCTCCATATGCTGTGTTTTGGGTTGCATCATTTGCACATACTGTGCCACTCCATCCTTTCAGCAGCTGTGAGATTTGCTTTGTTTATGGTCCTGATTCCCCAGGTGAAGAAATGGAATGCTTGCCGGGTTAAGTGATTTGCCCAGAGTCTCACAGACAGCAAAGGGCAGAACTGGGGAGTTGAACTTAGGTCTGTCTGAATGGAAAGCCTGTGTTGTTAGGACTTCACACCATGCATCTTCACTTTAAAATATGTCTCTGCCTGGTACACAGCTACTGCTGTGGCTAAGGATCTGTCCACTTGACTCTCTTCTTTCTCCCCTCTCAGTTAAGCCAGCTTTTCTTTACAGTAGCAAGTATCTGAGAGAATCAGCTTATAAAGAAAAAGATTTATTTGAGTTCATGATTTCATTTATATTTGATTTTTTTAAAGATTTATTTTTAATTATTTGGGTATCAGTGTATAGGTATGTACACCCAAAAGGCCAGAAGAGGGCATCAGATTCCCTGGAGCTGGAGTTACAGGTGGTCCTGAGTCACGGAGGTTGGTGCTGAGAACTAAACTGCTTGTCTTTTGCAAAAGCCGTATGTCCTCTCTGCTGCTGAGTCATCTCTCCAGCTCCTGTCTTTTATTTTAAACTGCAATCTTTTCTCCCTTCCAGACAGTGTCTCAATATGTAGCTTGGGCTGGACACAAAATTGCAGTCCTGGTTGAGCTACACATCCAATAGATTTCATTCTTACAAGTTTTCAGTCTGTGAGCAGAGATTGTTTTGGTTCTGGGTAGCAATGGTGGGGAGTGCATGCAGAGACAGAACTGTTCACTTTGAGTCTGAGAGGTGAAAGAGGAAGCGGTCAGTGCTCCCCAGTTCCATTGAAGGGCTGTGACCTTGGTGACCTTAAGATGTCCCATTAGGGTTCACCTCTTTAATGTTTTACTGCCTTCCAATAGTGTCACCAAGAGACCAAGCTTAATGTACGGACCTTTGGGGACATTTAAAAGTTCAAATGATAACACCCTCCCTTCTTTAGGCTTTTCTGTCACCATCACTGCAGGCTACTAAAGGTGATGTTGCTAATGCCAAGGAGCTGTCCTGCCTTCTTCTTGTTTACTCTTGTCACTCATATTACTTGCAGATCTTCCCAGATGCCGGTGTCCTTTTCCTTAGCAGAGATTCCACCGTCCCCCAAGATTTAGGTGTCACCTTCATGTGAGGCCTCCATGCTCACTTTTTGGTGACTATATTGGGGACAATAGCATCTCTGGTGCTTCTGTTTGCACACAACATTCTTCCTCAGACATCCTTCATCCCTCTTTATCTTTTAGGCTTCACTTGCTGTCACTTGCTCTGGGATGGCTTCTTGGATTCCTTTGCCTCCTACTAGCCAAGCACAGGTGTCCATCTTGAGTATACTGAAGTCCCTCTGCCTCTACCAGATGCTGTAGTAATAGAGCTGTCATTAGCGGAGGCTGTTGTCCGTCAACGCCTGCGTAGTGCGGGACCTGAAACACTGGGAGCCCTCAATACGTTGATGAGTAAAAACCCTTGTTTCCTACCTAGTCTGCCATGCTTCGGACAGCTGTGTATTATCATCTTGTTGCTGTGACAGTACACCTGACAGCGTAAGGGAAGAGGGTTTTTCTCGATTCACAGTTTGAGGCAGAGAGGCTTGGTGATTGGAGTGTCAGGTGGCTGATAGGAGGAATGCTCATGCCCCGCCCACTTTTTTGTTTCTTCCTCCCCCCCAACCCTCACCCCCATCTAGGACTCCTGGGTGATATGAAGCCAGTCAGGTTGATAATGAGGGTTAGCCATTCCTCCATGTGGTCTTGCTGCCATGGACTGACGTGTTCTGCCCTGCCTTCCCTTCCATGATGAGACTGGCTGGAGCTGTGAGCAGAGCAAACCCTGCCCCACCCCCACGCCCCCTTTCTGTTGTTTGTGGCCTCTAACCACAACAAGAACAACTAGTGCGGCTTACAGCTCTGCATAAGTGACTCGGGGCACTTGCATTGACGAGGAGTTGTTATGGATGCCGAGGTTCCCACTCACCTCTACTCTGAGCCTGGTGTAGGAGAAAACCAGTGTGGGTTTTTCTTTCCTCCGACTCATGACCATTTCTGGACCGAGAAGAATTTAGTGCTGACCTTTGGTGGATATCAGTGCCTCCGCCGCCATACAACAAAGGGCTTTTCTGTCTCTTATTTGACAATGACCCTTCTGCTTGATCAAAGTTTAGTCAGTCTCTTTAGTTTGAACTCTCTCCTAGACCTGTCTGTATATTTCCTTGTAAGATCTGGTTTTAGCAAAGAACTCTGCCAAGGTCATTTAGCCAGAACCCTCTGTTTTATTATCTGATTGCTCCCATGAGCAGGCTTTTTATTCTGTACCACGCCAAGGGTGGTACTTGTTCAAGGGGGGCTTGTCTTCAGTAGAAATCCTGTCAGGTCAAGTTAGCCAGAACACCCTCTTAATTTTCCTATTTCCTCTTGGTAATTTTCCATCCACTGACCTTCCTCTCACCCATGGCTATACATTCCCTCTCTGTGGTGCATTCAGGGTTAAACTCCATCTCTTCCCTGCACTAAAAAGTCTCTTGTAGACGTCCCTAATTTGGGGACCTAATTTTGAACAAGGTTTTCTTTGTGCTGCTTTTCCAAATAATGAAGAACTTTTTTTTCTTTGACAGGTTCATTTTTCTCTTTGAATAAGACTTGCCTCTTTTTGGGGGTATCCACAGGAGCCCAGTAAGTTATTTCTCTATCACATTTAGGTAAAATGCTTTAGGGTCCCTTTATGCAATATTTTTCTCCTTGCTCTGACAAAGTGCCTGTCACAGGCAGTCTAATGAGGGAAGCCGTTATTTGGGCCGCAGTCCAAGAGTATATAGTCTTTCATGGTATCAGAGTCACAGCAGCACAAGGTGGCCAGTCACATCACATCTGCAGTGAGGAAGCAGAGAGATAGATGTTGGCACTTCACTTGATTTATTCATATTTTAATTTTTTCTTATATTTTTGGCTGGGCATGATAATGTGCGCCTTTAATCTCTGGGGGGCACTGGGGAGGCAGAGACAGGCAAGTCTCTAAGTTTCAAGTCAGCCAGAGCTGCATAATAAAGAGAGACCCTGGGGCTGGCGAGATGGCTCAGGGGATAAGAACACTGACTGCTCTTTCGAAGGTCCTGAGTTCGGATCTCACCAATCACATGGTGGCTCACAACCACCTGTAATGAGATCGGTCGTCCTCTTCTGGTGTGTCTGAAGACAACTGCAGTAAATTATGCCGGAGTGAGCAGGCCGGCAGAAGTCCTAAGTTCAACACCAGCCACACACATGATAGCTCATGGCCATCTGTACAGCTACAGTGTACTCATACACATAAAATAAATAAAAATAAATCTTAAAAAAAAAAGAGAGACCCTGCCCCCATATATAATTTTTTGATTATTCAAGACAGTTTCTGTGTAGCCCTAGCTGTTGTGGAACTTCCTTTGTAGACCAGATTGGCCTCAAACTCAGAGATCTGCCTGCCTCCGCCTCCCAGATCTCTGGATTAAAGGTGTGTGCCACCACTGACTGGCAAAATTTTTAAAAATTTTTTTCATTGTATTCAGTGTAGGTCTTGGGCCGATGGAATGGTGCCGCTCACATTCAGGATGGATCTTCCAACCTTTGTTAACTCAATCTAGAAACTTCTCAGAGACACACACCCAGAGGTTTGTCTGCTAGATGAGTTTAGATCCTGGCAAGCCTGACAGTCAATATTAACCAGGGCAGTCTAAAAAAAGGCGTATGCCAGGCACAAATGTAAACCCCTATTGGTTTGCCTGAGGCTCGGGCAATATAATCCAGCCGCTTGTGTGACATCCTAGATATCCTCTTTTAATAAGGAGTCTAGAAGCCTGAGACTACCGCAGACCTCTGCTGGTCAGTGTATAGTCAGACGGTCAGAGATGCTATTGAGAGAAAAGGCCTTCCAGGGAGGGCAAGCCAGGGAAGGACAGGAGAGCTAGCCGCTAAGTCTCCAGCATCAGAGGCACACATCCTGGAACGCCTACCTAGTGCTGCCAAGAGCTGTGAACAGTGATTTCATGCTTTCCTTTCTGCTCTCTAATTGGGTTTTCATTGCTCCATGCATGGCCTGCCCTAATCTCATTATCTAGTTTGTTCTATAATAGGAGTTCACCAACTCATCATCTAAAACAAAACCAACCTGCAGCCAGTCTGGGATGGTATGATTTGGACCGGGGGATGCCTTGTTAAAGGTTTGGTCCCAGGCTTAGCTCTCTTAGGATCTGGTGGAACCTGTAAGAGGCAAGGCCTGCGGGGAAGTATTAGGTCACCATGGGTGTGTCCTTCAAAGATTTACCCCTTGCTTATGCTTCCTTTCATTTCCCAGCTGCCATGGACGGCTTCCTCTGCTCTTGCCATGATGTGCTGTGCCCTGTGATAGACTCAAAAGCAGTGGAGGGGCTAGAGCGATGGCTCAGTAGTTAAGAGGACCCCATGTAGATCCCCAGCACCCACAGGGCAGCTCACAACCATCTGTGACTCTAGTCTCAAGGGATCTGATACTCTCTTCTGACTTCTGAGGACACCAGGCGTGCAAGTGGTGCATAGAAATGCATGCAGGTAAAACACCCGCACACATGAAATAAATGTAGGAAAAAAAAAAGCATGGAACCATGGGCTGGAGCCTCAGCCTCCAATCTGTGAGCCCTCCAAAGCCTTTCACCTTCATAAGTTGATTACCAGGCGTTTTGCTATAGTAACGGAAAGCTGACGAATATTTGACACAGGAAAAGGCATGGAATTGTAGGTTTCTCCTCCAACCCAAAAATCTTTCCTCCTATTACTTAAGTAGCCCTTGTCCTGAATCTGGTGTTTACTTACCAATCTTTGCTTTTCTTTTTAAATTATTTTAAATGGAAAATTTCCAGCATTCGTAGCTTGAAACTAGTTTGATCCTGCTGTATCCAACCTTCATCCCTTTCCCATTTCTACTACTTTGATTGTTGTTTGTTTATGGTGCTAGGTCAAACCCAGGCCCAGTGCTTTCTGGGTAGGTACTCTGTCACGGACTTACGTCCCCAGGCTCCTGTTTACACCTTTATTTTGAGAAAGTGCTGAATTACTCAGACTGGCCTTGACCTCCTCTATGACTCAGGCAGGCCTTGACTTGCTGGGATTGGGACCCTGTGCCTCTAGGCCCAGTGGTTTCTACATCCCTTATAGGCAGTTGTGTATGTTTCTACAGGCTATTTTTGCTTTGGGTTATTTTTAACTTTATAAAAATTCATCTTGCTGTATGAATGTTATTTGTGGAGCAACTTTTTTTTCATGTGCTAATGTGTCAGTAGAACTCTGTATTGTGGATGCCACTGTAAATCTCACTTTGTGTAACGGCCTGCAGAGGCTTATACTGTGTGGCTTATTGCTCCACTATGCCACTGGTGGCCACTTGGTGTGTTTGTGGTGTGTGTGTGTGTGTGTGTGTGTGTGTGCGCGCGCGCGCGCGCGCGCGCGCGCATGCCTACAAATGGGTATGTGCATATGAATGCAGGTGCCTCAGAGGCCAGTGGGATAGGTTCCCCTAAAACTGGAGTTATGGACTGTTTTGAGCTTATAGGCGGATGCTGGGAGTCAAACCTGGATCCTCTGGAAGAGCAGCCAGGGCTTTTAACTGCTGGACCATCATCCCTCCAGCCCCTCTACATTCATTTACAAAAAGAAAGAGAGAAAGAGTAAATTTGGGGGACCAGGAGTGAATCGCCATAGACTGAACTGCATCCTCAGTGCGATGCTATTTAGAGACTGGCCTTTGGAATGTAAGTAGCTTTTAGATGAAGTCTAGAGGGTTGAGCTCTTGAGACTGAAGAAGAGCTAGCTGTGTCCCCTCATATCCCTAAGGAAAGGCCATTTTGAACAGGGTAAGGAGGAAGCTGGGAAGAATCCTTACTAGAACTCCACGTCATACCCTTTAGTTTCGTCCTTCAGAACTGTGGGGCATAAATCCTGTTCCTTGAGTCCTCACCCTGTGGGTTTGTCACGGAGGCATGAGTTGACTAAGACAATCAGCCAGAGAGGTCAACTACCTCTTGCTACACCTGCTTATTTCCTTTTCTGTTAAGTATCTGTATCTCTGTGTTTCTGTTGAGTTTTTGTGTTCGTTTTTGGTCACATCACTTGGGAGGTAGAGGCAGATGAATCACTGAGTTTGAGGCCAGCCTGGTCTATGTAGTGAGTTCCAGGTCAGCCAGGAGTACATAATGAGATGCTGTCTCCGAACAACGGCACAAAAACAGAGCGAACAGCAGCAGCAACAAAAACCCTTGTAACTGATTCAGAACAATCAGAAGGTGGAGCTAACCTCGGTCTACTGGCAAACAGCTACATAAGAATGTCGTGTAGTCATGCAGGGAGTCACAGTCGACCATAAATAAAGGAAATCCGAATTCATAGCATGACATGGGTGAACTGTTCTGTGTAAAATAAACCATCACAAAATGGCAAATATTGCTGGATTCTACTTACCAGCATGTTTAGGGCGGTCACACTCATAGAGTCGCACAGAAAGAGGGGAGTGTGGGTTGGGTTTTTTTTTGTTGTTGTTGTTGTTTTCCCAAGATAGGGTTTCCCTATGTATCCCTGGCTGTCCTGGAACTCACTCTGTAGACCAGGCTGGCCTCAAACTCAGAAATCCGCCTGCCTCTGCCTCCCAAGTGCTAGGATTAAAGGTGTGCGCCACCACTGCCCAGCGGGAGTATGGGTTGTTTAGCACAGAATGTTGGTTTTGCAAAGATGAAAAGAGCCTCAGAGACTGATGGGTTAGAGGATGCAGAGCAATACAAAACAACTGTGCAAATGCTTAAAGATGGCAACATTCGTAGATCCTGTGCTCTGGTGTGCTTTATCCCCACGGAAAGAAAATAGTCACACAGCAGCAGCCGCCTGTGAAATAAACTTCTTAAAAATTCTTTAAAAAAAAAAAGATTTATTTATTTTATTTATGAGTACACTGTAGCCGACATACCAGAAGAGGGCATCAGATCTCATTACAGATGGTTGGGAGCCACCATGTGGTTGCTGAGAATTGAACTCAAGATCTCTGGAAAAGCAGCCAGTGCTCTTAACTGCTGAGCCATCTCTCCAGTCCTTTTAGATCTTTTTTTTTTTTTTTTTTTTTTTTTTTTTTGTACACTAAGCACCGAATGAGCAGTCTTTTGTAGGGCATGAGGCTTCTCAATGAGAGTGGGATTTGTGGACTGGAAGGGACTCCAGCAGTGTATGCAGGCAGGCTATATAAAATGTTCAGAGTGACACAGTTCTGTGGCATGAGATGAGTGGCCAGTTCTTCTTAGGGGGCCTGGGAACCTAAGTGGAAAGCCAATACATAAATGGAGCCCTGAAACATAAAGAATATTCACACTGCATTTCGCTGGACGAAGAGGGAGAGTTTTGAGCACTTCCTGGTACACCCCATCTCTGCACTTGATTCTTTGGTGACTGTGGAGGTCCCAGTCAGCCAGCAGAGAGCACAGGCCTGGAAAGGTAACTGGGCAGTGTCCTGGACTTTCGCTGAACGATATACATCACCAGTTATTATATTTGTTTATTGTTTCTAAACTAGCAAGTGAAAGAAAGGGATAAAGGCTGCTGTCCTCAGGCTTGTTTGTAGAGAGTTACACACGTGGGATTGTGAACAGTCAGTTGTGGGGCTGGAGAGAAGGCTCAGCAGTTAAGAGCTTGGTTCTCTTGCAAAGCTCCCTCCTTTGGTTCCCAGCACTTATCTGTATGTAACTCCAGTGCCTGGGGAACTGGATGCCCTCCTCTGGTCTCTGCAGGCACTATACAGGCATACACAGACACAGCTAGATATATAATTAAAAACAAAAATCTTTTTAAACTCATTTATTCAGCTCTAGATTGCGCTGCTCAGCAGAAACACTTAGAATTTACATGTGAATCCTCATGGCTCAGAAACTCCAGCAGCGCAGGGCGGTGGTGGCCCACGCCTTTAATCCCAGCACTTGGGAGGCAGAGGCAGGCGGATTTCTGAGTTCCAGGACAGCCAAGGCTACACAGAGAAACCCTGTCTCGAAAAAAACAAAAAGAAAAGGAAAAAAAAAAGAAGAAACTCCAGCAGCGATGTTCTTTCTTTCTAGTTGTGTTTCAAGTGAATCCTTATTGATTGATCATACCGTGCATTTCTTTGAAATCAAGTTATTTTCTAATAACCACCTTTACTGGGTTTCTAGAGCCTTGTATGTTTTTATGAATATAGAAACTAATCCTTCATATCCGCAGCAGTCTGCAAATCTCGAGTTCACTGCCAGCTAAGCCCAGAACTCCGCTCAGAGCTTCCCATGGAGTATGAAGGAATCCCCCATCAGCGCCAGCCAGGAAAGCTGTTTAGCAAAGCAACACCCCGCTGTTAGGTGTTTAGGAGTTAAAGCAGACTGTTGACATCCCAAGGTTGCCTGGATGTTACTACTTCCTGTTTTTAACATGCACAAAGGAGTCATTGAAGTTAGTGAGTCCATTTCCTGGAAATAATATCCTTCCTAAGAGTGTGTTTCACCACCCTCAAAAAGAACAAGAATTGCTTACGTGCTCACAAATATTGTCTTACATTAAGCAAATAATAATAATAATAATAATAATAATAATAATATAATAAAAATCTTGTTTCTACATAGAAATGTCAGGGAACATGTAACAGTTAGCCCAGAAAGACTATTCTTTACAGACAAGCCAGCCTGATAAAACAAAACAAAGTAAGCAACAAAAGAGTCTTAGTTCCTGTCACGGAGGAAGAGAACAATTAGAAGCCTTATCGAGGAGTAGTACACATCACTTCAGGTCACTTCTATAATTGTCACAAGGTCACACTAAATTGCAAAGGACTCTAGAGTGTTTCTTTGAGAGTTCTGGCTTTGTCAAGCAGTGAATGCGGCATCTCTGGAGCATCTCTGAAGATTATTCTCCTAGTCTGGGAATAGTTCAGCTGAGAACTTAAGGACGCATCATGCAGTTCTCTCTGGGTCTTCAAGTCAGCACCTCTGCTACTCTGTCAGTAATTTTGTGAGCAAAACCGAAGAGCAATTCTCAGAGCTTTGCAACTGATAAAGAAGTCGAACAAGCTGTTTCATTGCATTCAATATCCAGCTGACAGGCTGACCATTTCTTTCTTATGTAGAACAGTTGTTCTTAGTTAAAGGTGATTTTTGTCCCCAAGGTTTGCGTAATAAGGTTCTCTAGAGTTACAGAACTTACTGAATGAATCTGTTTATCTGTCTGTCCATCCATCCATCCATCCATCCATCCATCCATCCATCCATCTATCTATCTATCTATCTATCTATCTATCTATCTATCAGGAGTTAGTTGGTGTTTCGGGAGTATTTAAAAAACAAGTTTACCCCGCAAACTCCCTTTCCTGCCGGGCCATGCTCTTGAGCCAGTACCGTCCAGCATCACCTTGTCCTAGCACCGCAAACTCCCTTTCCTGCCGGCCCGTTCTTGAGCCAGTACCGTCCAGCATCACCTTGTCCTAGCAGGATCTTGTTATTCTCTCCCAGCTATTTGCAACATCTTGCACACATGCAACTCTTTACACACCCCCACAATCATTCATCTAGTTAGCGCCTAAGACCCAGTAGGTAAAGCATGACTTTTAAGGCTTAATTATCTAATCAGGTTTATATACTAATAAGATCACAATTTCAAGATGCCAAAACAATAATTTCAGAACCAAATTATAAAGACAATATTCTAACCCAATTAATCTATTTTATAAAAACCTTTGCTGGCTTGTATAACCACTCGGGGTCTGACTCTTCATCATCCTCTGACTCCATGATGAAAAATTCTTCTCCTCCTGCTCTCTCTGACCTTTCTCCTCCTCCAACCTTAGCTCCACCGCTCTATTCCTGTCCAATCACAGGCCTGTCTCCGCCCTAATATGATTGGACAGAGAAAATGCTGCAACAAGTTGCAACAATTTTTTTTTTTATTATTTGTTTTTTCAAGACGGTTTCTCTGTATATCCCTGGCTGTCCTGGAACTCACTCTGTAGACCAGGCTGGCCTGGAACTCAGAAATCCACCTGCCCCTGCCTCCCAAGTGCTGGGATTAAAGGTGTGTGTCATCACTGTCCGGCTAGTTGGAACAACTTAAAGGCTGCAGACCAACTAACCCAATAATGGCCAGCTGTGAGTGGGAAGTCCAAGAATGTAGTAGTCCTGCGAGGCTGGGTGTTTCAGCTGGAATCCTGAAGGAGTAGGTTCCAACAGATGTGCTGGCAATAAGTGCAAGCAGGTGAAGAAGAAGGAAACCTTCTGTCTTCTGTTGTCTTCAAGATCTGGATTAAAGGCGTGTGTCCATGCAGACTGAGATTGGGTGCTATCTTCCTGCTTTCAAGATCCAGGTCAAGATCCTCCATTTGTGGATTGTAGTTCACTCCAGATATAGTCAGGTTGACGACTAAGAATAGCCATCATAGTTTCCACACTTTTTCCAAACTAAACAGCAAGTGAAAAAGTTTTAAACCTGGAGTTTTCAGGCCTGTTTGTACAGAACAGTTCACATGAGGTTGTAAAACCCCAGTTGTGGGGTTGGAGAGATGGTTCAGCTGTTAGAGCCTCTGGGGTGGTGGCCAAAGTCCCCAGTCTAATCCTGGAACCCATATATGGCTCACAACCTTCTGTAACTCTGGCTACATTTCCTTTTTTTTCTTTTTTCTTTTTCTTCTTGGTTTTTTGAGACAGGGTTTCTCTGTGTGGCTCTGACTGTCCCGGAACTCACTCTGTAGACCAGGCTGGCCTGGAACTCAGAAATCCACCTGCCTCTGCCTCCCAAGTGCTGGGATTAAAGGGGTGCGGCAGTGCCACCACTGCCTGGCTTCTCTGGCTACATTTTCTAGTGCTTAGAAATAGTAAAACAATTTGTTACATTGATTTATTTATGTGTGTTGCTATTGTAAACCAGGCTGGCCACAAACTCACAGAAATTCACCTGCCTCTGCCTCCCAAGTGCTGGCATCAAAGGTGTGTGCCACCATGCCCAGGTGGCGAGACCTTTTTTATTGTCAGAACTGGGATGGGGTACTACTGGCCTGAGATGGGTAGAAGCCAGAGGTGGTGTTAAACACCCTACTGTGCACTGCACAGCCTTCTCTCTCTAAAGAGGAGTTATGTAGTCTAACATGTCAATGGTATCAAAATGTAAAGAACCTTGATATGGGAGCTGGAGAGTTGGCTACACAGTTAAGAGCATTGGTTGCTTTTTCCCCCACACCTACATTGTGGCTCAAGGCCAACCAACACTCCGGTTCCAGGATATCTGACACCATCCTCTGCCTCCCATGGGTGCCAGGCATGCCGGAGGTTTACATACATACATACATATACACACACACACACATACAGGCAAAACAAAGGAATAAAGAAGAGAGCCTGACACAGAACTAGAATCTGAGCACCCAGGTGCCTACCACTCAGTTCTCTCAGAAACTCAACGTGGCTGTCTACCCCAGGAATCTGCTGTTATAATAAGCCTTGGGAGTTACAGCTCCTGACCAGTGTGTACCCCAGCCTTCTTTGCAGGATGACCCTGTGGCTGGTTCTCACCAGTGGTACATAATCAAGAATGAAGTGTGCCTCCCCCCTCCAAGGATTCTCTTTCCCTTTCTGCTGGCAGGATGGAGATGACAGATAGGATCTGTGGGAGAGCCAGGGTTGCAGCCTGGATTCCCGAATCACCATAGGGAGAGCTACCCATCCACTGGAAATATAGGTGGCATTTAAAAAAGTTGTAGTTTTTGTTATTATTCTGTGTGTGTGTGTGTGTGTGTGTGTGTGTGTGTGTGTGTGTGTGTGAGATATGTATATGCATGTGTGCCATCCAGCATTCATGTGGAAGTCAGAGGACAACTTTTGGGAGTTCATTCTCTCCTTCCACTTGGTTGAGGTGGGGTCTCATTTCTTTCACCCTTTCGTGTATTCCAGGCTAGCTGGCCCATAAGCTTACAAGCCTTCCATCTTGTCACAGGAGTGCTGGGACTACAGATGTGTGCTGCCAAATCTGGCTTAAAAACAAGCCAGGCAGAGGTGGCATAGCAATTGGGAGGCATAGGCAGGCTCATTTCTGAGTTCAAGGTTAGCCTCTCTACAGAGTGAGTTCCAGGACAGCCAGGACTACACAGAGAAACCCTGTCTTGAAAACAAACAAGCAAACAAACAAAAAAACCTGACCACATATTTTATTATTTATTTTATGTGTATGGGTGTTTTGCCTGCATGCATGCCTGTGCAGAACATGCATGTCTTGTCCCTGTGGAGGAAACTGGAGTTTTATTTGAGTTTATTTTGTTCTGGTTTTCTTGCATGTATGTCTGTGCATCACATGCATGCCTGGTGCCCTCAGAGGCCAGAAGAGGGTGTTGGATCCCCTGGAACTAGAATTGTAAGCTACCAGAAGTGCTAAAAATCAATCACAGGTGCTGGAATTAGAGGCGGGAACTTTCATGTCTGAATCAGCAGATACCAAAAAAGCTTATCTCATCTTAGTGACTAAGCTGCTCCCAAACCTATACATAAATATGTAGATTCCCTCTGATTTGTCTTGACACAAGAAGCCTTAGAAAACAAAGAAAACTCTGATTAAGAAGAGCACATCTGGGGCTGAGAGATGGCTCAGCGGTCAAGAGCACTGACTGTTCTTCCTGAGGTCCTGAGTTCAATTCCCAGCAACCACATGGTGGCTCACAACCATCTATAATGGGATCTGATACTCTCTTCTGGTGTGTCTGAAGACAAGCTATAGTGTACTCATGTAAATAAATAAATAAATCTTTAAATCACTTAAAAAAAACAAAAAAGAGCACACCTTTTAATTCCAGTACTCTGGAGACAGAGACAAGCAGATCGATCTCTGATGTCCAGGACAGCCTGGTCTACAGAGTGAGTTCCAGGACAGCCAGGACTACACAGAGAAACCCAGTCTCTGTCTCAACCTCCCCACCCCTCCCAACCCCTCCCAAAAAAAAGGGAGAAAGGAAAAGAAAAGAAAAAGGTACAGCAAGCCAGTTATCTTTGAAACTTAGGTTAGCCTATGGTCGATTCCAAGTGTGCCAATTGGAATCGAGTGCCAATTTGCCACCGAGTGACTGTCCCTGCTCTGTGTGATCCAGTTACCTCATCATGGTGGTCAACTTAATTGAGGATATCCAGATATATGGCTAAACATTGTTCTGGCTATTTCTGTGCTGTAGTTGGGTCTGCAGTATTTCCTCCAAGACTCATGTGTTAAAGGTTTGGTTGGAGCCAAGAGATAGGACCAGCAGGTGTGATATCTGTAATCTCAATACCTAGGAAGCTGAGCTAAGAGTATTGCCACAAGTGTGAGGTCAACCTGGGCTACACAGTGAGACGCTGCCTGTAATATACAGGAAGAGGAGAAGAGGAGGGACTAGTGGGTAAGTTAAGTCACTGGGGTTTGTCCTGATCCGCTCTCTTTGCTTCCCAGTGGCCGTGAGCTGAACACCTCTGCTCTGCTAAATGGCTCCCTCCATGATGTACTGCGCTGCCCAAAGCAACGAGGCCAGATGAGACTGTGAGCCAAGACCAGTCTTTCCTTTCCTTAGATTTGCCCCAGTGTGGAAGACGAGCTCTGGGGCTGCGACTCCTTCGGAAACATGGAGGCGTGGCCATGGAAGTTGCTGGTGGGCGTCGGTCTCCTCGCCCTCACCCATGCGGCCTTCTCTGCTGCTCAGCATCGTTCTCACGCGCGACTGACAGAAAAGAAGTATGAGCCGCTGCCGACGGATATAGTTCTCCAGACACTTTTGGCCTTTGCGCTTACCTGTTACGGTGTGGTTCATACTGCAGGGGACTTTAGAGACAGGGATGCTACTTCGGAACTAAAGGATATGGCATTTGAAACCTTAAGGAATCGCCCGTCTTTTTACGTGTTTCGCCGTTCTGGCTATGGACTGTTCCAGCGTTCGGATACAACTCATTCCTCAAACCTCAGCACGTCATCTTCTGACATGCGGTTGAAGTTTTGAAAGCTCAAATCACCGTACCGTTCAGCTTTTTTACAAGTTAAGTAACAGGATAGAAGCAGAATTAAGTACCGGGATTTGGGATGTAAAACAACCCCCTACACATCAGTATTTTTACTGATATTTCAGACTTAGCTAAAAAAAAATTTATAATTAAAAGAAAAAAAGATATTTATGCCAGGTACCCTGTCACAGCTGTAGAAAGCTGATTAACTGTGGATTTGTTTTTGGGTGAGGCAAACATTTGAATCTCAGCCCAAGTAAAGCAGATACTGCAGGTGAACCTCAGACCATCCGTCCAGGGGCTGAATCAAATAATAAGGCCTTACCGGGCAGTGATAGCGCACACCTTTAATCCCAGCACTTGGGAGGCAGAGGCAGGCGGATTTCTGAGTTCAAGGCCAGCTTGGTCTACAGAGTGAGTTTCAGGACAGCCAGGGCTACACAGAGAAACCCTGTATCCAAAAACCAAAAACAAAACAAAACCATAAGGCCTCTGTATGGAAGACATGCTTTTTTTGCATGCTTGAAGTGAGACATCGATCTTTCTCTGGCTCTGTCCCCTAAACCCAAATATGAGCACTTCTTACATTCTGAGCCTTTGAGACTGAACTTGCACGTGGGCTCTCCTGAGCTCTGCTCACTGTCTACAGTCTTGAAGGAACTTAAAGGTTTTCACAGTGTGTGATCTGATTTTTCATTACGACTCTCACCACAGGTTTCTCCCGGGTTCTCAGGCGGATGATCCGGAGGCCGCTGTGAGCATTAAGCTCAGAGATGGTGATGATTTTCCATGCTGAGTGAAGAGGCCAGCATTCCCAGAACAGTGCACATAAGAGGTGGAGAGAGCCTTGCCCCTGCCAGTCTACCCCTGTGGCCAGTCCCATGTGTCGCTTGCTGTGGTCTGATTATATGCCCGCTTCTCTTTTTGCTGTGGTTCCATAGGAGAGTCTGCCATTTGCGAATGTATTAAGTCAGAGGACTGGAATCAGGGAGAGGAATGTGTTTATATAAAACTGTCCCCTGGTGTGTACAGGAGATTGACTGTACAACCATGCACGGGAACAAAATCTTCGGATGCTCAAGTAGGTTTTAGAAAAATGACATAGTATTTCCACAGGACCTCCGCCCACTCTCCCACATACTTCCAGTCGTCTCCAGATTATGTGTAAGGCCTAATACCATGTGAATCCCATGTAGACAGTCGCTGTTGCTGCTTTGTTTCGGGAATAATGATAAGAAGATGCTGGCATATGCTCAGTGCAGATGGAATTTTCCCTAAATAAATTTGGTTAGCAGTTGGTTGAGTCCGTGTCTTTTTTGTCTACTTGTCCTTATGGTTCATTTCTACAAGAATGTCATCTCCCTGAGGGGCAGATCATGTTTGTCTCAGTTCCTTGTGGGGTCCCTCATTCCTGTCATAGTGCTTGATGTGTCCTTGCCTGTGATTTGTTGGGGAGGGGACAGAATTGTGAGGTATGAGTGTGACAGAGAGAGACAGACACAGGTACACACACCAGAGAGAGAGAAAGAGGCAGACAGAGGTTCATGTGGTGGCCCACACCCTTAATCCCAGCACTTGGGAGGCAGAGGCAGGCAGGTTTCTGAGTTTGAGGCCAGTCTGGTTTACAGATAAGTTTCAGGACAGCCTGGGCTATACAGAGAAAACCTGTCTCAAAAAAAAAAAAAAGAGGCAGACAGACAGACAGTCATACCTGGAACTTGATATACATATAGCAGACTGGCCTTGTATTCTGCTTGCCTCTGTCTCAAGTACTGGGATTAAAGGTGTATACACCACCATACTTGGGTTTTTTCCATATGTATTTATTAAGAAAGGCTCAATTCACTTTGAACCTAACGTTTCAGGACTCCCTGTTGATTGGTCTGAAGCCTTCACCACTATTTCCTCTCCTTCCTGTATGAAATTTCCCTCCCTTGGCTTCCATGATGTAGTAAGAGAAGCCCGTTTTGGGTACCTTCCTTCTTTGACATCACCTCTACAGAGATTCTCTTCCTCCACATGGCCCTTCTGACCTGTCTCTGGCTGTCTTCTCATTCTAAGAAATCTGCCTGTCCTATTTACTTTTCTATGAGAGAGTACCTTTCTCTACTTTTATCTTGTTTCCCTTCCCTGAGATTTTCTTGATCTTCATCCAAAGAGGCACTAAGGCCTATCATTTATAGTCTCTGCATCTCCATCTAGGCAGTCCTGGCCTTAGTACATGGCTATATCATTTGACATCCCAGAGACATAGCCTGTGTTACTGGTACAGTCCTCATCTCCTCCCTTAGCTGTACAGTTCTTTTCCTTACTGCCAGTCCTACTGTGGAATGCTCTTCCTGCTGCACAGCACTGTCATAGCACTCTTGCCTTCGGACTTCCAACACCTCCATACCGGGAATACAAAAGGAAGCCTGAATCCTCATCATTGGAGTGCCTTCAGAGCCAAGCTCCTTCCCGATTCTCCAGCCTCTTCTTCATCCCTCGAACAGTCTACGCTGTGTCTTCAGGACACCTGTAGGTGCTCAGTGTACCCAGGGGAGTCAAGCATTTCACAGAAGGCCTCTTGCCTTGGTAAGTTTTTGTTGCTGATAGCTCTGGGGCTATTTATAATTTGATGCTAATTCCTTTCTCTGGTGAGGGGCTTCGAAGGAGGAATGAGTTAGCACTCAGGTGATTTCCTGTAAACCTTCCCCCCTTAATTTGTAAAATAAAGGCTAGAGCCAGTGATTGGGCAGTGAAAGGGAAGGTGGAGCTGAAAGTTGTTAAAAGAAGGACTGTGTGGAGGGGAACAGAGGAGGCGGTGGAAGGAAAGTGGAGCAGAAGCATGTGGCCTGGAGAAACAGCAAGTTATAAGGGGTTTCAGATGGGGAAGATGATAGTGCAGTGGTAGATCTGCCCAATCTAGGAGCACAGCTTTTATTCATATTAATTGAGTTGTGTTTTCATTGCCAGGGCATATTTGGGTTGGAGATTTACCACAACAAGTTTTCAATGTAGCCGGGCATTTGGCAGGCAGAGGCAGGAAGATTTCTGAATTCAAGGCCAGCCTGGTCTACAGAGTGAGTTCCAGGGCAGCCAGGGCTACACAGAGAAACCCTGTCTTGAAAAAACAAAAAACAAAACCAAGTTTTAAATGTCAGCTTGCCATGAATTAGAATCCCCTGGGAAGAGAATCTCAGTTGAATAATTGCCTTTATCAGACTGGTCTGTGGGGGATTGTCCTGATTGTTAACTGATGTGGAGAAACAGCCTACTCTAGGTAGCCCCATTTCCTAGACGGTGGATCTTCAACGACCTAAGACAGGCAGAGGGTAGATGAGAGGAAGCAGTCCGCATGGGTATATTTATTACTCTGCTTCTGACTCTGGACGAGGAAGATGGTGCCTAATTTCTACTCTTGCAGTGGGCTCTGACTGACAATTGTGAGCCAAATAAACCCTTTCTCTCCATGGCGCTTTTTCTCAGGGTGTTTTCTTACAGCAACAGAAATGAAACTAGAACACTCTGTATTGGTTTATTAGGGTTGCCACGGACCAGGTCACTTAAGAAATAGGAATGAATTTTCTATAATTCCGGAGGCCAGGAGTCAGGACCAAGGAGTTGGCTCTATGCCTCCTTAGCTTGTAGGTGGATGTCTTCTCATCTCCCTGGGTCTTCACATAGCCCCTACTTTGTGTATTTGGGTCTTGTCCTCTTCCTAAGGATCCCATCCATACCAATGACATCATGTTATCATGATTACTTCTTCAATGATACAATCTGAGGAAGGTTTTGGGGATTGGACTTCAACATGTAACTTGTGGGGGACACTATTTAGCCTGCAATACTCCCCGTCACGACGTGTGTGTATGTGTGTATCACATTCCTACAGCCACCGATGTCCCAACTCTTTCCTATATCAACTGGAAGTCCCGTATCTCATCTACATCATGTGTTGGATAAATCCCAAGTATGAATCTTCCTAAGTAAAGGTTTCTCCCCAGCTGTGTACCTGTGAAACTGGACCACACATTACATGCTTCTGAAGTAAATTGTGGAGCAAACATGACATAGGCTTCCTAAATCCAAAGGAAAGGGGAACAGAGAAAGGTCACATGTTAGGACTCCTAAACATATAAATTTCCTGGGTCTAGATTCAGTCCATAACATCTTCCCCTTAATGAGCCTGGAGAACAACACCCACAATTGAAACCCTAATACCTTGCCTACATCATGCTTTATAGTACTCTAACCTATAATCTCCACCATGTGACTGTCCCTTCTGTCAGCACAAGGGGCAGTCACTTTCAGAATACACTACTTGGTCCTCCTCTGGCAGGGCACATATGCATGACCTAGAGTAGACACCTGCCAAGTACTGAGTCCATAAGATAATTTATTTTCATTTTTTTTTTTAATGTGACTGAGTATACTGTAGCTGTAGAGATGGCTGTGAGCCATCATGTGTGTGGCTGCTGGGAATTGAACTCAGGACCTCTGCTGGCCTCTGCTCGCTCTGGCGTAATTCACAGGTGGCTCCACCATGTGGTTGCTGGGATCCGAACTCAGGACCTTCAGAAGAGCAGTCAGTGCTCTTACCCGCTGAACCATCTCGCCAGCCCCAGAAATTTTTAACTTTTTTTTTTGGACTGTAATTAACATGAGGTGACTGAGACTAGAGAAAGAAAAACACTGCTGTATGTTCCCAGAGTAGACATAAGCAAACCTCACGAAAGGGGGCTGGGTTTTGTACACTGCTGTGTCCGTAGACCCTAAAACTACCTGGAACAGATAGTCCCCCAATGTTTACTGAATCTGTCAGTGAATATAAATAAACATACACATCCTTAGCATGTACCGTGCATGTAAATGCACGTGCATGCAATATACCGTCTATATTCCAGATTCTTGGGTTTCAAGCAGCTTATGAGTCTGTGGTGGTGTTATTGTTGCTCTTTTTTTTTTTTCTAATTGAGCGCAAGAGAATGTTAATACTCTCCTCCTGAAAGGCAAGATACCAGCTGAACAAGCGTCATATGCCTCGGGTTCCCCGGATGACTCATAGGAGAGCTTTGTTTGGGAGGTGTGGGCTGAGATGATGGTTGACAAAAATAACCACGGGTCCTCGAAGACGGCGGGCGTCAAGCTCTACTGGTGAAAAGAACATTAGAGGTGACTGTGAATGCTTCTCCGAGGCAGGGAAAGCTAGCGTTTGTCCTGGCATTGTGGGTTAGCAGCTGCTCACACGCTCAGAGGATCAGAGTTAGCATAAACGAAGTAAAACCGCCATTGTTCCTAAGCAGCCAGCTGCTCCTCTTAGATGAGAACATTTCTTATAAACGATGAGGGAAACAGATGGGCGGGGTGCGCGGCGAGCATCTCCAAGGTGGTGATTCCGTGCGTTTGTCTTTTTCTTTTTATAAAAGGCTTTCCTAGCAGGTGTACATGCCCGTAATCCCAGCACTCAGAAAGTGTGTGAGGCCAGCCCGGTCTGCACAGTGAGTTCAAGGCTAGCCAGGACTACGAAAGAAGACACCACCCGCCCCCTCCCCAGCATGCCCACTCGAGGCTTTCCCACACATATTTCCTCTCATTTGATGACCATGCCTACCCGGAGAGAAGGTACACTGCCTCCAGCGTCATCTGTGTAGTGGAAGATTGCCAGCATCAGCAGTGTCTTGGCAGGAACGTGATGTGCAGATTCTGGGCCCCCGCCCAGATCTACCTGATTTACCTGGGATGGCCCAGGAGTCTGTTATATGAGACTAAGTGATCCAAGCCCATGCTTAACTGCGAAAACCCTTAGGGCTCACAGGTGGCAGATTACAAAACTGGATGGAAAACCTGGGGCTGTCCAACCCCATCCTTCACTGACATTCTGGTGTTCAGAGCTGACATTTTCTCACCAGACAACCCATTTGTTAACTACCTTTTCCTTCATACCTACAAAGCCCTGCACTGTCTGTTATAGCCGTATCTTGTATCTCTGGCAACTTTCCGTTGTACCTCTCCTCAGGCTGTGCTGACCTTTGGCCAGCTGTCTTCTGTCTCTGGGCTTTTGTATGTGTTTCCTCTAGCGAGTTTCCATGGCTCCTGGCTTGGTGCTTCTCACTTTAAGTCTCCTTTGATTCTGGCAGATCTGTTTATCCTCAGCCTTGCATCTATACTTTTTTCTGAAGTCACTCTGTTGACTAGGAAGTAAATGACTGGACAGCCCTGGTCTGCCTGTCTAACCACTGTTGTTTCTTGAGCCAACCCTGCGGCTCAGTGCACAATAGACCCTCAACAGACATTAATTCAATAAATAAACCACGAGCAAGAGGAAGCTTGGTAGAAGGAAAGGGTGATTTCTTTCATTCCTGACTCTTGTGCAGTTTAGGCTTTTGTGAGGAAGCAGGGTAGGGGGTGGGGTGGGGTGGGTTGGCTGTTTTGCATGTTTTCTGGAAGTGCAATCCTGCAGTCCTTGTTCCATAACTGGCTTATTTTTCTTAGCACAGTCCTCAAGCTTCATCTATGTAGCATATGACTGGATTTCCTTAGTTTTAAAGTAACTGAGGATACAGAAAGGGAAACCTGGTGAGGGTACTGTTGTAAGCTCCAAGAATGGAGTGGCTACCTTGTTCTCAATTCCTGGATAAATATCCAGAACCGAGATTGCTATGGCATGTCTACATCCTTTGTTTTTGAGACAGGTTTGTGTTGCTCTGGTTTTGTTTGTTTGTTTGTTTGTTTTTTGCTATTCTATTGGGTTCTAATTTCTACTACTCTTCTAGCCCTAATCTTTTCCGAATAGGGGGGAAGGGGGAATAGACCTTTTAGACTATTTCCTGTTGATTAGGGGCAGGGGCATTGGGTTCCTAGGGGCGAGTCCAAACTTTATCTTTTTTTAGGATATCCATTTTCTACTCCTTGTCTCTTTGCTCATGACCACTTGACAAACCACAGCAGAGGAAACAGGAGCAGGAGGGAGGAAAGCAGTCCCCAGCCCCTCTGTGGCTTTGGCATTTACCCCCTCTGAAAGGTTCCTAGAATTCCAAACAAACTCTTTGCAGCTGGGTAAAAACATGCCCCTGCTAGTGCATGAGGCAAATCATTGTCACCTGCTGTGAAGCAACCTCTTCTTTCACACCTGGGATTAAAACAAAAACATATTCCTATAATATGTTTGTTTTGTTTTTTTTGAGACAGGGTTTCTCTGTGTAGCTCTGGCTGTCTTAGAACTTGCTCTGTAGACTAGGCTGGTTTTGAACTCAAAGATGCCTCTGCCCCTGCCCCTGCCTGCTGGGATTAAAGGCATGCACCACTATGGCCCAGCTGCATATCTATTCTTAATTCAGGAACTCCATAGTGTTTTCTCTAGGGGCTGCAGCCCTTCTCAAATCTGCCAATGATGCTCGAAGGTCCCACACCCTTGCTCCTCTTCCTTCTTGTGCTAGGGATGGAACTCAGCCCCTCATATGCAGAGCTCACTCTCAGCTTTTCTTTCTTTTTTCTTTTACTTTATTGTTTTGCACTTGGGTGTGTATGTGTATATGTGTGTATGTATGTGTGTGTGTGTGTGTGTGTGTGTGTGTGTGGTGTGCCCGACTATGTGTGTCCATGTAGGCTGGGGGTTGACAGTGAGTATATTCTTTGATTGTTCATCACTTTGTTTACTCAGGCAGGGATCTGAGCGGCTTGGACTGACTCGGTTACCTAACCAGCTTGCTTGGGAATCCCACCCCCACCCCCGCCTTTGCCGCCATGTGCTGGGACCACAGTGGCCACCAAACCTGCCAGCTTTAGTGTGGGTTCTAGAAATTCAAACTCTGGTCTTCATGCCTGCACAGCACATCCTGTATCCACTCCAAGTCTTCTTTGCATTTTTAATGGCAGTCGTGCAAGTAAGAATGAAGCAGCTTTTCATTGTGGTTTTGACTCATTTCCCTAATGAGAAGTGATGTCAAGACTTTCAGAGAGCCTCTCTCTGTCTGTCTCTGTCTCTCTGTCTTTCTTGTGTGTGCACATGTGCGTGCATCTGTGTGGAAACCAGAGGTAAAGGCTGAGATTTCTCTGAGACAGACAGTGCCTTTCCTGAACCTCAAGCTTACGGATTTGTCTTGACTAAGTGGCTAGGAAGCCCAGGGAATCCTCCTTCTCGCCTCCTGGTTCTGGGATTACAGATGCATACTGCCATACCACCCCAACCCTGTACCCACCTTAGAAAGCCCCATGGTCTCCGGTGCTGGAGAAGGAGCTCAGGACCCATGCTTTTATGCAGTTAAGCCGGTGACCAGTGGCGCTGTCTCCCCAGACCTGCTCGTACTCGCATTGTTCATTTGTATTTCTTCTTCAGAGAAACGTTTATTCAAGCCTTTGGTTGCTTTAATTTTTTTTTTTTTTCAGACAGGGCTTCACTATGTTGCCATGGCTGGCCTGGAATTCACTAGGTATATCAGATTGGTCTCTAACCCACAAGAGACCCAGTGGCCTCTGCCTCCTGCATATTCAGATTAAGGTGTGCACCACCTCAACTAACTGACTATTATTTTTAAAATTTTATTTTCATGCTATTTATTTTATTTTATATTTATTGGTGTTTTGCCTGCATGTATGCACATGCCTGATGCCTGTGGACAACAGAAGAAAGTGTTGGATCTCTTCAAATTGTGAGTTGCCATGTGGAGGCTGGGAATTGAACTCAGGTCCTCTGGGAGAGGAGCCAGTGTTCTTAACTGCTTGATCCATCCATCTAACCCAAGCTTTGACCACTTAGAAAATGAGTGGCTTTCCTAACCATTACATATTCTGTGTGGCATTAAATTCTGTCATGTTTACAATGCTGTATTTGTGGGAAGCCCTGGGCACATACAGCCTTATTCTGTTCTTATAACAACCTTGAGATATAGGTACAACCCAAATTCAAGCCTGCATGGATCAAAACACATTCCTATGGTCACACTGCTGGTAAATGATGGAGCGGGGAGTTTGACAGGAGGGAGCTGGGAAAATCCTATCCATATCTTTTCTAAAGCACTCACCGCTGGTAGGAAGTGAATCTCTGAGAGGCAGGAGCTAGCATCTGCTAGTTTCATTCCAGCTTTATCCAGCTAGGGAGCTGTGCCTTGCCCCACCCCCATCCCGCTTTCTTTCTCTCTCAAAATTGAATATTTAATATAAGGAATTGTTTGCACAGGTGTTGGAAGACCCAAAGAGGCAAACCTGCAGAGCTTAGTGAGCAGCCTAGTAGATACCGTTAGAAGCCATGTGTATGACAGACAGGGAGGAGTCAGGCTGCCAGAACTCAGAGAGGGCCTCCAGGGCAGAGGGTCAGACCCTCAAGGGTCTTGTGCATCTTGTGATTCAGGAGAGCAGTCACCTGTGCACCAGAGTCCTCTGAGAGGATGGAATCTAGGAACTTTGGCCTAGTCCAGTCCTTGTGCCTGGCCTTGGTAACACTGTTGGCACAGAATAATACACATGGGAAAATGCTTTGCAAAAATCCCACCCATCAGAGAGAAGTAAGGCATTATTAGGATACACCAGAACAGTGCCTTATACATACCTGTACCTTCCCACATTTCACAACCCAAGTTGTCTGTATGCTTGCTATCTGGTGCGTCTGTTTTCAAAGGTCCTCAGGGGGGCCCAGTAAAAAGGTTGGAGAGCCTTTGTAGCATGCCTTGTTGGGCCAGCCTCTCCTACCTATTGGTCTTATCACTATCATCGTCTTTAAAAAAGAGTCTTGGGCTGGAGAGATGGCTCAGTGGCTAAGAGCACTGACTGCTCTTCCGAAGGTCCTGAGTTCAAATCCCAGCAACCACATGGTGGCTCACAACCACCCGTAATGAGCTCTGACGCCCTCTTCTGGAGAGTCTGAAGACAGCTACAGTGTACTTACATATAATAAATAAATAAATCTTTAAAAAGAAAAAAAAAAGTCTTATGTAGCCCAGGCTAGCTTCGAACTTGCTATGTAGCCAAGGATAGCCTTGTATTCCAGATCTGCTTCTACCTTGTGAGTGCTGGGGTCACAGATGTGTACCACCACGCCTAGATGCCCAGTAGTCTCAAGGAGGAAGATAAACAAGGTGGGGTCATGGAGCATGTCAATGGGGGATTGTCACCTCTGCCACAGTGGCCTGCAAAGCTGCAGGTAAGTTCCGTGCATAACTTCTGCTCAGCCCCACTTCTTTCCCTTCCCGAGTTCCCTCTCTGTTTTGCCCTTCACACTGGTGTTGCTGTAATTGGACCCCAGGAAATAACCCCGAGGCATCCATCATAGAGGAGCCTCCAACTGGATCTGAGCTGCTTGAACCGTTCTCCTCAGAGTCCAAAAGCACGGTTAAACAGGAAGTTAGGACGCTTTTGTGTTTCTACTGCTTGGGGACTGTGCAGTGCCTGGAGGGCGGAGGACTCGTTCAGCATCCCTCGCCTGCCATCTGGTGGAAGGATAAGAGGATTATGAACAGACCCAGCGGGCAGGATACCCACGAGAAAAGTGATTTCAGGGGAGGAAAGAGGAAAGCAGCAAATGTAGTGCCACTCTGTGCTGAGGCCTATCCTGGGCAGCATGCCCTCGCTTGCTTCAGCTACCTAATCAGCATTGCACAGAAGTCTGCATGAATTTTGGCATCTGCAAGAAGAGGGTTACCGGCGACGGGTCGCAGCAGTTCGTGTGGTGGCGGCTAGGCAGTGCAGCTCCGTGACAGATCCGGCGACGCGAGCGTCCCCCACCCTCTCGCCGCCACGATGCCTAAGAGGAAGGTTAGCGCTGATGGAGCGGCGAAGGCGGAGCCCAAGCGCCGCTCCGCCAGGCTGTCGGCCAAACCCGCCCCTGCCAAGGTGGACGCGAAGCCGAAAAAGGCCACGGGAAAGGATAAAGCATCAGACAAAAAAGTGCAGATAAAAGGGAAGAGGGGAGCAAAGGGCAAACAG
>NW_022196911.1:57878182-57882779 GCF_008632895.1 Mastomys coucha
TAGAACCATTTTATAAGAAAGCCAGTCTCTGGTTCTTGCCCTGTCAGAACTGTGATGACTGGTCATGGTAGTCCATTTTCCTAACTGTTGTGATAATGTGCTGTGAAAGATGGAACTTTTGAGTATGTTCTGTGTGTAGCATAAAATTGTGAATTGGTGAAACTGAGTATTATGAGCATTTGGTTGTTATGAGAGGTCTTAGGGAAACTTGCCAAGTTTGAGGCTGGAACATCACTGGAATAAGTTCAAAGAAAAACAATACGTAGCTCTTCATTTATGTACATGAACACAATGTGACTTCAGAGTTTGGGTACGTGAACACAATATATAGGGTTTTTTTTTTTTGAGTATGTGTGATAGGAATTGGAATGTCTGTGTACTCTGCTCCTTAACCAATAAAATCTGTTGTGAAAGTAAAAAAAAAAAAAAAAGAGGGTTACCATTCTCCAGCTATGTCACCAACTGCAAACGCCCTCCGAGGCTGCCTGGCCTTTGGAAATGTAAAAATCCAGAATTCACATAATAGCCTTTTCTCTTCACTCTGGTAAAAGCCTTAAATGGAAAATTCTAGAAATAAGCATTGTCTAACTGTGCCTTCTTCTGGATATTATGATGAATTTGGCTCTGTCCTGCTCTATCCCACTCAAGACAAAAACCATCCATCTGTCCAGTGTCTGTGTGTACATATGCTAATAGCCTTCCTGTTGTCAGGGTGACTGTTGTGGTCTCACACACTGTTGTTCAAGTTACCTACATTTTCCTCAATAATGTCTTCAAAGTGCAACGCTAGGGATGCTGACAATTTTGCTAAAGTCCCTCTATCTTATTGTTGTTGGTAACCTCTTCCTGGGTCTAGTTTGTGAACTAATGGTAAGCTGAGTGTGTGTAGAAAAAGCAGAGCGTACAGACGGTTTGTTACTATTTATCTTCTGTTTTGAACACCCACTGTGGGTTGGAAGTTAGTCTTCTCAGGATGAGGGGGACAACTGCACTGACAAAGAATGGCTTCTTGCTAACTTGTAACATCATAGATGAAGTAGCTACAATGACTCACCCAGGTGGTGGGGATGCACACCTTTAATCCCAGCACTCAGGAGGCAGAGGTGGGTGGAGATCTGGGAGTTGGAGGCCAGCCTGGTCTACGGAGTCAGTTCCAGGACAGCCAGGGCTACACAGAGAAATCCTACCTGGAAAAAAAAAACACAAGACAAAACAAACAAACAAACAAACACAAACAAGACTCATTCAGAAGATGCTTCCTCTGTTCTGTGTAGCTTGGGAGGGAAGATTTATGGGCCTCATGGTTTCAGAGGTGGTCAGAGGCCATGCTCTCTGCTGCTTCTGGGCCATGGTAAGTGTTGCAGGAACTTTCCCCAGGGAAACATAACAAATGTGTGTGTGTGTATGTGTGTGTGTTTTCGACCCCAGACAAAGCACCAGTGACCAATCAAAGGGATGAGTCTATTCAGGTCTACCTTGGTGAATCAATGAAATTATTTGGCATGTAGAATCAAGGGTGAAGAGTTACTTATAGGACTGTGGATTACTCCAGAACAGCCATATTAACTGAAACATCCCATCCCAGCATGGATAATGACTTGCACATGGTCACATACACAGTCTTCCCTTTAGTTAACCCTCCACTATCTGTTTACACTAGCGCTTCCCAAGACTGGTACAGCCAGGAGTGCGTGCAGCCGGGAGCGGCTACAATCTCAGATGGGAGTCTGATGACCCTCCTCTCCCCTTGGTTTTTTGAGAGAAGGCAGCAGGCCTGATCTGGAGGGTGTTCTGTGAGCAGCCATGGCTACTCTGCTGAAGATGGCAAAACCTCATGGTCAGAGGAAAGCATCTCACAGAAGTGAGGTGGCAGGAAGGAGGGAAGGAGTGTCGTCCCAACAGTCTCTTCAAGGACATAGCTCAAGTGACCTAATTCCTTCCCACTCGACTCCACCTTTAATAGGCTCCACCACCCCCTAATAACACTCTACACTGATACCAAGCCCTTAGCACAGCCTTTGAGGACACTGCAGTACCTACCGAAACCCCACCCTTCAAACAGTGACTCCTAGTCTTCTCTTTCCTTAGCCTCTGGCAGTCACTTTTATTTCTGTTGGTGTGACTTGTTCATCCTTCTGTGACTAGCTCGTTTCATTTAGCACAATGTCGATGAAGCTATTGGATTGGAATGGCTTTCTTCTGTACAGCTGAACAATATTTCATTCTTTGTATGTATTATGTTTTGTTTATCCATGCATCCACGAAGGTTTCCTCATTGTGACTGTAGTTAATAATGCTCCTGTGACATGGATGTGTGGGTACTGCTTGAGTGTCTGCTTTCAGTCTCCTGGATGTATATCCAGAAGTGGAATTGTGAGGTCATAATATGATATGACATAAAAGGTATGTTGGTATTTTTATTTGCCATGACAAATAACTTTTAGAAACAATTTAAAACAGAAATGATTTATTTTGGGTAATTTTCAGAGGTTTTAATCTATGGTGTGCTGGTTCTGGTAGTTTCCACAATCTCCCAATACTGTCATCAATTTCTTACCCCATTACTAGGTTAGATGTCCAACCTTTTACCACTCCAGTATGCATTGGGCTATAGTCACAGCTCTCTGGGGGATGCATGCAGCCAGAGACCACAGGATGACACCTTGCATTCACCCATGGATAAAATCAGAACCCTTGTAATACAATTACAGAGCCTCTCCAGAGACCAGAAGCCACACCTTCAATACATCCACCTTCTGGAAGGCATTTCACATCGAAATCCCTACATGTGGCAAGTCTATATTTCTTTTGAGGACCTGCCCTACCATTCCAGATGAACATATGCCATTTCATTTAATACTCACAGAATGTCTGAGAAGAAGGCCTGTTATTCATTTCTTACCGTGTGAGGAAATATAAATCAGAGGGAGTCAGCTTGCCAAACAGTGACAGAGCAGGAACAAAAGCAAACCCAGTTCACATCACAGGATGGCTGTCTTGGCTTAGGTGTCACCAGGGGACAGCCGTTGCTGGTCAGTGAGACAAGGGTACAGCTCCTATGGACTGGCAGCCCCGCAGTCAGTCAGGTGTAGAGTTGCCATCTGCCTCAGCAATTCCATTCCTGGGTACTTATACCCCTCCCCAAATAAATACAAGAATTCTAAAAAAAATCCAAACACACACACAAAAAAACCAAATCAACCATGACCTTTCATAGCAGTACAGTTCACAAAGGTCAAAAGGCAGACAGAGCCCAGAAACTCCATGATGAAAGGGCAGAGTGTGGCAGGCACATCCACGTACTGGATATCAATCCGCAGTGAAAAGAAAGGAGGGGGGTAGCTGGGCGGTGGTGGCGCACGCCTTTAATCCCAGCACTTGGGAGGCAGAGGCAGGCGGATTTCTGAGTTCGAGACCAGCCTGGTCTCCAGAGTGAGTTCCAGGACAGCCAGGACTATACAGAGAAACCCTGTCTCGAAAAAAAAACCAAAAAAAAAAAAAAAAAAAAAAAAAAAAAAAAAAGAAAGGAGGGGGGCATCAGCGTGCATCACAATGTGGGTGAATCCCCAAAATGATCATTCAGGGAATCTGTCCACAGAGGCCTCTCTGTGGGACTCCATATCACAGAACAGCTAAGCCTACAGACAGAGAGCAGGTCAGTGGCCCACAGCTGGAGAAGGGAGGGCTGGGGAGTGGCAGGTAAGCATGAGGCTTCTTACAGGGAGTGATAATGTGGTACTACGTGGTGGTGAGGATTGTCAACATTGTGAACCTTCTAGAACCTCTGCATGGCATTCTTTCTTTAAAAAGTTAAGTATTTTATTTATTTACTTTAGCCCCTCTCCCAGTCCCTCCTCCCACAGTTTTTCATCCCATTCCCTCTCCCCTTTGGCTCTGAGAGGGTGCTCTCCCCCCCAATCCCCCAGGAACCTCACTTTCCTGGGGCCTCAAGTCTCTACAGGATTAGGCACATCCTTTTCTACTGAGGCCAGACAAGGCAGTCCTCTGCTACATATGTCCCAGGGGCCTTTGACCAGCCCATGTATGCTCTTTGGTTGGTGGCTTAGTCTCTGGGAGCTCCCAGGAGTCCAGGTTAGTTGATACTGTTGTTCTTCCTATGGGGTTGCCATCCCCTTCTGTTCCTTCAATTCTTCCCCTAATTTTTCCATAGGGGTCCTCAACCTCAGTCCAGTGGTTGGCTATAAGTATCTGCATTTCTCTCAGTCAGCTGCTGGTAGAGACTCTCAGAGGACAGTCATTTGCATGGCATTCTTTTTATTTTTTCCTTTTTTTTTTTTTTTGAGACAGCGTTTCTCTGTATAGCCCTGGCTGTCCTGGAATTCACTCTGTAGACCAGGCTGGCCTCGAATTCAGAAATCTGCCTACCTCTGCCCCCCAAGTGCTGGGATTAAAGGCGTGCACCACCACCGCCTAGCAGCATATTTTTTATTGTTTTGTTTTTGAAGATAGGGCTCATTCTGCCCACCAGGCGGGCCTGGAACTTAAAGTTGTCCTCTTCCCTCAGCTTCCCAAGTGCTGAGGTTACAGGGTGAGCACCCAACCTTTCTTTCTTTCTTTCTTTCTTCTTCTTCTTTTT
>NW_022196911.1:57882789-57885639 GCF_008632895.1 Mastomys coucha
TTTTAGTTAGCATACAAAATAATGAGTTTCATTATGAATCATTACAGACTTTTGGCAGGAATGTCACCTGAAAACTGTTATAATTCCACAGAATGACTTAAAACACCCCGGGTGAGCCACTTCTTTATTCTGTTTGAGTGACTTTTGAATATAATTTTGATTATAGAGTATTTCATTCATTCCAAAACCTACAGAAAATACAACACCTACACGCCTGTCACACACGTTAGCCGAGATTAACATTTGTCATATTTACTTCTGATTTCTCCACTTAAACAGTCAACTATTACAAATACAGGCTGGGACACACACACACACACACACACACACACACACACACACACATCTACATAATTGTCAAGAGTTGGGGCAGTCTCAGCTCTACCACTAGGATTATTAACTAAGTCAGTGAATGCTATATTCCATATTGTTAAAATGGGTTTCCTTAAATGACATTAGTCCTGGGTCACACCAGAAGAGGGCATCAGATCTCATTACAGATGGTTGTGAGCCACCATGTGGTTGCTGTAGTTTGAACCCTTTGGAAGAGGAGTCAGTGCTCTTAACTGCTGAGCCATCTCTCCAGCCCCCACAAATATATTCTCTTATGTTGAAGACAGCACTGCTTCCTCTAGGCCTCTTCCCTGCTCTCTCCAGTTTCCTGTGGTTGCCAGGGGGCCTGGGAGTTCCTTTGTTGGCACAGCACTCTGATCTCCACTTTCCTGTGTGACCTCTTCTTAAGGTCTTTGTTCTCATCCTCCTGATCTTGAGATGGCACAGCTTACTGGAATCAAGAAAATCTTTTTTAACCATTGAATCCTCAAAGCCCTTCTTTCTAAAGATCTCACTCAAAGGACCCAAGGATTAGGACTGCAACTTTTATCTTTCTTTGGGAGAGGGAAGCATATAAATTCATCCCATGCCAACCATGTCTTAGCAGAGGTAACTCAGTTGGGCATGTGATATTGCTGGGGTTCAGGAATTGCCACTTAAACCAAACAAACTGATTTCAGTTAAGCAAGAGTAAGTAGCTTATTAAACTCACACCTTAATGCTGGATGTCCAGGACTGCAAAAAGGACTCACAAGCCTAATTATGGTACTAGTCTACTTTCAGGGCAAATTTTTTATAGGAGAAACCAGGTTCAAAAGTTTCAAGGATCAGGAGGGGAGCAGTTGGCTTCCTAGGCAAAGTATTATCAGCTAGGCTTTAAGCTGATTGGTCCTGAGTAAGGTAAGGTAAGCGGGTGGTGGATGGGTGATGAGCAGGGGAATTTCAGAACATTGAGCATGAGTATTACAATCATAACTTTTGGCTAATTAGTAGCATTCTTCAATGTCCACCCCAAAACCCATAGTGAGCTTATATGTAGGTGCAGGAAGGGCTGCCTGGTGATCAGTCTCACTCAGACATTTATTTATTTTTTAAAAAGATTTATTTATTTATTTTATGTATATGAGTACACTGTAGCTGCACAGATAGTTGCGAGCCATCACATGGTTGCTGGGATTTGAATTCAGGACCTTTGGAAGAGCAGTCAGTGCTCTTAACTGCTGAGCCTCCTCTCCAGTCCCTGACTCAGAAATTTAAAAGCTAACAGTTCACATGACCTTTGATTTGATGGGTCCTATGTAAAGCTTTGTGGAATGTCTTAAGATTATTAAACCTCATACAGAACATTCAGAACATACAGAACAAAACAGGGTATATGGTCGGTGTGTCCTTGAACCAATTCACTTCTATGTGTCAATGACTGGTAGGCATGTTAGAGCAACAATATGAAATTGCTGGTAGACGTGGAACAAAATGGCTACAGCTATTCTTGTGTGTATGTGTGTGTGTGTGTGTGTGTGTGTGTGTGTGTGTGTGTGTGTAGGGGAGTGTCAGACCATAACATTATGTATGGGTTTGGGCCCCAGCAACCTAACAAACAAATACAAAACAAGAAGAAAGTAGAGACTCAGTTGAGGGCTGATGTGATTGATGGTCTCAGCAGGTAAAGTGCTTTGTGCCCAAGCTTGGTGTCCTGAGTTCAATCCCTGGAACCAAAGTAAAGAGATGGAGAGAACTGACACTAGAGTTGTCCTCTGACCTCCACATGTACACTGTGGTATACATGCTCCTGCCTACACATCACACACACAAAGTAATAAGTGCAATTCTAAAAGGATGTAAAGAGATACTTCTCCTAATTACTGGTAAAACATATTAGAAATAGAGTAAGAAATAGAGGTCCTGAGTTCAATTCCTAGCACCCTCACGGTGGTTCACAACCATCTGTAATAAGATCTGATGCCCTCTTCTGGTCTATCTGAAGACAGTGACTATATACATATATCTTTTAAAAAAACTCAGGAGGTGATGAAATAGATAGATGTGAGCTGTGGGTGTGTCACGAGTGCTGCCATGCTCCTACCATGCCCCTGCCATGATGAACATGAACTAACCCTCTGAAACTGTAAGCAAGCTCACAATTAAATGCTTTTTATTTTTATTTTTTTTTTAAATAAGTTACCTTGGTCATGATGTCTCTTCACAACAATAAAACAATGATTAAGATGATGGCAGTTGGTACCAGTGATTAAGATGGCAGTTGGTGCCAGTGACTAAGATGGCAGTTGGTGCCAGTGACTAAGATGGCAGTTGGTGCCAGTGACTAAGATGGCAGGTGGTGCCAGTGACTAAGATGGCAGTTGGTACCAGTGACTAAGATGGCAGTTGGTACCAGTGACTAAGATGGCAGTTGGTACCAGTGATTAAGATGGCAGTTGGTGCCAGTGAATAAGATGGCAGTTGGTACCAGTGATTAAGATGGCAGTTGGTACCAGTGACTAAGATGGCAGTTGGTGC
>NW_022196911.1:57886616-57893131 GCF_008632895.1 Mastomys coucha
ACTAAGATGGCAGTTGGTACCAGTGACTAAGATGGCAGTTGGTACCAGTGACTAAGATGGCAGTTGGTGCCAGTGATTAAAATGGCAGTTGGTGCCAGTGACTAAGATGACAGTTGGTACCAGTGACTGGGGTATTGCTGTGACTGGCTTGACCATTGCTGTTTGTTGGAGGAATATGGAAGATTTTGAGACTTTGAACTAGAAAAGTGGTTGAATGTTTTAAGTGGGACTTAACGAGCCATGCTAGTAGGAGCATAAACGGTGCTGAGGGAGATGTGAACTATGGGAGCCCAGTTCAAGAAGGTCTCAGAGGGAAAGACTTATAGCAGTTGGCCTAGAGACCATTCTTGTGTTATTTTGGCAAAGAATGAGGCTGCTTTTTGTTCTTGTCCTTAAAAAATCTGCTTTAGGCTAAATCGAAGAGTTCTGGATTAACGGTATTGGCAGAGGAAATTTCAAGAAGCCTAGTACTGGCTCTGTCCTGTTGCTATCAGTGGTTACTTAATGCAGATCTACAAGGAAAAGGAACAAGTAGGGCAAGGAGAAATATAATATGTACAGTTTCAGGAGAAGAGGAACACCAGGAAGTGTCATGAGCTAAGCCTGGTGCTCATGAAGATGAAAAGTTTGAAGAAAATCCTGATGCTAAATGGAATAAAGGGAGTGGTGACCTCAGGACAAGACTCCACCTGGCTAAGATGCCAGCTTATGAAAAGAGTTAAAAGAAAGCTTGATCACTGAAGGAAACCATCAACAACAGAAAGCTGATGCAGATGCAGTTGAACTGGGGGCCAAGTTCCACCCTCATCAAGCAGCAGAACTTGGGCAGTTCTGCCCACATGGTTCTGGCTTTAGAGTCAAAGATACAAGAAAGGGGTTGTGGAAGCTCCCCCTGTGACTAAGGAAAGCCCCTGAGACCAAGTGTGTGTCAAGAGTGTCTCTGCATAGAGGCCTAGAGAGGCCATTTCATGAAGATACACAGTTAAGACCTGGGTTGTGTTGGAGACTCCAGGATGTTGGAGATGCCACAGTCATGGAATACTTGCCAAGGAGAGTTGCAGACAGAGTGTGGTACCAGGCCAAGAGAGAGAGAGGTGTGCTACTCTTCACAAAACTGAACGAAGTGAGAGATCTGAAGATCTCGCAGTGACAGAACAGTGGCTAAGACAATGGTGGTTACAAAGATTAGCATTGACAACAGAATTCCTTTATTTGACAAATGCTCTGTGTTTGTTGAGACTTTAGTCAGGCACTGAAGCTTCAAGGCCCATATATATATATGTGTGTGTGTGTGTATATTTATTTATATTTGTATTTATATTTATACACACATATCTGTACATATGTATATATGTACACATACATGTACACATATATACATATATATACTTCCTTGTAAATCCGATTTTATCAAGAACCCTGCCACTTTATCAAGAACTGCCTTCCTACTCTTTTTGGTGTGTGTGTGATGCTGGAGGGGGAACCCTGGGCCTTGCCTATGCCTGAACAGCACTTTATCACTGAGCTATAGCTTCTTTATGTACTCACTCTTGACAGCTAATCAAGTTCCCTTCAAGTGATGATGCCTGGCTATCCTGGCCTGTCTTCAATAAAAAACATCTTGGGTCAGTTGATGGTTTGAGAGAGAATGGCCTTCAAAGGCTCATATTTTTGAATGTTTGGTCCCTAGTTAATGGGACTGTTTGGGAAGGATTAGGAGGTGTGGCCTTTTTGGAGTAGATATGGCCTCACTGGAGGAGGCATATCACTGGGTCTCTCTTTCTCTCTCTGTCTCTGTCTGTCTGTCTGTCTGTCTGTCTCCTATCCCCTGCCTGCTGCATACAGATCAGGATGTAAAGCTCTCAGATACTGCTCTAACACCATGCCTGTTTGCTTCCTGACATAATAGTCATGGAATATCCCTCTAAAACTGTAAGCAAGCTCTCAGTTACATACTTTCTTTTATAAGAGTTGTTTTGGTCACGGTGTCTGTGAAGGTTATTCTTGGTTGTCAGTTTGATGACCTCTGGAATTAACTAAAAGCCTAGGTAGCTGGGTACACCTGTGAGGGATTTTTCATGATTGAATCATTTGAAGTGGGAAGACTCACCCTGAAGCTCGATCTTGTGAGGTGGGAAGATCCACCTCAAATTGGGGCCATACTTTCTGGTGGCAGCCTATAGAAAGGTCATGGAAAATGGAAGCTTCTGCTCTGTGCCTGCTGGCCCTCACTCTCACTCTCTGGTGAGTTCATTCCTACACTGGCATTAGAGCCTGTTTCTTCAGTATTCTGGCAAATACTGAAGACCAGTTGAGACATCTAGCATCATGGATTGAACAGTTACTAGAGTTCTGGACTTTCTGTCGGTAAACAGGCATTGTTGGACTAACTGGACCACAGACTATAAACCATTCTAATCAATACCCCTTATATATATTAATAGACCCCCTTCATTCTATCAATTCTGTTCCTCTAGAGAACCCTGACTAACATAGTATCACTTTATAGCAATAGAACAGTAACTAAGACAGTTTAGCCAGAATACCCTTCACTTTTAATTTTCCCTGTTCATTTTCTTCCTCTTATTCTATAAGCATAACCACAGATATTTAGAAGGCAATCTGAGAAGTGCATCATATTTATTTAGCAATACAGCAATAACTTTCTCATTGGGGACTATGTTCCTCTCCGCCTCAGGCTTTCAACCAAGTTTATAGTTTAAAACATAAATCCCATCCCCAGAAGTGGGCTTCATATCCAATCCAAGAGCAGTGGCTTACCCCACAAAAGGTCATCTCACTATTGCACACCTGGGCACCTTCTGCCTAGCAGATCATACTGTTGCACTTAGGGTATGCAATGGAAGGAGATCATTGATAACAATTCCCCACCAGAAGATGGCACAGTATCTCCTGCAGCTATAGAAGGTAGCCAGCAGGGAGGAAGCGTTACTCTTCTTTCCTGCTTGGTTTCTCTGTGTCTTGTGGTATGAACACGTGGCATCTTCAGCAATAGCATTTTACCATCTAATTTTACAGGTTAAGCCGAAGCAACGGCAATAGCTTATATTGTTTGGGGACCTCATGAATCTCTCTGGATGTGGACATATCTCCAAAAAGGAGGTAACCCATGCTTGGACTGAGATTTTCATTTAATAACCTTAGGACTTCCAGGACTGGCATTATCCACTCATGTGTGGTACCTGTGTTCAAATACCTTCAATTTTATTTTTTAAAATTATCTTTAAAAATATTATTGCTTTTCACACATAGACTTAGCTTTGGATAGCTCTTACCCTCACCCTTCCTGCTTCTAATACAGTTCCTTCCACCTTCATATGATGTGTTCTTAGACAGACCCCCAGAAGCCTCATAAACACCTTTCTGATATTCTCAGCTCTCCACACACTCATAGTCACAGAGAAACACATAAAAATGAAAAGCTGGACTTGCATATGAGGACTTTTGACATTTGTCTTTCTAAGTCTGGGTTATCTCACTGAATAAAATATTTTCCAGGTCCATGAAACTGTAAGTTTCATAATTTTATTTTTATTTACGGCTGAATATAGTTCCATTGTGAGCATGTACCACTTTCCTATTATCCATCCATCTGTCGATGGACATCTAGGCTGATTTCATTTCCTTGCTATTGTGACTAGAACAGCAGTAGACATTGATATGCAGTGTCTCTATAGTAGATAACAGAGTCCTCTGATGCCAGGGGGACAATAGGTAGATCACAGGGTGAAACAGAATTCCAAAACAATTTTAATTTAAGTCTCCCTGATGCCTTTGGATGTTGAACACTTTAAAGAATATGAGCTGGCCATTTGTACATCTTCTGAGAACTCTTGGTTTAGTTCTATAAACCAGTGTTTACAGGGTTATTTATTTATGCCCCGACCCACAGGGCATTCAGCAGGGACCCAGGGCAGGGGAGAGAGACTGAGGCGGGACAAGAGACATGAAGAATAAGAGCAAGACAGGTTTCTCATCAAGCTCTGAAAACTTTACTTCAGGGATGGCAATATAAGCATAAACAAGAGGAGGCTTCAAGGAGTGGGGAAGAACTGCAGGGGCTTTCTGAAGATCAGGTGGCAATTTTCAGTCTCTGGAGCCAGCGGCCACAGTGTCTTCCATACCCACATATTCTTACTGTTAGACTATACAAGTTCTCTCAGGGCTGTATGTGTAAGCTAGTAAATTTCCACAAGGCCATGGTTAAGGCCATGGCTCCCGGCATATTTACTTGTTGCTTAGTTCTTCTTTTTTTAGGTTTAAAAAGTTTTAATTGTATGAATATGTGTGTATCCGTGTGTGGGTTTGTGCATGTGAGTGAAGTTTCCTGCAGAGGTCAGAGGGCATCAGGTCTCCTGGAGGTGGAGTTACTGGTGCTTGTGAGCTGCCCAGCATGGTACTGGGAACTAAACTCAGCTCCTCTACAAGATCAGTAAGTGCTGTTAACCAGTGAGCCGTCTCTCAGCCCTAGCTGCTTAGTGTTTCTGAGTTATTTGATATTCTGGATATTAATCTTTTTCGAGTGTGTAGTGAGCAGGTTGCTCCCCTGTTCTGTAGGCTGTATCTTACCTTGATTACTGGTTTCCTTTGCTGTCTAGAATCTGCTTAGTTTTATGAGGTCCCACTTGTCAGCTCTTGGCTTTGTTTCCTGAGCAACTGTAATCCTATTCAGAAAATATGCCTTACCTATGCCAACATTTGAAGTGTTTTATTTACTCTTTTTCTCTAGAGGTCTCTGAGTTTCAAGTCCTTTGTTAACGCTTTGATTTATTTGCAGTTGATTTTTGTGTAGGGTAAGAGGTAAGGCCCTGGTCTCATTCTTTTACATGTAGATCTCCAAGGTTTCCCAGCATCATTTAAGAATGCCCTTCTCCAGTGAACATTTGAAAAAGATCAGGTGGTTGCAGCTGCATGGGGTTTGTATCTGAATCATTCGGTCCCATCAATCAACATATCTGCCATTGCGCCAGCACCATGTGTCTGCTTCCTTGGGTTGTAAATATAACCTGAAATTAGGCATGGTGACACTGCCAGCCCGCCAGCCCTTCTGTTCCTACTCCACCCCTTGCTTTGGATTGCATTGGCTAGCTAAGGTCTTTTGTGTTTCTAAATGAATTCTAAGATTTTTTTCTTTCTATTTTTGGGAAGAACAAGATTGGAATTTTGATTAGGATTGCACTGATCTATAGATTGCTATAATATTGTTTTGTCTGATCTGACCTGTGAGCATGGGAGGTCTTCCCACCCTATAGTGTCTTCTTCAATTTCTCTCTTGCTTTGAAGTTCTTGTTATAGAAGTCTTTTATCTCCTTTGTTAGGTTGACTTCAAAGGGCTCTCTTACACTGAGGCTGTTGTGAACGGGAGTTTCTATGATTTCTTCCTCAGCATATTTATTATTGGTTTTTAGGATGGCTTTCTTCTTCTTTTCTTTTTCAAAAGATTTTATTTATTTTATGCATGAGTGCTCTATCTGCTTGCAGGCCTACATGCTAGAAGAGGGCATCAGATCCCAGTACAGATGGTTGTGAGCCACCATGTGGTTGCTGGGAATTGAACTCAGGACCTCTGAAAGAGCAGACAGTGCTCTTCTCTCCAGCCCTGGCTACGACTTTTCTTGTGTTAATTTCATATCCTACCACTCAGCTGAAAGCTTTTCTTTTATCAATACCAAGGTTTTATGTATGTCATATATAGATTCTGTAGTCTGTAAGCAAGGATACTCTCTCCTGGTAGCTCTTTTGTTTGCTTCTCTTTTTTACTGTTGTAGCTAAGACTTCCTTTGCTATGCCGATGGAGAGTGGCGAGAGTAGACACCCTTGTCTTTTCGGGGTGGAAATGCTCTCCTCCCTCACTCAATATGGGTGCTGCCTGTACGTTTATCCCATGTAGCCTTTACCATTTTGAGTATGTGTCCCCAGTGTTTTCAAGGATTTTATGATGAAGGGATGGTGGATTTCGTCAAAAGCAGTTTCTGCATCTATTGAGATGATCTTGAAAGCTTTGCCCTTGAGTCCATTTGTACAGTGTTTAAATATTATTGCACAGAATCTTTCCCACATCTCTGGGGAAAAGTCAATATGATCTCAGTGAATGCTTTTTTGACATATTCTTCTTTTTAAAAATTTTTATGCCTGTATGTGTATGTCTGTGTACCACACATATGCCTGGTGTTTCTGGCAGTTGGAAGAGGGCATCAGGTGTCCTGCAACTGGAGTTAGAGATGGTTGTAAACTACCATGTGGGTGCTGGGAATTGAACCCAGGAATGAGAGCCACCTATGCTCTTAACCGCACATTGAGCCATCTCTCAAGCACCTTTGATGTATCTTGAATTTGCTTTATAAGTATTTTGTTTAGAATTTTGGCCTGTAGGACTGAGGCTCTAGATTAGGGGTAGATCGCTTGCCTCACATGCATGATGACTTAGGTTCAATCCTTAGTACTATCAAGTCAAGACAACCAGTCAGACAAGCAAATAAACAATCAATCAAGAG
>NW_022196911.1:57893257-57900188 GCF_008632895.1 Mastomys coucha
GGTCTATAGAGTGAGTTCCAGGACAGCCAGGGCTACACAGAGAAACCCTGTCTCGAAAAAAAACCAAAATAAAAAACCAATAAAATAAAATAAAATAAAATAAAATAAAAAAATAAAAGAGTTTCCCCTCAATATAGACTAGAACAAAAAAATCAAGAAATTTTATGTTCATCAGGGAGATTGGTCTATAGTTTTCTTTTTGTTATTGTGTCTTTATCTGGTTTTGACATCCAGCTAATACTAGCTTCATAAGAAAAGTTTTAGTAGCTGTGATAGTTTGGATAAGTATGTATAGTGGAAATTTTGATTTCTTTTAAAAAACACATAAATATTATAAGAATATTCCTTGTTTTAATCTCAGGTGTAGGACATGGAACTGCTTCAGATTTTCCACAGCAGCTGATTATGATTTGCCTCGTGCTCTAGCAGGGGTGTGATTTCGTCCGTTGCAGATAGTTTCTACAAGTGTGTGATGTTTGGAATTCTGGGAACTCTTCAGGGGTATATAAATGCTAGGGCCCTGAGAGGCAGGGTTGGTATTGGTTGTGGTTTGTTAAGTGGTCATGTTCAAAGAACAACAAAAAGAAGTTAGGTGTTCTGATAGTGAAGATCAAACTTGCCCCAAAGAACTCAATGCCCATAACCAGCAGGAAGGAAGTAGTCTAACAATAACTTTGCCCCTTTTCTTCCCTATTTTATTTGGGGATTTCTTTCTCTCTCCCCTCTATATCCTACTGCTAAGGGGTTGAAAGGGTGGAATAAGGGTGGAAAGGGTGGAAGAAAAAGAAGAGCCCACCAAGTAGCCAAAGTCTGGCTACAAGCATGACCCTCAGTTCTCTCAGTATTCACTTCTGCTCGATTTGGTGCTGTGCGGGGAACCCTTGGCCCTAAGAGCAGCCTTGGTGTTCTGTAGTTCTGTGGGGAATGGGTGTTGGCCTGGTGGTTCCCACGAATCCCAGCTGACCCCTGAACTCTGCCTCAGTTCCCAGGGTCACTCTCAGGCCTGGAGTCCTGGGCTATCAAGTCCTGTAGCTGTGGGGCTAGTGTGTGTGAGAAGTGCTTCCCCAGCGCATTTTTGATGCCCTGCCCAGATCATCTTGGCTTGGGCCAGTGTGAATTCCCAGCTACTCCTACCTGCTTCTCCAGAGAGATCACATCTGTCCTAATAGGTTCGTTTAAAGCCCCTGCCTCTTGCAGGAAAAGAGATTATTGAGGGCAATGTCATCGGTTTTCTTGCTCTTGGTGTCACTCATTTCAGTGTAGTCCACATACTTAGGAGGCAGGAGCAGGAAGATTGTCATCCGGAGTGATGACCCGGACTTTGACTGTAGATGGGAGCCACTGCACTCTGCATCAGACTGGCTTTTAGAAATCTGTTTTCGCCGGGTGGTGGTGGTGCACACCTTTAACCCCAGCACTTGGGAGGCAGAGGCAGGTGGATTTCTGAGTTCCAAGACAGCCTGATCTACAGAGTGAGTTCCAGGACAGCCAGGGCTATACAGACAAACCTTGTCTCAAAAAAACCAAACAACAACCAACCAATCAAACAAACCCACCAAGAAATACACTTTGACTTCCAGGTAAAGTGGTGGTCGGGCAGCCACTGAAATGATACAAATGTATCTAACAGGATTACAGATGTTTGAGTTCAAAGCGACCTTGTTTGTTTCCTACATCTCACCTCCTCTGCTTTCTTCTCTTTGTTGGTTTCTTTTGGAAATTCTCGTTTCCTATAATGAGTACATTATAATACTTCTAAACAGGGGAGAAATTTGTGCTTATAAATGAAGGAGAAGGCTAGCCTGGGTTACATCATGACTGTCTCAAACACCACACATACACACACACACACACACACACACACACAAACACACACGCACGCATGCACGCACACATGCACACATACATGCACACACATGCACATGAACAAGTACACACATACACAGAATGAGAAATAATCTGATTTTTAAAAGTCAAGTGATAGACTTACTGTCTGTTGCTGTTATACAATAGATGAAAATGTCTCACTCTAGGACACTGTCTTGCACTGAAGGACCGGTGTTAGGAGTGTGGGCTGACAGTGTGTAGCCAGAAGGGAATAGACACTGGCTCACAAGTCTGTCCTGATGAACCCAGAGCCTCAGATGTTCTAGATGGGGCTCAGCCCATGAGCCATATTCTTTGCTCTCACTGCGGTTTGTTTTAAAAAAAATTCTACTTTTGTTTTCTTAGTTATTATGTATATATATATGTGTCATCTGCATATGAGGTTTATGTACGTGAGTTGTGGGTACCCACAGAGGTCAAGAGTGTCAGGTCTTCTGGAGCAGGTGTTATAGCAGCAAGCACCGGATGTGGGCTCTGGGAAACAAACGTGGGCCCTCTGCAGGAGCAGCATAGACTTGTGATTGTGGAGTCGTTTCTCCAGCCCGTTTTAAGGACTTACTTCTCTTTCTCTTCCACAGCATCTTACTCTTCTCAAATTCCTTGCACAAGATGATTCCCAGCAGTGCAGGGGATATGCTGAGCGCAGTTCCTTAGCCCTGCGCTCCCCTCCAGCAGTAATTGCCCACTCTTCTGCCCGGAGAAGCTGCCGAAGCAACAGCGAAGACCTCTCCCGGCTTCCTGCCTGGGCCTGAACTACGTTGTTTCAGAAAAATTGCCACTATTTTTACCAATTATCACGATGTCAAGTCATTCAGAAAGTTTAGGCTATGCCAGAGCACGGTTGCGGTGTCAGGGACAGCAGCTACGGTTGTGGACATTTCTGCTTTTGTCCTTTCTGGACGGTGTCTTTCTGGGAGAGGAAAAATAAAAGGAGAGATGTGCCTACCGTGTGTCACTTGCTGTCCAAGAAAGATCAGAAGAAACTGACTGTGCGTCTATATTTCCTCCTGTTAAGATACACGGGAGTAAATCATAAAAGTTGACAAGGGTGAGTTACCAGAAAGGAGGCGAACTGGACCTAAGTGCACAACAGAAGCGGTTTACCAGGCCTAAAGAAGTCGGAGCCGTTGCTCCCTCTAGTGGTGAAATCTAGACCGGTCCCTTCCACTTCGGTGGCTGGTATTCCTTTTGGCTTGAGTGTGTGGTCGCAAGTTACCTTGTGTGGTCTCCGCGCTCAAGTGACCTTTTCTTCTGCTAAGCTGTCCTCTGTTTGTCTCTTCCAATGCACTTGCGATTTCACTTAGCGCTCCCAGGTCAGGCTGGATGATTTTTGCCCATCTCGATATCTCTAAGCACCCTCTCTCCCCATCATTTTTCCTTAAAATAAGCGTGCTTGCTCAGCATGCATAGAACTCACAATTCAATCCCTAGTGTAAGCCCAGCACTTGGATTAAAATTAAAGATAAAAAATAAAAATAAAAAAGAAAGAAAACAAAAATTTCCACATTTACAAGTCCAGGAATTAGGATGTGAACATATCCTTGGGCCATTATTAATTTCAGGGCTTCTTAAAAAATTTCCACTCATAAAATTCTATATGACCTTAGGTATATAGATTTATAAAACATGTACACAGGGACTGAAGAAATAGATGAATCAGAGGTTAGGAGCACTGGTTGCTCTTTCACAGGACCCTGGCTTAATTCCCAGCAATTCCCAGTACCCATGTGGTGTCTCACAGCCTTCTGTAACTTCAGTCATGCAAGTGGTACACAGACATACATGCAGGCAAAGCACTCATGAAAATTGTATACAAATCGAATATTTACAGAGAGTAAAGGAATAAAAATAAAGAAATTAATTTAAAAACTATTCTTTGTTATAGATTTATTAGTTTTTCTCTGTGTAGTTCTGGCTGTCCTAGAACCGGCTCTGTAGGTCAGGCTGTCCCAGAGATCCTCCTGCCTCTGCCTCACTGGAATTAAAGGCATGCCCTTCCGCTGCACATGGAATATTATCATTTGCTAAAGATAAACAAAATTTCACACCAACAGGATGGATAAGCCTATTTATGTGACACACAGTACTCAATCTTAGCTGAATATTTGGTGTTGCAGGACATAGAACATCTTCACCAGTTTTCAGAGTTGAAGGACATTTTGATTTTATATATTGCCAATTCCGAGAATGGTGTACATAAATATAGCACAAAATGGAAGATGCGTATTTGGGACCATTTCAGAAATTGTTGGAAATTCTATCCTAATCCTAAGCTGAAATTCATAATTGAGAAACGTAAGTCAGCAGGTTCTGGCTAATGTTTATTGCCAATATGACACATCTAGAATCACCTATGAAGGAAGGACACCTTTGTTTTTATTTTTGTGAGACAGAATCTTTTTGTGTAGCCCCACGTAGACCAGGCTGACATGAACTCAGAGATCTGCCTGCCTCTGCCTCCTGAGTCCTGGGATTAAAGACTTGTGCCACTAGGCCTAGCCTACAGGAAGGAAGGGAGTTTTAGTGAGGAGTAGTTTGGGTTAGGTTGGTCCGTGGGCACTTCTGTGGGGCATTATCTTGATTATGTTAATTGTAGTGGGAAGACCCATCTACTGAGGTCACCACCATTCTCTGGGCTGAGGATTCTGAACTCTGTAATACAGAGTAGAGAAAGAGATTGGAACACTAGCACACATGCCTTAATTCTCCATTCTTTGACCTTATCTGTCGATGTGATGTGACAAGTTCCTATGTTCTTGATGTCCCTGTAACAACAAACTGTGTTCTACCTTTGTGAGCCAACTAGAACCCTTTCTCTGAAGCCGAAGAGATGGTTCAGTAGTTCAGAGCCCCTGTTGCTTTTTCTGAAAATGAGAGTTCAGATGCTCCATCTATGCCAGGTGGCTCAGGACTGCCTGTAGTTCCAGCTCCAGGGGATCTGACGCCCTCTACAGGCTGTGCAGGTACCAGTATGCATGTGCACAGACACACCCATATATACATAAATAACAAGGTAAATCTTAGACAAAGAAACCCTTTCTCCATTACCTTGCTTTTACTAGGGTATTTTATTACATCAAAGGAAGGACACACTAATTTGAAACACACTAGGAACAATGGTAGAAAACATTCAGATTTTGTTGTGATCAAACCACGTTTGTAGAAACCAGAACTGAAAATTTTGTATGTATGTTAAAACCCTGCAATTCGTAACATATGATAGTTCTAAATCTGAGCGGAGGTGTTTGAGTCAGTGTCTGTTTATGCTGCATGGCATGATGGTGTGCTCAGTCCAAAGCAGGCATGTTGTTGTATGTTCAGGACGAAGGCCGCAATGAAATTGTGATGTATGCCAGCCCTGCCAGAAAAAGCTCTGATTCACCACCTGTTTGAATTTGAATTCTTTTTTTTTTTTTGTCACTGTGCATTCAGAACACTTTATTATCACCAATTCACAACCTCCACATTTAATTACATGACTCCATACGACACATCCCATAGGTTAAGAAGATGGAAATTTAGTAAGCCGTGTATATGGTTGGTGTTATAATTCTCAAAGTGAAATGATTTCACCTAACTTTAAGACATGCCAATTTAACTGTATGTCCCTGGTAGGATTCTCTAAGCACAAAAATAGTTTTAAAAAGTATTTTAATTTAAAATTTTTATGTTTAGCTGGGCAGTGGTGGTGCACACCTTTAATTCCAGCACTTGGGAGCCAGAGGCAGGCAGATTTCTGAGTTCAAGGCCAGCCTGTTCTACAGAGTGAGTTCCAGGACAGCCAGGACTACACAGAGAAACAACAAGGACTACTGCCTCAGAAAAAAAAACAAAAAACAAAAACAAAATTTTTTTTACATTTATTTATTTAGCATGTGTGTGTGTATACATGTGTGTTCCTTTTTTCATATATTCAGAATGATTTTTATTTCTTAATTGAATATTTTATTTATTTACATTTCAAATGTTATCCCCTTTCCCGGTTTCCCCTCTGCCAACCCCCTATCCCATCCCCATGCTTCTATGAGGGTGCTCCCCCCCACTCCCACCTCACTGCCCTAGCATTCCCCTACATTGGGGGATCAAGCCTTCATAGGATCAAGGGTCTCTCCTCCCATTGATGCTAGATAAGGTCCCTTCAGCTCCTTCAGTCCTTCCCCTAACTCCCCCATTGGAGTCACTGTGCTCATTCGGATGGTTGGCTGTGAGTATCCCCATCTGTTTTGGTCAGGATCTGGCAGAGCCTCTCAGGAGACAGCTGTATCAGGCTCCTGTCAGCAAGCACTTTTTTTTTCTTTTGTAGAACATGATTTTAATATTTTTTCTTAATTTTCTTATTATTTAAATGCATTTTATACACCAAACATATTAACAATATTGAGTACTTTGAGAATCTAATAATACATAAAAAATGTGTCCAGCTTTTATATTCATATTCTTTCATACCCTAAAAATATCATTAATAAATCTTAATATTATCCATAACTGAGGATCCCATATCTAATGTTGAATACTAAATTGTTTCAAAACATACAAAATATTCTTTGGGAATTAAGCAGAGTAAAAGAGCATAAAATATTAAAAATGAATCATTAAGAAATATATTCAAAAGCCCTTATATAATACCACCTGACATAGTGAGAGAGTATCTAAAACGCATTATATATCTGTGTACATTGTCTAACAATCAGTTTACTTAAAAAAGATTATCAGTGTTTCTAGAAATTATTTTATCAGTAAGTATATTTTAAAAATTTCAAAATAGCAAAACTCTTTGAAGTTAAACATTAAGAAAATCCTAATTTCAAGCACAGTGAGAAAAATTATCAATAATACTTCTATGATGCTTGTAGAACATGATTTTGATATTTTCAACTGTTAATATTCAACAAACAGAATAATTATTTTAAGATATATTTCATTGTTATGTCTCCTTTTTCATTTTTGATTTTATTAATTTGGATACTCTCTGTGCCCCCTGGTTAGTCTGGCTAAGGGTTTATCTATCTTGTTGATTTTCTCAAAGAACAAGCTCCTGGTTTTG
>NW_022196911.1:57900338-57916423 GCF_008632895.1 Mastomys coucha
TCAGAAATCCGCCTGCCTCTGCCTCCCAAGTGCTGGGATTAAAGACGTGCACCACCACCGCCCGGCTTGTTGATTGTTTGTATAGTTGTTTTTGTGTCTATTTTGGTTGATTTCAGCCCTGAGTCTGATTTCCTGCAGTTTACTCCTCTTGGGGTGTATTTGCTTCTTTTTGTTCTAGAGGTTTCAGGTGTGCTCTCAAGCTGTTAGTGTAAGCACTTGCTGTAATCTTGGCTCAACCCAGAGAACACAGATTGACAATAGATCGTTGTAATAACATGAGGTTTATTGGTCCACGTATGTGGGGTTGCCCACCCTCATAGGGAGGGTCAACTTCCAGAAAGCACACATCTTTTTATACTTTACAGAGGGCAGATTTCTGCAATAAGGCTAGCTGGCTTACTCTGGTTGGTGGAACACAGGATGAAGGATCTCACCAGGCATTGGTTGGCTTGCTCAGGGGGCTCTTCTTGGCTTAGTCAGCCAACTTCCCTATCCAGCTCTGCACCTGGCCTTGAAAAGTCTCTGGGAAGGGCTGAGTAACTAGGTGGTTAGGGGGATTGTCCTCAGCAAGGTCAGGGTGACAGTTTGTGGCCTTTTTCCGAAATTCACCACAGGAGGGGTGGGGGGGGGTGTTCTTTCAAGAATTGCTAATCTTGTTTTCGTAGACCTTCAAGTCATTGCGACCACCAGTTATTTTTGTTTTGGCTTTATTTAGCTTAGTCAGAATGACCTGGTCATTCTGTGTCAACATTCTGACCATCAAAACTTTGTTTTTACAGCATATCCTTGGCTATCTCTGGAACACAGCTTCTTAGTGCTTCTCAGAAAACACTTAGCCAAATGGCTGAAGCTGCTGCTTGCTATTTTGTTTCCACACTGCTTGCTGCTCTTGCTGCTTACAAGAGCTGGAACATGGCCTCCTTATTTTACTTTATTTCTACATTCCCAGAACTTTGTTTCTATATTCTCAAAAACTTGGTTTCTTTATTCCCAGAACCTTATTTCTACAGCTTTGTTTTTTCATTTTATTACTTCACTCTCTTCAGTTTTTGTTTTTTGAGACAGGGTTTCTCTGTGTAGCCTTGGCTGTCCTGGAACTCACTCTGTAGACCAGGCTGGCTTCGAATCCGCCTGTCTCTGCCTCCCAAGTGCTGGAATTAAAGGTGTGCACTACCACTGCCTGGCATTCTCTTCAGTATTTTTTGGAGGCACTTAGAGCTATGAGATTTCCTCTTACCACTGCTTTCATTGTATCCCATAAGTGTTGGTGGGATTGTGTCTTCATTTTCATTAAATTCTAAAAAGCCTTTAATTTCTTTCTTTCTTTCTTTCTTGACCAAGTTATCATTGAGTGGAGCGTTATTCAACTTCCATGTGTATGTGTGCTTTCTGTTGTTTTTGTTGGTATTTAAGATCAGCCTTAGTTCATGGTGATCTGATAGGATGCATGGGATTATGTCAATCTTCTTGTATCTGTTGAGGCCTGTTTTGTGACCAATTATATGGTCAGTTTTGGAGAAGGTACCATGAGGTGCTAAGAAGAAGGTATTATTCTTTTGCTCTAGGATGAAATGTTCTATAAATATCTGTTAGATCCATTTGGTTCATAACTTGTGTTAGTCTTACTGTGTCTTTGTTTAGTTTCTGTTTCCATAATCTGTCCATTGCTGAGAGTGGGGTGTTGAAGTCTCCCACTATTATTGTGTGGAGTGTGATATGTGCTTTGAGCTTTAGTAAAGTTTCTTTTATGAATGTGGGTGCCCTTGCACTTGGAGCATAGATATTCAGAATTGAGAGTTCATCTTGGTAGATTTTTTTTCCTTTGACCAGTATTAAGTGTCCTTCTGTTGGGATCTTTATTGATCAATCAAAAACCAATTGGGGACAAGGACCTTCAGTGTCTGGACACACAGATTCCTGATCAAATCAAAGCCTTAACACAGATTCTGTGCCCATTCTGGCAAGCATCTACTAGAATGACTACAAGCTGACAGGTGGGTGCTCTGAAGCAAGACCGTATGCAATCACAAATGGTCTGAAAGTACATCTGAAACAATCAAGACTAATCTTTGATTAACTGTTGCTAGGCAGTAACTAGGGAGTAACTCTGGCCAAGGACAAGCCATGAGATCTTTTATGGTACGTGGGTGCAGCTTGGGTTCTGCTGCAGGTCAAGTTCTCAGGCTTTTTTTTTTTTTTTTTAAACGGAGGCCGGTCCCAAGATGGAGTAGGTTTGAGCTCTCATTGCCTCATCTCTGGTCCAGTTAGAGATCTGATCAAGGGGACCTCCGACCTTGTGAGCTGGGCTTCTCAGCTAGCTCAGCCAATGTGACTGTGCTCCAAGATCAGCGAGGACCTCCTCTTCGGTTGGCTCCTCAGAGGATCTTAACAAAAAGCAGGTCCTCCACACTGAATTCTTTTTAGGTGTCTGTGTGTGGCGCATGCATTGATGTGTGCTTGTGTGAGGAGGCCTGGTACATGTTGGAAGTCTTTCTGGCTGGCTCTGCACCTTGTTCTCTCAACCTGAATCCCAGCTAGTTGAAAGGTAGTCTGGCTAGCTAGTTTCCCATCTCCACTGACCAGGTCCACTTGGCATTTATGTGGTTACTGGGGACTTAAACACTATTCTGTAGCTTGGGCTATAAAGGACTTTACTGCTCAACTATCTCTCGTAACTTTTAAATTTTTTCTTATATTTTTTGTCTATGTGTGTGTTTTGTCTGCATGTTTCAGCTCACCTCGAGTGAAGCCAGAAGAAGGCGATGGATGCCCTCGAACTGGAGTTACAAGTAGTTGTGAGTTACCATGTACAGTCTGGGAATCAAACTGGAGTCTTCTGGAAAAGCAACCAGAGTGTGTTCTTAACTGCTGAGCCATTTCCCAGACTTTTGAGAAAGGGTCTTATTCCAGAATCGTAGTTGGCTTTGAACTCACTGAAATACTCCTGCCCCAACCTTTCAAATGCTGGGATTAGGGCCTGCGATTAAATTTGTGGTTGGCATTAACCAAAGCGGACACTGGGTTCCCTCGGGGCTGGCGCTAGGGCTGGAGGGGATCTGGACTGTGATGCCACGCAGATTGGACCACATTTCCCAGAACTCCATTCTCGGCCTCCCAGTGTCCCAGCAGCCTCCGGCTGGGGTCTTTTGGGCCTAGCTATCCTTGCCTGTTGCAAGGTTGGGGAAGAGGGTCTCTATCCCAGGGGTTTTGAGTGACGTTGGAAGTGGGGGTTGGTTGTCATTTCCCAGCGTCCGATGGGAGGCAGTCTCTATGGGCGGGTGAGGGGGACCTGGCTGAAGAAAGGTAGAGGGCACACAAAGAATTGCAAAAGGGCCAGGCGGTGGTGGCACACGCCTTTAATCCCAGCACTTGGGAGGCAGAGGCAGGTGGATTTCTGAGTTCAAGGCCAGCCTGGTCTACAAAGTGAGTTCCAGGACAGCCAGGGCTACTCAGAGAAACCCTGTCTCGAAAAACCAAAAAAAAAAAAAAAAAAAAAAAAAAAAAAAAAAAAAAAAAAAAAAAAAAGACACTTCAACATGTAGGCGCACCTTTCCCTTCCGTACACTTCATATATATCATCAAAGTGCGCATGCCTGACATTTTTTAATGGTTTTAGTGTTCAATGGGACAAAGAGACATGGTGAAAAACAGATCCCTGGCAAGAGTAACACGGAGGATGCAAATTCCACTTACAGCCATATGTATGGAGTAGATACAAGAAAAAACAAAAATGAATCATTATACCTTAAAGGTTTAAATACTAGAACTTAAGTCAACCAAAACCAAACGATTGCTATGCCTGTTGGTGGTACATAGCAATAGTGTTAGCCTGTGGAGGCTGAGGCGGGGATAATGAGTTCCAGTCTGGGCTAGACAGCGAGACCCTGTCTCAGACAGACAAAACACAGCTTATGTTTGCACTCAACAGATCCACAGACAACTAGCTTAAGAGCTGTGATGCAGGGCTGGAAAGATGGCCTGCTGGCAGCTGTGAAGACCCGAGTTTACATCCTTGACCACAGTACCGGCTCATGCTGCAACCATGGTGCTGAGGACTTAGACATGAACGTGGGGTTTGCTGTCCAGCCAGTCAAAGGGAATCTGTGAAAAGACTCAGACTCAATAAATAGGGTGGAGGGCTGGAGAGATGATTTAGCGGTTAAGAGCAGTGGCTGCTCTACCAGAGGACTGGAGTTCCATTCCCAGAACCAACATAGTGGCTGACAACCATCTGTGATTCAGTTCCAGGGGAATCTGATACCCTCTTCTGGCTGCTGTCAGGGCTGCACGGACATAGTGCACAGATGTACAAGCAAATAAGATACCCATATATATAAGAAAAATAAATAAAAAATAAGGTGGGAATGATTGAGAGAAAGAAACATCCAACACGGAACTTTGGCCTGCATATCCATATGTACATATCAACATACACACAAATTAATCACACACATATATATATATGTATATACATGCATACATACACACACACACACACACACATATATATATATATATATATATATATACACACACACATACAGAGGCAGAGAGAGAGACACACACACACACAGAGAGACAGAGACAGAGAGAGAAAAAGGGTAGGGATCTGATGGTGTATAATGGTGTATCTCAGTGGTAGAACATTAGCTTAACCTGTGAGGCCCTCAGTTCAAACCCAAACCACAACTAAAGGTGAAGGAAGGTGTTCCTGGCTTATAAAGCTATTGAGATGCAATTGTTACTGTGTGGCAGTGAGCATACACCTGCTTGCTTTGGTAACTGCCCTATGCACAGCCAGATTAACTGACAAACTCCACTCCCCCCCCCCCCCCCCCCCCCCCCCCCCCCCCCCCCGAACAAATGGCTGATAACCTTGCACCAGACTTTTGGTGGCCATACTTGTTCCTTTCCTGTGTGCACATTTGTTCTTCAATTACTTTGATGTTTGAGACCTGGCAGTTTGTTCGTTACCCCACTGGTGAAATTGCATGCCTCATTACATTCTTGGATTCTACATAACTGTGGAAGTGAGTGAAGACAGGATTTCTCCCTTATAAAGTTGGTTGGAAATGCTTGCTATGCCACTCCAGTTGCAGTGTGTTAGTGCCCAGTTCTTGTTTCTAAACAGCTACTTTAAAAAAACAAAAAAGGAGCCAGGAATTTCAGAAGAGCTGTGACCATCCAAGTTTGGGGCAAGGCAAGTGTAGGATGAGTTTGAGATATCGTGTGAGAAGGCAATAAATCATCCAGAGACTGGGGATGCAAAGCCACGAGGGTTCACAGGGATGGTGGCTGTAATGGACTAACACAGACTCATCCGTCATCACTGTAGATAACACAGAGACCTTCTAACCTGGTTAATTAGTGGAAAAGAGCTAAGCATAATCTTGCTTCTAATGCACTTTCAGCTAATGAAGGAAAGTTCTTCCTCACAGAATACCGCTCAGCAGATGTGGGAAGAGCAATAGAAAAATCACTTGTTTTGTAGACCTTAGTGGGAAGGCTGCTGCAGGCAAGGGTGACTGTTAGGTAACAATGTGGCTAGGTGCAAACCTGTGGGTACAGAGAATAGCCACACTACCCTGGCGCCAGTCACAGACTAACGGGAGGAACTGCACTGGGACGATCAGGAGGTCACAACCTCATTAGTCAAATGTCACGTCAGCAGCAGCGTGTTGTCTTGCCATGAGCTCGGGTGATGCAGGAGGAGTGCAACTGTGAAATGCTATGGTTAAAGATGGTTAACTGGAGCTCAGTTAAGCCTTTGGCCTCAACTTCTACTTTATGAAAGCTTCGAGACATGCACTACAGCACATGCAAGCCATGTAGAGACTCTCAGCTAAATCCTGAATGTGATGATCAACACACGCTGAAACCAATAGAGAACGGAGAGTCTGTTTTAGGCAGAGGAAACCCTCGGAACAGAGGACGCGCACTGACCAACTCAACAGGGGCATCAGGAAACGGACTCGTGTTTAGATGTTCGAAAGGACTCCCCATTTTCTCTGAGGTATTACAGTTAGGTGAATGACATTTTCTTGTAATGAGATGTATTTAGAGGTGAAGTGTCTTTAAGTTACTTTTCAATATGGCAAAATATTAACTTTAAAATCTAGGTGGTGTGTACGGTTGATTTTATGATTTTAAGCTTGTTCACATATTTAGCTATGCTCCTAAGAAAAAGTTGTAGGAAATATTTGCTGAAGGTGGTTGAATCACTCATGGACCAGACAACTTTAAAATGGGGAAAAGGCACAGAGACAGGATTCGGCATTGTTCTTCTTTTAATGGGAGCCTTACTTGCTCTGTACCAGTGGAAGACTTTATAAATGTATTATTTACATAAAACGAACAAAGGTGGGAAACACAAAGTTCCACTCTGGGCTGTACCGAGCCACACTCATCCCAGCGGAAAGAAGTGTTATTATCAAGGCGTGAAGCAACATCAAAAATCATCTAGTAAACACACTTGTTATTCTTAACAAAACTGGAGTAAGCATAATCTGAGTATGTTTTTAATCAGTATTTTGTGAATACTACAAAGTCAAGATAACTAATGTCAGGAAGGAGTAAGTGACAATTTCCTTAATAAAACGCTCCCATAAGGATGGCCTCGGCCCTTTCTTAAGCCCGTGGTGGTGTCTAGTGATGCTATATTGTCAATATAAGCTTAGGTATTTATGGCACCAGAACTTGTTTCCTCTCCTATCGCTCAGGGAACTTTCCTTGGGCAATGGTGTCCCACCACTTCTGAGTCTCCATTCTTGAGCTGTCATTTCACAGTAAACTGTTAGACGGGACAGACACATGGACACAGAGGCTACTTTCAGTCCTGCCTATTTTCTCTCCATGCCGGCAATTCTACCTCAACTACTCAACTCCAATTTATAGAATTCACTGTCAATTCAACCAATATATTGATCTTATGCAAGGCACTGGAGGAACAAGAACGAGCAGGATGAAGCTCAGCTGAGTATTTTGAGAGTGCGACACTACAGATAGTAAATACAACAGCAACTAAACTGTAATTACAGTTTGTAATTACTGTTTGTGAAAAACAGTAATTAAAAGTTGGTTCCTGCCAGTCTTCCTTTTACACTGTCTATGACCCATGGACTCAGTTATCATTTTGTGAGTCCTGATTAATGATCATTTCTTCACCAAGGCTTTTCCCAATGAAACATCTTCCTAACACATTAAGTGTAATCTTTAAATTTTACTTCCATATGTGGAATACTAGGCTTCTAATTATTCATGAAAATAATGTTCGTTTTAGCTTCTTGTAAGTAGCCTAATTTTCTGTTTTTGCCACTATTGTTTCCTTGAATAAAGTGGGTGCAATTATATTTCATGTCACGTGAGCTGTCTGCGTATCTCCCTCCTCATCCTGGCTTTCTCTCCCACCTCTGCACTGGACTCAAATCCCCTCTCCAGCACTCATTCCCACTTTGCTTATGTAGCCATGTTCACTTCACTCAACTTGGCTTTATGGAAGCACTGGGTAACCCATTTAGGTAGGATTATGCTTGTTCCATGGCAAAATAATTAAGGGCATGTCCTTACTTTCTCTTTACTCTAAAGATCTTTGTTAACTGAAATGGTTCAATCAAGAAGTCTGTGTCAGGGCTGGAGAGATGGCTCAGCAGTTGAGAGCACTAGCTGCTCTTCCAGAGGTCCTGAGTTCAGTTCCCAGCAACCACAGGGTGGCTCACAACCATCCGTAATGGGATCTGATCCTCTTTTTGCATGTAGGTGTATATGCAGATAGAGCACTCCTACCTTAAAGAAAACCCATTAATAATAATAATAATAATAATAATAATAATAATAATAATAATAATGATAATAATAAGCCTGTGTCCTGAGCACAGTAGGCTCTCAAGAAGTGTGTTTCAATGGAAGAAATAGCTTCGCTACAATAAAAACCATAGGAAAACTTGTCAATTTAACAGCCAGGTGAGGAAAAAAGGGAACGCTGTGCCCGTCTTTTTCCCTTCACGGGGACACTGGATGTGAAAACCAAGTGAAACTAAGTACACTGTTGTACTAAAGACGACTGTAGGCTGGGGTGTTTAATCTGTGTCTGTTTGAGTTTGCACATGTCTAGGGTTTGGATATACTGATCCTCTATCTCATCAGAGTGCCTTCTCTTCCTATTAACTTCTACAAAGTGTAGTTAGCAGTGGTCACGCAGAAATCTTTTAAGAGCTTTTCAGGGCTCTCTTTTCCGCCAGCTGTACTGGCTTCACATGGAAGTTGCCATGGGAAGAGAGGGAGCCAAAATTGGGACCTTTTCCTTATTCTAAGGCTTCAGAGGTAGGATGAAGCAAAGGCCCCGAAGCATCTACCCTCTTTGCTATAATGTCAGGATTACTCCCTAGTGTGAGACCCATTTGACAGACACTTTCCCAAGGCATACTCCTAAGGCCTCAATAAAACGCACTTGAAATATACGAAGAGTTGAAGAATCACAGGTTTATAACTTGTCCTTTCCTAGTATTTCTTTCTGGAATGAATTCAAGTGATATCGGGTAAAAGTTAGCCAGGTGATGGAGCTTTAAATCTCACACTAAATCCAAATGGACGAGAGCCATCTGACCACTTAGGGTACTTTCTGATACTGTGGTATCTAGCATATTGCACTTCTTCAGATTTCTTTTGGGTATTTTGACACAGCACACAATGAAATTTAAGCAATCAAGTTTTAAAGCGTAAACAAAGCCTATCACATCTGTCAATTGCGATGTCTGGCGCCCGTATGAACCCGCTGATGTTGAATGAGATTTGTACTCTGGGTGAAGGCTTTCCCACATATGCGGCACCCGTAGGGCTTTTCTCCCGTGTGAATCCTCTGGTGTTGAATAAGGCATGTTCTCTGGCTAAAATCTTTGTTACAGTGACTACACTTATAGGGTCTCTCTCCAGTGTGAGTTCTCCGATGTTGATTAAGCGACGAAGAGTAGATAAAGGCCTTCCCGCAGTGGTGGCATTTGTAGGGCTTCTCGCCAGTGTGGACCCGTTGATGCTGAGTCAGATTCGCACCTTGTCTGTATGCTTTCCCACAGGTATTACATTTGAAGGGCTTTTCTCCATTGTGAATCCTCTGGTGCTGCGTGAGGTGCACACTCTGGCTGAAGGCTTTCCCACACACACTACATTTGTACGGTTTCTCTCCGGTGTGTGTTCTATGATGCTGGGTAAGGTTGGCGCTTTGGCTGAAGGCTTTCCCACACACATTGCAGATATAGGATTTCTCTCCAGTGTGGGTGGTCTGATGTTGGATGAGGGTTGAGGAGTGGGCAAAGGCCTTCCCACATGCAGTACATTTGTAGCACTTCTCTCCAGAATGGATTCTCTGGTGTCGAATGAGGTAAGTGCTCTGGCTGAACACCTTCCAACACTCATTGCACTTATACGGCTTTTTCCCAGTGTGGATTTTCTGATGTTGGAGAAGGTGCGTGCTCTGGCTGAAAGTCTTCCCACATTCATTGCATATGTAAGGTTTTTCTCCAGTATGAACCCGCTGATGATTAATCAGGGATGAACTATGGCTAAAGGTTTTACTGCACTCCAAACATTTATATGGTTTCTCTCCAGTGTGTGTCCTTTGATGGATGGTGAGGTGTGCGCGCTGACTGAAGTCTTTCCCACAATCCTCACACTTGTAGGGCTTTTCTCCAGTATGAATTCTCTGGTGTATAGTCAGGTGTGCGCGCTGACTGAAGGCTTTTCCACACTGGTGGCATTCGTACGGTTTCTCTCCAGTGTGCATTCTCTGATGGGCAATGAGGGATGAGAGATGCTTAAATTCTTTACCACATTCTTCACATTCGTAAGATTTCTCTTTGGCATGGTTATCTCGGTGTGCCAGGAGTGACGGGTATTTTCTAAATTTTTTTCCACAGACATTACATGAATAAGGCTTATCTCCAGGAAGTATTTTCCCATGCACCACCACACTAGCAGACGAGACATTATTGAACGTTGGCTTGCTTTCACTATGCAGAGAAGCTTTATCATCTGACTGGGTATCAAACTGTACAATTAGGTTTGTGTGCTTTTCAAAATTATCTCTATATATATCACATTTACTAAGGTATTCTTCTGTAGGGTCTTCTGGTGAAAGCTCTGACTTCAAACTGAAGTCTCCCTCATCAATGTGACTCTTCCTGAAGGCACACACTGGCTGCCTCTCTAAGCCATCATTGTTGTCGTCGTCAGAGGACTCTTCCAATTTTATGGCTTGGGTTCCATCCTGTTTGAGTTTAGGAAGAGCCTTTAATGGGATATGTGCTTGAGCTTTAGTTTCCCATTCTGAAATAATAATAATAAAAAAAGATATTAAAAGTCTCATTCTAAGCCAGGCAGTGGTGGCGTACGCCTTTAATCTCAGCACTTGGGAGGCAGAGGCAGGCGGATTTCTGAGTTCGAGGTCAGCCTGGTCTACAGAGTGAGTTCCAGGACAGCCAGGGCTACACAGAGAAACCCTGTCTCAAAACAAACAAACAAAAAACAAACAAACAAAAAACAACCCAACCAAAACCAGCACACGTATCACACACGCAATGCTGAGGTCCCGAAGTCATTGAGGCGGGGGTGCCGAATGTTCAATTTGCTTCCTTACACTTACAAACCATTTTCATTACTTTTATTCAAATACAGAAATCAGAGTTGAGAGCAGAGAATGTCTAGGAAATGTCAAATGAGAATGTGCCATCACGACTGGCATGAGACAAGGTGGGAGAGGACTCATTCTCATTTTCAATAAGTTGGCTCTGACTTTTCTGCTATTTAGTGCTAGAAGTGTAGTCATAGTGATTTTTTTTTTAAGACAGGGTTTCTCTGTGTAGCCCTGGCTGTCCTCAAACTCAGAAATCCACCTGCCTCTGCCTCCCAAGTACTGGGACTAAAGGCTTGCGCCACTAACACCCGGCCGTATTGATTTTTTTTAATAGAGGAACAAATCCAAAAGATGACTCTCAAATTAGGATGTTATCCTTCCCCCAAAGAACAAAACAAGAATGGATTGAACAATTATGTATATAAACAAAAAAGAAACCAGCTGGTTCTAGAAACTCAGTTTAACTTCTGTGTAACCAGGCTTCAGTATCTACATACACCTAGAAAGAAAGTACTCAGAAAACACACACACACACATGCATGCACACACAGGCACACACAGACACACACACAGACACATATGCAGATACACACACACAGATACACACAGACATACACAGACACACACAGAGACACAGAGTTAGACACATAGACAGACACATACACTACACACACACACAGACACACACACAGACACACATACAGATACACACATAGACACACTCACAGACACACACACAGACACACACACACAGACAGTGATTGAATCCAGGCCCTCATACATTCTAGATTAAGTGGTCTACCACTGAATTATACCACATATTATAATTAACAAATTACAATTTATAGAATGGCTAGGTCCTGTACAAACCTACCACAGGAGTTCTAGCAGGGGCTGGGTAAGTGCCTGCGCAGTTATCCACCTGTCACTCTTGTAGAGGTTCTTAGCACACACGATAGCTTACAACTACCCTTAACTGTTCCAAGGGGGCTGACACTGTCGTCTGACCTACAAAGATACCAGAGACTCTTAGTACACATACGTGTAGGCAAAACTATCATACACATTTAAAAAAGGTTTTTTTTTTTTTTTTTGAGACAGGGTTTCTCTGTGTAGCTTTGGCTGTCCTGGAACTCACTCTGTAGACCAGGCTGGTTTTGAACTCAGAAATCTGCCTGCCTCTGCCTCCCCAGTGCTGGGATTAAAGGCATGCGTCACCACCACCCAGCCTAAAAAGCTGGGCATGGCAGCACACATCTTTAATCCCAACACTTAGGAGGTGGAAACAGGTGGATTTCTGTGAGTTCCAGGACAACCAACACTACAAAGAAAAACCCTGTCTTGAAAAACAAAAACAAAAACAAAAACAAAATAAAAACAAAACAAAACAAAACAAAAAAGTTATGATGCAGTAGTGTCCACTGAAGAACAAAACTATTATTTACAAAATACCCATGTTTCAATTTCCTTTATGTATTTCCTTTTTAGACAGGTCTCTCCATGTAGCCTTGGCTGGTCTGAACTAGCTGCATGGACGGGGCTAACCTTGAACTCACAGAGATCTGCTTGCTGGGAGTAAAGGGCTGTGCTATCACACCTGGCTCTTTTCTAATGCAGACCCTAAGCAAAGGGTCATCTCTGAGCTGGCAAGACAGTGAAATCCTCAGCATCCGCCAAACTCAGGTGAGAGGACAGCCAGAGCTGAAGTGTTATCTACTTGAGATGCCTACTCCATGGCCGAGGAGTTTGAGCAGCCACTTTGAGAGTGGACAAAGCTGGGGCCAACCAAAGGGAGCTGACAAGAGCCCTTTGCAGAGGCAATTACGCAGTGGGCAAGGGCCAGCAGAAACAGAAAACTTAAAAGGAAGAGGACTTTCCTGGTCTTTGTGCTTACAAAAATCTCTCATACGTAACTGCAAATGGCTCTTTTCCTTTACAGCTTAACCCAAACCTCTGAATGGTCTAAACCCCCATGCTATGAAGTTCATTCAAGTGGTTCAATTGGTCTGATCTTCCAGAGACCGTCCTGACGTTAGCTGAGCCTTATTTCATTACTCTACATGACTTTTCCAGTGTGCCAATTAAACTGCCCAAAGTTCTGCCGGTTAAATGCTATGATTATGGAAGAATTAGCTTTTCTAGTAGAAATCCTTAGTATGTGAGGAACAGTGAACCTTTTTAAACAAGTGAGACCCACACAGAATTGTTACTATTGTTTGGTTGCTGTCTTGCATAATAACATTGCAAGAGGGATACAAAATGTTCTTTGTATAGAAAAGGAGATTTAAAGGTATGTTAATATATATAGATTTTTTTTTTTTAATAAAAAGAAACACAGAAAAAGGAACCCAGAAACAAATGCACAGTTATCTACAGCAGGGACTAGAAAGCGCCAGAGCTTATACTTTTTATATAGTTCTAATTTCTGAACTATGCTAGTGTTTTTTTATATTCTCAAATTTACAAAGTAAAAAAGCAAGAATATATCCCTTAGTGGGATATGGTATAAAGACAAAGTGAAAAAAACTTCAGTGTAATAGTAAGCTTTCTAACAGTCTGTCCCTGATAGCAGCACTGACATACAGTAATTCTAAAAGCATCTGTGGTGTGTATAACAGAGCAAAGGAGGAACTGCCCTGAGGTGTGAACCAGCTTAGCTAGCATCTGTGGTGTGTATAACAGAGCAAAGGAGGAGCTGCCCTGAGGTGTGAACCAGCTTAGCTAGCATCTGTGGTGTGTACAACAGAGCAAAGGAGGAGCTGCCCTGAGGTGTGAACCAGCTTAGCTAGCATCTGTGGTGTGTACAACAGAGCAAAGGAGGAGCTGCCCTGAGGTGTGAACCAGCTTAGCTAGCATCTGTGGTGTGTATAACAGAGCAAAGGAGGAGCTGCTCTGAGGTGTGAACCAGCTTAGCTAGCATCTGTGGTGTGTATAACAGAGCAAAGGAGGAACTGCCCTGAGGTGTGAACCAGCTTAGCTAGCATCTGTGGTGTATATAACAGAGCAAAGGAGGAGCTGCCCTGAGGTGTGAACCAGCTTAGCTAGCATCTGTGGTGTGTACAACAGAGCAAAGGAGGAACTGCACTGAGGTGTGAACCAGCTTAGGTAGCATCTGTTGTGTGTATAACAGAGCAAAGGAGGAACTGCCCTGAGGTGTGAACCAGCTTAGCATCTGTGGTGTGTACAACAGAGCAAAGGAGGAACTGCCCTGAGGTGTGAACCAGTTTAGGTACTGTTAAAGATAAAAAATACAAAACTGTGTGGAGACACTTACGTGTTCTCATTACATCATGTGAATTAGATTGATTAGTATGAATGAACTCATGACTTACAAAAATAAACCAGAAAGGCTGCCAGGTGTGGTAGCACACGCCTTTAATCCCAACACTCCGGAGATGAAGGCAGGTGGATTTCTGAGTTCGAGGCCAGCCTGGTCTACAGAGTGAGTTCCAGGACAGTCAGGGCTACACAGGGTAAACCCTGTCTTGAACACCACCACTGCCACCGCCACCGCCACCGCCACCACCACCGTCACCGCCACTGCTGCCCCGGAAAGCTACCTACTTACATCTTTCCCATTGCTGCCCACTAGTCAGCAGTGGGAACAACGGTACTTAGAGAGTCCCAGGCAGACTCACTGTGATCTAGATTTCCAAGATTATTCTTCATTAAAATGAGTTAGGGCTCTGGGAGACACTTCAGGCCTACAGTAAGCACAGTGAGCATGAAGAATGTTCTGTGCCAGAAGCAGGGTGCACTCAGAGACTCGTGGGTCTGAAGGTCGCACTACAGAGACTTGGAACAATTGAATATAAAACAAACAAACCAACAAAAACCCAGAGAAACCAACAGTAACGACAAAACCCAAGAATTGACAGACCAATAATACCTTGAATTTTTAAAAATTTGTTTAGTGAATGATGGTTCACACATAGGAACGTGATAGGAAGAGAGGCAGACTTTACATAAGAATGCTACTTGTCACACAGAAGAGATGACTGAGTTAGGAATTCAGTCCTGTGCATCTAGCACAACACAGGGAATGCACCGGTCATGTGGCCTTAGGGATCAAACTTCACAGATTATTACAGGAAAAACCCACACCTTTAACCCACACACTACATTCACCAAGCTGACCATCACCAAAGACAGCAGCAGTTAATATGGAGTGGCTGAAGAAGTACAAGGAAAGTAACACTGACTTTGAAATACTGAGAGCAAAGATGTTTAATGTGAGACCAGGTACGGTGGTGCACACTTTCAATCTCAGCATTTGGGAGGTGGCGGGCAGGGCAGGTGGATCTCTGAGCTGCAGGCCAGGCAGGTTTATATAGTGAGGCCAGGTAGAACTACATCACGAGACTCTGTCTCAAATAACCAACAAATAAACAGTCAAATCAGCAACGAACAGTTTAAATTGAATCTATTTGTGAGGAAGAGGAGAAATCAAGATCACTCTGTAAACAAGACTATCTTGGACCCTCAAAAATATAAAAGACTAAAAAAAAAAAATAATAATGGAAGCCCGTGTGGAGATTTCTCAAAAACAAAACAAAACAAAACAAAAAACTAAATGGTATGTCACATGACCCAGCTCACCACTCCTGAGCACCTACCCAACAGAGCCTACGTCCTCATCATCTATGCTGGCTCACTGCTCCTCCTTTCACACTAGCAAGGAAATGGAGTCAGCCTAGATGCTCACTGACACATGAATGGGTAATGACAATGTGGTACATGAAGGAATTCCATCAATTTGTAGGGAAATGGGTGGATCTGGAAGACATACTAAGTGAGGTAACCAGGCTCAGAAAGACAGACACCTCTGATAGATTTCTCTTTTTCTATCACCTCTGATAGATGCTTGGCTTCCAGTTTCTAATTGTTTCCCTTTTCACTTATTAGAAAACAAACCATGTGTGTACATGCATGCATTTGTGGAGGACAATTTTGTGGAGTCTGTATCTCCTTCTGTCTTTATGTGGGTTCCTAGGGTCAGGTCCCCAGGCTTGTGTGGAAAGCAATTTTACCTACGGTGCTATTTTGCTGGCCCCTGGTCCTCTATAAGCTGAATCCTCTGTAAGCTGACCAACCAACCAACCAGCCAACTAATAGGAAAGAAGGGACCACGGGACCCAGCCAGTAAGGGAATGGAGCCTGGGGACAGTTATACATTAGAAGAGCCTAGAGACAGAAGCTAGAAGGTGGATGAGAGCCGGGACTGAGAGGGCATCCTTGAGACATTCAAATGAGCAGTGACAACTCATGACTCCAGACGGATTGGTGTTCCATGAATTAAGCTTCTGACTGTTCTTCAGATTTGCAGTCTTTCAAAACCAAGTTGTGAAGGAGATGAGAATGGGAAAATACAAGAGAGAGAGGGGGGAAAGATAGATAGATAGATAGATAGATAGATAGATAGAGAGATAGAGAGAGAGAGAGAGAGAGAGAGAGAGGGAGA
>NW_022196911.1:57916526-57931967 GCF_008632895.1 Mastomys coucha
GGGAGGAGAGGGAGAGGGAGAGGGAGAGAGAGACATCTCTTTACACACTTGGTTTTTGTTTTTGAGACAGGGTTTCTCTGTGTAGCCCTGGCTGTCCTGGAATTCACTCTGTAGATTGGGCTGGTTGGGCTGGGGTTGAACTCAAAGATCCACTTGCCTCTGCCTCCCAAGTGCCAGGAATACTTTTAAAAGAAGGTTTTCCAGTCAGGGTCTCACTGTTCACCCAAGATGGCTCTGGACTGGCCATCTTCTTGCTTAGATTCATGAATGCTGGAATTATGGATGTGTGCCACCACACCTTCTATGTGTTTCCAGATGTGATGTCTTGTGAAAAAAAAAAAACACTCGTTTTTTTTTTTCTCCCTGCTGGGGATCAAGCTAGGGCTCTTGTGCATGCTGGGAGGTGCCCCTGTGCATGCTGGAAGATGCTCCTCAGTGTGTTAAGATTTTTATCTTGAAAAGATTTTTATCCTACTTTATATGAAAAAATTAAGAAGCACAATGCCAGGGACACATGTCTGTAGGATCAAACCAGGTTCTTACTCTGCAAATATAAATCATTAGTTAGAAACCCAGGTTTTGTGCTGGAGATCAGCAAGCTGTTCAAGGTTTAACCGGACTTCTGCTTATCTCGCAGCACTAGATGATTGTGGACATGGGTGTAATTAATAGCCACTGTTTCTGGGGAGACAGAGGGACCGAGTGTTGTGTTGCAGTGTGACATTTTGTTTATACGAAGACAATAGGGTTTGTTGGTCAGTAGAGTAAGAGAAGCTAAAATACCAAGGGAGTCTGAAGTATTTTTGTGACTGTCTATGCTTGCTTTCTGTGATGACTGATCTCAGTTGTCGACTTGACTACACCTGGAATCTACTAAAACCCAAGCAGCCAAGCGTGCGCCTCTGAGGGGTTTTCTTGATTGGGCCATTTGAAGTAAGAAGACCCACCTCAAACCTGAGCTACACCTTCTGGTAGCAGCCCACATAAAAGGCCACTGAAGGAGGGAACCTTTGCTTTTTGCCTGCTTGCCCTCTCTCTCACCGACAAGCTTACCTATCCTGTTACTGAGGCAGTCCTTTGCTGGTATTAGAACCAAACTCTTCAGGATTCCAATAGACACTGAAGGCAACAGCTCTCTAGAAATTCTGTGCAACCCCAACACCATATTGGGATGCCAAGACATCCAGTGTCATGGATTGAACAACTACTGGATCCTTGTGCCTTTCTGTTGGGGACAGCCATTGTTGGACTACTCAGACCACAGCCCATAAGCCACTCTAATAAAATCCCATATGTACAATTCTCTCTCTCTCTCTCTCTCTCTGTATATATATATATATGTATATAGTATGTATATTTAAATATATACACGCACATATATTATATTCTTTAGAACCTTGACACACTTATATATTGAGGGAGGGGGAGCGGAACAGTGAATCCCTCGAGACCTCGAGATGTTCTTAGAATTGGAATCTAGGGATCTTTGAGAGTAAAATGTGCAGACAGTTAAAAAAGAAGGCATAAAGAAAGTTCAGCACTCTTTCCTGAAGACATCTCACCAGGCAGCAGTGCCGACAGCCCTGAGTCCTAGACCAGCTGGGATCCCTTACGGAGTCACCTTGCCATGCTTAGAAACCAAACGTCAACACGCACTGAGGACACAGATTCCTAATTCACGTGCTGGCTTTCCTTCTCACCTGGATTAGGGCCTTCTACAATTTCTTTGATCACCATCCATGGCTCTTCTAAGATGGGAATCACAGTTGGCCTGTACACAGTCAGTCCTGGTTGGGAGGAACAGAAGGAGTTTCTCTTGAGATAAGGAGCTAGGAGTTTTCATCACCTGACTTCTACTTGGGCCTCTGTGGGGAGACAATGGCTCGTTTATGTGACCTAATAGGAGTGATAGGTGAGAGGCGGCAGCCAGTGGCAGTACAGTACTGTTGGGCACAGTGCTGTGCACTGGCACATCCAGCATGCGTTTCTTTTTTGGGAGCAGTAGACATGACCATTTTTGTGCCTGAAGGAGACTTCTCATCTTTAGACTGTGCTTTCAGTCTGGTCCTCTAGGAGCCTAACCTAATGCTTAGTAAGGAGGGGCAGGAACACACTGTGTCAAGTCTCTGGGGAGAAGAGGTGTGCGTCTTACCTAGAGAAACCATGTTCCAATAGTTCTGTAAAGTCACCGTCTTATACAGTTCCTTCTGAACAGGGCGCATCAGTTCCCAGTCCTCTTGGGTGATGTCCACAGCCACGTCTTTGAAGGTTACTGAATCCTAAAATATCAAACATAACTTAGCTTGGCTGAAGAACTATCGAGGGCAGAGACAGTGGTGACACTGCCTGTGTGCTTGTGCTGGTGGAGGTCACAGAATCTAAGTCCCATCCTGCCTGGTGTGGTGGCCCACACTGTAACACCAGCATTCAACAGGCTGGGGTAGGAGAGCCCAAGTTCCAGGGCAGCCTGAGCTACGTGGTGAGACCTTGTCTTAACCAACTAACCAACCAACCAACTAACCAAAGCCCAAAAACCCTTGTCTGGTATATGGCTGACTCCACAGTATCCTTCAAAGGTCCTTAAAGGGACATTTAAAAATAAGGTAGAATGTATTGTTTTCAGCTGGCATTAGCACATGCATTTGGTGGCTCCATCTTAAAGAAGAAAAGGGCTGGGGCACAGCTCAGTGGTAGAGCATTTGACATGTGTCTAGTGTGTGTGTGTCTAGTGTGTGTGTGTCTAGTGTGTGTGTGTCTAGTGTGTGTATGTGGGGGGGTGGAGACAGAGACAGAGACACAAAGAAACACAGAAAGAGACACAGAGACAGAGAGATAGAGAAGACACACACACATAGATGGGGGGGTGAGGGGGAGAGGGGATCATGCCTGTGTCACGATGTATATGTAGGTCAGAAGGCAGTCTTAGTTGTCAGGCAGCCATTACTTTCTTCCTTCTTTGAGACAGGGTCTCTTGCTTGCTAGCTGGCCTGTGAACTTCCAGGAATTCTCCTGTCTCTGCTTCCGATCTTGGCCATAGGAGCTCTGGGTTTATGGATGTACGTTATCACATCTAGCTTTATGTGGGGTCTGGGGATCCAAACTCAGGTCCTCATGCTTGTGTGGCAAGCGTTCTGCCCACTAAGCCATCTCTCAACAACAGGAGCAAGGCTGAGAGCCGGATGATGGAGGCAATTTAGCCTTAAGGATAAACTCAGCATGCCAGAGTTAAAAATCCACATGCTCTACAGTGAAATTCAGAGTCCACTCTTTTTATGCCTGTTCTTTTTTTTACTCCTGCTGAACTGCTATATTTGTAGACACATTTACTGGAAAGGTTGTTCTTGTCAAAATAAAAAAAAAAGTGTTTTAAAGACAGAGTCTCACTGTGTAGCCCTGCCTGGCCTGGAACTCACTGTGTAGAGCAGGCTGGCCTTGAACTCACAGAGATCTGCCTGCTCCTGGTTCCCCAGTGCAGGGATTAAAGCTGCGCACCCCCAGGCTCTTCATTACCCTGGCACGCTCCTTTTTTTCAGTTGTAACTTTAAAAAACATTATATATTTTTGTTCTTGTTTTTCGAGACAGGGTTTCTCTGTATAGAAAGCACTTTATTCCCAAGTGCTGGGATTAAAGGCATGCGCCACCACTGCCAGGCTAACATTACATATTTTTGAGTCAAGGTCTTAGTGTGTAACCTATGTTGGTCTTGAACTCACAACACTACTGCTATAGTCTACCCAGCTGAATAAAATGTAGAGAGAGTAGGATCATGTTAAGTTTATAATTTAGGGAGATGACAGCTTTGCAGTTATTCAAGGTTTCTTTTTAATATCCTATAAAATAACAAAGGACATTAAAGTGCTATAAAATCCATACTATGCTTAGTTTTACATCTCTTCAGATTTTCCTTTGTGTGTGTGCATGTATAACACTGGCTAAATAATCTTTTATTTTATCACATGGTCTTTACATGGGATATATTTTTTATATGTTATTTTCTACAGCAGTCCACTTCTAAATTTCTAACACATTTTCTCATTTTCCAAGTAAATATGTTTATATCATCTATAAAGAAATAATGAGCTGGGCGGTGGTGGCACACACCTTTAATCCCAGTACTTGGGAGGCAGAGGCAGGTGGATTTCTGAGTTTGAGCCCAGCCTGGTCTACAGAGTGAGTTCCAGGACAGCCAGGGCTACACAGAGAAACCCTGTCTTGAAAAACCAAAAAAAAAAAAAAAAAGGTTTGGGTACCAGAGGCTTCAGGAGACAGCTATATCTGTATCTATATCTATGTATCTTCCAAGGAAATCCTCCCCTTGATGCTGCTTGAGTTGTCATGCCTTCAAACAAGGGGCCACCAAACAGAAGCTCACAGGATATATGAACATGACCTTTACTTTTTAATGGAGAAAAACATCAGCAACCTCTACCATAATCTAGGATAGCCAGGTATCTCATATTTAATGTCTACAATCTAAAAGACAAAGTCTACTTTCTGGCACTGAATAACTTAGGCCAAGAGTGGCTAAGAATCTTGTCTCAAAGCACAGATTCAATAGCAGATCCCAGTCTCAGCCTTCACACAAAACTGACTAAAGTCACAGTGAGGACAAGGGAGGTGCATGTGCTTACAGAGGGAAACTGAGGCCTAGGTTTTGGACTGGGCTTTGAGGACTTATCAGTTCCAGGCCCAGTTAAGTCCAGTTAACTGAGGACTTTTCAGTTCTTCACACACGAAGAAGCGACTTTTAAACCACAAAAGAAAAGTCAAACTCACTTTGGTCACCAAGTCATTGAGCCATCCTGTCTGGAAAGCATGTTTGGGGTCTTCCTCTGGGATTTCTTGGGGAAGGGCAGAATTCTGAGAAGCTGGGGAAGACAAGGAAGATTAGTCTGTTTGCATGGTCCAGGACACACTTTACCAGACATCTCTACTTCCTTAACTCGAGAAGGCAAAAGACACTGCAAACTTTGCTAATACTTCAGTGTCTGAGAAAAGGCCAATGACTTGGCCTATCCTATTAATGCAGACTTTAAACCAAGCCTGCCTTGGCACTATATGCAGAAAAGCCAGACTTCTCCACTATTTTTGTCTGTTTTGGTGGTGCTGGGATTGAACCCTGAACTATGTACAGGTAAGGAAAGTACTGCCAGGCTATATACATCCTCTGCTCTCTAAATGTCTGATACAGAGTTTCGAGTTGTCTCAGTAGATGAATGCTTTTTGGATATTTTCTATGTATTATGTATTATGTATCTGTAAAACCCAATTCATCATTAGCATAATGGTGCAAACTTCTCTAAGTCACAGTGGCCCCAAGTGCTCTGAAAGGGGACAAGATGCAAAATGGACCTCACGTTAAAGTTTATTACATGCTGACCTTTATTCTCCCCAGTTTCACTGAAGTGTGGGGGGGTGTTCTCAGTGGTGCTAGGTGTCTTCTCTAACTACCCAGGGGTTCTACCCCTCTCCGGGGCACAATTCTCACCTTCTTCTTCTAGAATCTCAGTCAAATCCTCCACCAAAGCCACCACTTCCTCGCTGCTCTCTGGGTACTGAGAATTTACCCAAGTCCTAACCTCTCCAGGCAGGATGCTTAGAAACTGCTCCAGCACCAGCAGCTCTAGAATTTGTTCCTTGGAATGAACCTCAGGTCTCAGCCACTTCAGGCAGAGCTCTCGGAGCTGACACAATGCTTTCCGGGGACCCGCCACATCAGGGTATGGAAAGTTTCTAAAATTCTGTCGACAGGTTTCGGTGTCCCGCAAGAGTCTTGAGGTGAGTGTTGGCTTCCCAACACTGCAGGGTCCCTTCTGAATCTTGTCTGGCATCCACATTAGAAGGACCTGTGAGCGTGAAGAATTTGCCATCTTCTTTCTTGAGGCTAACATGGCTACAGACAGGAGAACCTATCCGATAGTATCCTTTATTTTTCCAGAATTGAACCAACTGTTTGAAGTCTCATGTGACAGTCACAATTTTTTTCCCCCAAGGGCTGCTGCGGCCAGGTCCAGAATGGAACCGCGATAAAGTTAGTACCTTGTAACAAATTCTGAGTTCAGAACTTGCAAGGATGAGCAAGACCCTGAAACACAAGAATTGTCTTAGTTAGGGTCACCATTGCGGAGATGAAATACCTTGACCAAAAGCAACTCTGGGAGGAAAGGGTTTATCTGGCTTAGGCTTCCACATCACTGTTCATCATCAAAGGAAGTCAGGACAGGAATTCAAGCAGGATAGGAACCTGGAGGCTGGAGCTGATGCAGAAGCCATGGAACAGTGTTCTTTCCTGGCTTGGTCTCCATGGCTTGCTCATCCTGCTTTCCTATAGAACTTAGGACCACTAGTTCAATGATTGCCCCATCCACAACGGGCTGGGAGGGCCCAGCCCTCCCACATCAATTGTTAATTAAGAAGATGCTCTACAGTCTTGCCTACAGTTCAATCTTACAGAGGCATTTCTTCAACTGAGGTTTCCTCTTCTGAGATGATTACAGCTTGTTTGTATCAAATTGACATAAAACTAGGCAGCACAAATGATCCCTTGTCAGTTTGACACAAAAAATGGATCACTGTTAAGCCACAACCTTTCCTTTCTTTTACACCCCCATGATCACACATTAATATCAACATCACAAGATAAAACATTTTCAAACTTAAAAAGTCCCACAAGTGTTACAAAATCAAACACTTTATTTTAGTCTCTTTTAAAATCCAAAGCCTCTCCAACTGTGGGCTCCTATAAAATAAAAGATAAATTAGTTTCTTATTTCAAGAGGAAAGAACCAGGGCAGAGTCATAATCAAATCAAATCAAATCAAATCAAAGCCAAACTCTGTATAAATAACTCAATGTCCAATATCCAATGGAATCCGTTCACAATCTTCTGGGCTCCTCCAGAAGGCGTGGCTCACTTCTCTGGCTCCAGTCTGTGCAGCACACACCGCTTGTCCTTTAGGCTCCAGCTGGATTCATACCACTGCTTCTGCTGTCCTTGGTGATCACCCCAGGGTACCGGCATCAAAATGCTGGGGTCTCATGATGGAACTGAAGGCATTTTCACCAACCCCTTCTGTGCCGGCTAGTCTTATGTTAACTTGACATGCAAACGAGACTTATCTCAAAGGAGGGAGCCTCTATTGGGAAAATGCCTCTGTAAGATCCAGGTAGAGGGCATTTTCTTAATTTAGTGATTTATGGTGGAAGGCCTAGTTCATTGTGATTGGTTCCATTCCTGGGCTGGTCATCTTGGGTTCTATTAAAAAAAAAAAAAAGTAGGCTGAAAAAGCCTTGAGAGGCAAGCCAGCAAGCAGCACCTCTCCATGGCCTCTGCATCAGCTCCTGACTCCAGGTTGCGGCTTTGTTTGAATTCATGTTCTGACTTCCTTTTGTGATGAACGGCAACATGGAAGTGGGTAAACCAAATAAACTCTTTCCTCACCAACTTACTTTTTGGTTGTGGTGTTTCATCTCAGCAACAGAAACCTTAACTCAGACAGCCTCTTCTGGGGTTTCTTCACAGATCCCAGCCCTGCCACACAGTGCTAGGCCTCAGATGCTGGACATGACTCTTTCATGCCATCAAATCCAGTACCATCTGAGTGACTCTTCCCCCACTAAGCTTGGCAGCCAGAATGAGGTGTAATCTTGTGCTGACCCCTAGGAAACACTTCCCAGAGGATTTTACCTCAGTGACACTGGTCTCTTCTTAGTCATAGCTGAATATTCAGTTCCTGATGACCAGACACCAAAGTGTCTTCACACAAAAGGCCATGTTTGCTTTTCTCTCCTGCTCCTCACATTCTTCTCTTCCAAGCTCCTACAGAATTGCTCTCTGAGCTCCCAACACTCAACGACTTTTCTAGCCTAAACTTTCAATGTCCTTCTACAATCCTCCCAAAGCAACATGGGCAGGCCCGTGACAGTGATGCCCTACCTCTGGTTCCAAATTTTATCCCAGTTAGGGTTACTACTGCTGTGATGAAACACCTTGACCAAAATCAATCTGGGGAGGAAAGGGTTTATTTGGCTTATGCTTCCACATCACTGTTCATCATCAAAGGAAGTTAGGACAGGAACTCAAACAGGGCAGGAACCTGGAGGCAGGAAGCAGTTCAGTCTTATAGAGTCATTTCCTCTATAAGATGACCATAGCTTGTGTCCAGGTGATATGAAACTATCCAGCACAAGAATGGACCATCAGCTCAAGAATTTTTGGTGTTCTATGCTATTCCTCACACACACAGAAGCGGACTCCTCAGGGTGCAGGATAAACACACAAGATTTACTCTGGTCTTCTTTCCTCTATCCTTGGACTTAGAATACATTCATCCTTGACGGGAACAGAGACACACACACAGAGAATGTGTGTTTATTGAAGCAGTAATTTAAGGAATCATGAGCAGAATGGTTAATTTAAAACTTGTTAAAACCTAATCACCTTGCAGAAAGAAATGTTTCACTATCTTAGTCACTAATATTCCGAATGTTCTCAGTAACAGAGCAAATCTGTGATTGTTGGGACTAACTGAAGGTTTCCAATAGGGGTGAACCTCCTAGGGGTGGGGCCAAGGCGATCTATTTATCTGCCTTGCATAGTCTGTTCTAAGAGCAGAGAAGACAAGCCTGTTGGGCGGTGATTGGAGGCCGTCTCAGGAGCTTCCTTAAAAGTGTAAATCGAAAGCACGATCTCCTCCCACCCCAAAGCCAATCTCACAAGTATCCCGACACGGAGAAGAATCCACACGTACTTGTTTGGGGCTCCAACTCCCAGTCTAGCTCATCCATAGTCATGCATGCCCGGAGGAGATGCGCCCGCCTTGCCTCCAGCCGCCTCCCCTTCCCAGCCTGCCCCGGGCCAGCCTCCCCGTGGACATTCGCGCTCGGACATCAGTACCTGTCACTCGGGCCCCGTCGGCGCAGCCCGGGCAACAATGGCGGCGGCGTGGCGAGCGCCTCCGTGCAGGCTCGACCTAGAGCTGCACTAGGGGCTCGGCTTCACCGCTTCCCTCCCTGGGAGGAGCCGGGAGCCGGCAGGACACGCTTGTCCCAGCCCGGTCCCCAGAGGCCCCGGCCGGAACCCCCAGCTCCCGGGGCTTCGCAGTGACCTCGCCTGGGCGCCACTGCGCATGTGCTAGTGGAGATCGCTGCTCGTCCGTAGAGCCAATGGGAAGCCGAACCCGAGCCTTCCCATCCCGAGCCCCAGGCCCTGGACCTGTCTCTATGGCAACCTCCTCCACCCATCACCATGACTTGCTTGTTAGCTGCAAGGTTTTGACGGGAACTTTAAAGTTTCTCTGGGCAGAGACTGACCTGGCAGATGACTTGGACGTTCGGGCTGTAGCAGCAGCAGCAGCAGCAGCAGCAGCAGCAGCAGCAGCAGCAGCAGCAGCAGCAGCAGCAGCAGCAGCAGCAGCAGTTGGGAAAGCGTTTGGAGAGTAAAGCCGGATTCTTGGCTGGATTCTTACAACGCAGAGATTGACATGCATCAAGCATGTGTCTTGCAGGGAGGAAAACCCACAGTGCTTTTTCTAGGTAGACTGTAGTGCATAAATTCTTAATGGCTCTGATTGTCACCTCTAGAATCTGACACCGAGACCTCCAGATTCAACTAATAGACAAATACTCTGTCTTTAGCATTTCTCTCAGCACCTTCTGTTCTGTGGATTCTTTGGTTTGGATTTTTGATGGCTCCCTGGACTTCTTGGATATCATAATACTCATCTAAAAAGTCCTTCTTGAATTTAGATACAGTAGTCAACCTTGCCCTCATCTTTGGTATTCTTTCTTCTGCTTGGCTGAGTCCATTGGTGAGGTTTCTATTGTTTTTCTGTTTGACTCCCTGAGTTTTTAATTTTCAGCATTTCTGCATAGCTTCCCTCTCTCCTCAAAATACCGATTTCTTTCCCTACTCATGTTCATGAAAACAAAACAGGTTAGATTCCCTGAGTCATCAAAACCAAACACAAAAGTAGGAGAGAGGTGGATTTCTGTGAATTTGAGGACAGCCTAGTCTACACAACCAGTTCAAGGTTAGCATGGGCTACATCATGAGAGGAAGAAAAGGATGGAGAAATAGCTGTCTACGAGTGCTTATGATTCATACAAAGGAGTTGTGTTTCAGTTCCCAGCACCCACATGATGACTCAAAGTCTGTAACTCCAGTTTCAGCAGATCTGATGCCTCTTTTGACTTCCTGTGTGCATGTGATACACATACACAACACACAGACACACACACACACACAATTAAGTAAATGTTAAGAAAAAAATAACATTATAATGTACAGTTTTGAAAACAAGAATGAAATACCAACCAATCAGGAGGAGGAGGAAAGAAATTAAGATCAGGGCAGTAATTAATGTTGATGGACATTAAGCTGATTCATTTTCTTTGTGCTTGTGAAAAGAGTAACAATAAACACAGATGTACAAGCATATGCAGAGTAAAATGTAGATGACTTTAGGTGTATGCCGAGGAGTGGTATAGCCAGGTCATATGGAAGATCTACTTTTTTTTTTTTTTTTATAAGCCCTGCGTTGATTTCCATAGTACCTGAAATACATTACACACTCACCAGTCACGGATAAGATAGACTCTTTCTCTGCAAACTTAAAAGCATTTGTTGGTATTTGTTTTCTCCCAATAGCTAGTCTGATTGGAGTGAGATAGAATCTCAAAGGAGTATTTTTCTGATGGCTAAGGAAGTCAAACACATTAAAAATATTTATTGGTCATTTTTATGTCTTCTATTGAGAATCCAGGGGGCTGAATGAGTCTTTCACAAGAGCTCTCCTAAGGCTGTTGGAAAATACAAATATTTACGATTCATAATAGGAGCAAAATTACAGTTAATGAAGTAGCAAGAAAATAATGTTATGGTTGGGGCTCACCATAACATGAGGAACTATATTAAAGTATCAATAACATTAGGAAGGTTGAGGGCCAATTTGTCAATTTCTGAGCCTAATTTCTGTGCTATTTAGAAATTTTTGCATAAATCTATATCCCAAACATTCTTTTAGCAGTTTCGACTGTTGTGATTCTAAGCTAGGGTCTTTGATTCCACTTGAGCTGTTTATTTGGTTTGTGATGAGAGATTGGATCTAATTTTATTCTGAAGATGAGTATCTAGTTTTACCAGCACCATTTATTGAATAGTGTGTCTAGACCTGTGCTCTCTGTTATGTCTTCATTGATGCATATTTGTTTTTGCCACTATGGCTCTGTAGCGTATTTTGAAGCCAGGTCATGTGATAATTTTATGTCTTTCTACTTAAAACTGATTTGGCAATCCATGGTTTTTGTATTTCCATATGAATTTTATGACCCCCCCCATTCCTGTGGAGAATGTCTTTGGTATTTCAACTGTGATTGCATTTTATTTGTAGATTAGTTTTGGTAATATGACTACTCCCGCGATGTTAGCTCGGCTGATCTTTGAGGATGAGAGGTCTTTCTGAGATAACTCTATAGTAAATTTTGTAGTTGTTGCACCAGTTTATACTCTGACTTAGTTAGGGTTACTGTTACTGAGATGAAACACCATGGCCAAAAAACAAGTTGGAGAGGAAAAGGTTGATTTGGCTTACACACGTCCATATTGCTGTTCATCATCAAAAGAAGTAAAGACAGGAAGTCAAACAGGGCAGGAACCTGGTTGCAGGAAGTGATGTAGAGGCCATGGAGGGATGGTGCTTAGTGGCTTGCTTCCCTTGGCTTGCTCAGTCTGCTTTTTTATAGAACCCAGGATAACCAGCCCTGGGGTGGAGCCACCCATAATGGGCTAGGCCTGCCACCATCAATCACTAATTAAGAAAATGCCCTATCTGGATTTTTTTTTTTGGTCAGGGTTTTGCTTTTTATTGACACAGACACAAAGGCAGCTGTGGTAATGGGGTGTGGGGGGGGACACAAAAACAGAAATCACACTTCCTACATGGAGGCCTCAATTAGACAACAGAGAGGGTGTCACACTCCCTCTGACAGTGGCTGGAGTAGAGCTCTCTCTAATCTAAGCTCAGAAGCAGCAGGTGACCCCACCTAGCCTCAAAGGTCCCCACTTTGGCTCCAGTAGCCCTGGCCCTTTTAACCAGCCCAGTAATTCCCTTTCCCAAGCTCCTCCTCCCCTACCAGTGTAAACAAAGTTTGGGGCTGAACAGCAGAGCTGCCTCCAAGCAGAGCCTGGAGGCAGCCTCCTAAGGTACCAAAGGCAATGGTGCTTGGGTTCTCACTTTGGTCCCAGAATGAGACCCAGCGGTGTCTCCCAGAACTTTGGCTGGCCCAGCTTCTCCACCACTGACAGAGATAGGACAGGCCACAGACCACAGGAAAAGCAAGTGATCCCAGAGGCTGGAGCTGCCCTCTACCCCCCACCTCCCGACCCCTGGCACATACACAGATTTTTGGCAGTGTTGGACTGGGGAGGAGTAGGCTTCAGATACACCAGGACAAGGAAGGCACTGGGGAGAAGGGTGGAAAAGGATTGAGAGATAGGGCTGCCCCCTACACACACGTACACATGTACACACACACACACACACACACACACACACACACACACACACACACAGGCACAGGTTTTCCAATGCTAAGGCACTGAGACAGATCCAGAGACCTCTGTGAAGGGCGGGGTACCTAGTACCTCTCCCAGAGCGTGAGCCCTCGCTATAGGAGGCAGCAAACTGGAGATGGAAGAAGTCTAATTGCACTTACAATTACAGGAGACAAGGTTGGATACTGATCAAGTCCAGGGGTAGGCCTGGGTTGCATGGATTCTCTGGAGACACAGGTACATGCTGGACTCACAGATTAGCTCCACATCCTGAGCTGACACGTAGATTCTTTGGGTGGGTGTGGGGCAGGAGGGAAGATGAGGTGGAAGCACACAATGTAGGGCAGGGAGGGACTAGCTAACCTTGGCGCAAAAGCAGCATAGCAGGCCCAGGGAGAGGGTGGGGGAAGGGCAGGAAGCAGCCAGCCTCCTGTTGACCCTCTCTGTCCCCTTGGCAGGGCCCAGACATCCAAGTGGTCACTTCCTAACCTCTCCTGAGGGCAGGAAGGGGGAGGGAGGGAGAGCTCTTGAGCAAAGAGCAAGCTCAGAGCAGGGAAGCCATTATCAGCACAGAGACCTTTTCTGGGGGAGGGAGGGTAGAGAGCATCATGACAGGATGAAATGTGAGAGGCTGGTGGGCAACACTACAGGGCTTCCCATCTCCCTTCCCTGCTCTCCAGGGCTCTCAGCCGCTGGCCCGAGGTCTCCTTCTCAGCTCCAGGAGCCAGGAGGACCTTACCAATGTTTTTCTTCTCCTGCATCTGCTTCGTGGCATTGGCCACCTTCTCGAAGGGCCAGACTGAGTCAATTTGCGGTTTGATGTGGCCCTGATTGTACAGAGCCAGGAGGCGGGTAATGAGCTCCACTTCATAGTCTTGGTAGCCCAGGTGGAAGCCACTCACAGCTCTGTTGGCCTGCAGCAGCTGCAGAGCTGTCACACTGAACTGATTTCCACCAGGTGCGGGCCATGGCCACCAGGTTCCTCTTGGGGCCCCGTCAGCACGTTGGCCATTCCATAAGTAACAACGTTGCCCATGGGTTTGAGGAGGTGGTAGCCCTTGGCAGTGTCCGACCCACCCAGAGGATGAGGAGAGGAGAGGAGGGTGGGAAGAGGGCCATGTCTGTCTGCTCTTTTGTGGGCGATCGTTTTTGATCTCGTCCACATAGTCAGTCATGTGGTAGTCCATGGGGTGTGTGATCCCAGTTCTCCTTCAGCACCTCGTGCTTGCTGGCTGAGGCCCTTCCAAACACTGTCACATAACTGCAGGGCTGCCATCCCCATGTCACCTGCAGCCTTGCGTACCAAGGCGCTGTGGCCGGGTCTTAGGCCGGGTCAAGAGAACCTTGTAGGCGGTGATATAATTGACCAGCAAGGCAGCAGCTTCCTCAAAGGTCATGGCCTCAGGCATTAGGAAAGTCTGGGCTGGTGGCACAGTTACTTTCTCCTGCTACATCCCTGACCGATTCAACACCTTCACCCGATCCCCTGCCTTACGGTCGCCGACGCCTTGCCCACTGCCACCACTACGCCCGGGGGTCGCACAACCCTTGGCAGCCCATGGCAGCCCAGAGGTCGACGAAGTTGAGCCCGCAGGCTCGCACGCGCAGCGTCAGCTGACCCGGACCCGGGGTCGGGGCATGGCGGGCCGGCTCTGCAGCTTCAGCTTCGGCTTTAGCCACTAAAGTCGGTGAGTACCAGGCAGCGCAGCGGCGGCGCCCAGGCGGATGCCAACGCTTCGGGGGCCGGTGGCAGTTGCGTGTCGCTTGTCACCTCGACTGTAGCGGGGTGCAAAGGCGCACCCTCCCCGGCTCCGGTCCCGGTCCCGGTCCCGGTCCCGGCCCCGGCCTCGGCCGCCGCCGCCCCAGTGGCCGCCTAGGCTGTCTCCCTCTCCGCGGATGTGGCTTGATTCGACGTGCGTTCCCAGCTGTACAGAACCGGTGCACAGCTGAGGCTAAATCTGGATCTTATGGAGGTATTTTCTCAACAGAGGCCCCCTCCTTTCAGATAACTAGTTTGTGTGTCAAGCTGACAGGAGACCAGCCAGTACAACTACAATGAATGATACTTCTATCCTCAGCCTCACTAACGTGTCCTTTGTTTATCTTGATTACGGCCATTCTGGTTGGGGTAAGCTTAGAATAGCTATAATTTATCTTTTCTTTTCTTTTCTTTCCTTTTTGTCAGCAGCTTCTGTCCATTGGTTGAGTGCAAATATCTGTATTCGACTCTTTTAGCTGCTTTATAATTTATATTTTCATAATGATTAAGGATCTAAACAGTTTTCATATTTGTTAGGATTTTTTTTTTTGAAATCTCTGTTCAGTTCAATAGTTACTTTTTTTTTTTTTTTTTTTTTTTTTTTGGTTTTTCGAGACAAGGTTTCTTTGTGTAATCCTGGCTGCCCTGGAACTCACTCTGTAGACCAGGCTGGCCTCAAACTCAGAAATCCACCTGCCTCTGCCTCCCGAGTGCTGGGATTAAAGAGGTAGGCCACCATGCCTGGCTCTAAATACTTACTCTTATAGATAAGCATAGCTCTCACCCCTCATCAATAGGAATCATTTTTGGACAAGATGAATCATTACAGAAAACCACAACTGACCCAAATGCAGAGAACAACTGGTTATCGGGAGCCCAGCCCCTCTGGTTCATCTACAACACAATGCCTGACCTCAGGGCTCAGGGAACCCTGCAGCCAACAGGATGGAAAGATTGATGGAGCCATAGACCACGAAATCTGGGTGAGACAAAGAAGCACCACTCGAAATCTCAACAGCCTTGCTGCTTAAACAAGGCCTGAAACATGGACAGCACCAAAGGACATGCCTAGAAAGAAGAAATGTCATGGGCCTTCACCTTTGACAAACAAAACAAAACAACAACAGC
>NW_022196911.1:57932146-57936523 GCF_008632895.1 Mastomys coucha
CACGCACGCACGCACGCACGCACGCACGCACGCATGCACTCGTGTGCACACACACAGTTTAACAGTGGCCATGTGTTTGGAGGGGTTGGGGTGAGGAAAGGAAGGGAGAAATGGTCTAACTATATTTTAAACACTCATGTGGCTGTAGCTGTGTAGGCTGATAACTGCATCCTCTGTTCCAGTACAGGGGCCGACCTACCTGTTGCTGTGTAATACTCTGCTGTTTTTTTACAGCTCTGTAGTCTAGCTGATAATCAGATATTATGATACTGCCAGCATTTTTCTTACTGTTCTGGGTGATTTTGGCTGTGCAGGTACTTTTATGTTTTCACATGATTTTTTAGAATTATTCCTTTTTTTGTTTTCTTTTTTTCCGAGACAGGGTTTCTCTGTGTAGCGCTGGCTGTCCTGGAACTCACTCTGTAGACCAGGCTGGCCTTGAACTCACAAATCCACCTGCCTCTGTTTCCCGAGTGCTGGGATTAAAGATGTGCACCACCACATTTGATACTCTATATGAATTTTTTGGTGTGATTAATATTTCTTTATTTATTTATATTTTCTTGAAACTGTTTTGTTGTTCACTTGTTTTCTTTGTTTTATTTTGAAATATTTTTTAAACATTTTTCTTAACTTTTTTATTATTTAAATGCATTTTATACATCAAACATATTAATAATATTGAGTATTTTGAGAATCAAATAATACATAAAAATTTGTTCAGCTTTTATAGTCATATCCTTTCATGCCCTAAAAATATCATTAATGAATATTTAATACTATCTGTAACTGAGGATCCTATATGTAATGTTGAATACTAATTGTTTCAAAACATACAAAATGTTCTTTGGGAATTAAGCTGAATAAAAGAGCATAAATATCAAAAATGAATCATTAAGAAATATATTCAAAAGCCCTTTTATGATACCACCTGATATAGTGAGAGAGCATTATATATCTGTGTACATTGTCTAACAATGAGTTTACTTAAAAAAAGATTAGGAGCCCCCTTTTAAGAAGGAACGAAGTATCCACACTTTGGTCTTCCCTTTTCTTGAGTTTCTTGTGGTTTGTGGATTGTACTTTGTGTATTCTGATCTTCTGGGCTAATATCCACTTATCAGAAAATGCTTACCATGTATGTTCTTTTGTGATTGGGTTACCTCACTCAGGATGATATTCTCCAGATCCATCCATTTCCCCAACAATTTCATAAATTCATTGTTTTTAATAGCTGAGTAGTACTCCATTGTGTAGATGTACCACATTTTCCGTATCCATTCCTCTGTTGAGGGACATCTGGGTTGTTTCCAGTTTCTGGCTGTTATAAATAAGGCTGCTATGAACATAGTGGAGCATGTGTCCTTATTACATGTTGGAGCATCTTCTGAGTATATGCCCAGGAGTGGTATAGCTGGGTCCTCTGGTAGTACTATGTCCAATTTCTGGAGGAACCCCCAAACTGATTTCCAGAGTGGTTGTACCAGCTTGCAATCCCACCAGCAATGAAGGAATGTTCCTCTTTCTCCACAACCTCTCCAGCATCTGCTGTCACCTGAGTTTTTTATTCTAGCCATTCTGACTGGTGTGAGATGGAATCTCAGGGTTGTTTTGATTTGCATTTCCCTGATGACTAAGGATGTTGAACATTTCTTTAGGTGCTTTCAGCCATTCAGTATTCCTCAGTTGAGAATTCTTTGTTTAGCTCTGTACCCAATTTCTTAATAGGGTTCTCTGGAGTCTAATTTCTTGAGTTCTTTGTATATATTGAATATTAACTCTATCAGATATAGGATTGGTAAAGATCTTTTCCCAATTCGTTGGTTGCCCTTTTGTCTTATTGACCATGTCTTTTGCCTTACAGAAGCTTTGCAATTTTATGAGGTCCCATTTGTCAATTCTTGATCTTAGAGCAGAAGCTATTGGTGTTCTGTTCAGGAAATTTTGCCCTGTGCCTATGTGCTTGAGGCTCTTCCCCACTTTCTTTTCTATTAGTTTCAGTTTATCTGGTTTTATGTGGAGGTCCTTGATCCACTTGGACTTTAGCTTTGTACAAGGAGATAGGAATGGATTGATTTGCATTCTTCTATCCAGACACTATTGTGGATGCCAGCAAGTGCTGGATGACAAGAGCCTGATATAGCTGCCTCCTGAGAGGCTCTGACAGTACCCAACTAATACAGAACTAGAGGCTTACAACCATCCATTGGACTGAGTACAGGGTCCTCAATGAAGGAGCTAGAGAAAGGACCCAAGGAGCTGGAGGGCTTGCAGCCCCTTAGGACGAACAACAATATGAACTACCTAGTACCCTCAGAACTCCCAGGGACTAAACCACCAACCAAAGAGTACACATGGTGGGACTAATGGCTCCAGCAGCATATGTAGTCGGTCATCAATGGGAGGAGAGGCCCTTGGCCCTGTGAAGGTTCTATGCCCCAGTGTAGGGGAATGCCAGGCCAGTAAGCAGGAGAGGGTGAGGTGGTGAGCAGGGAGAGTGGGGAGGGAACAGGGGTTTGTTTTTGTTATTTTATTTTATTTTATTATTTTTGGAGTGGAACCTGGGAAAGAAGATATTGTATGACATGTAAATAAAGAAAACATCTAATAAAAAAAAGATTAGGGGCGTTTTGCATTTTCTTTGACTGTTGTGTCAATGTTTTCTATGGTATCTTCTGCACTTGAGATTCTCTCTTCTATCTTGTATTCGGTTGATGCTTGCATCTATGACTCCTGATCTCTTTCCTAGGTTTTCTATCTCCAGGGTTGTCTCCCTTTGTGATTTCTTTATGGTTTCTATTTCTATTTTTAGATCTTGGATGGTTTTGTTCATTTCCTTCTCCTGTTTGATTGCGTTTTCCTGTAATTCTTTAAGGGATTTTTTTGTGTTTCCTCTTTAAGGGCTTCTAGCTGTTTATCTATGTTCTCTTGTATTTCTTTAAGGGAGTTATTTATGCCCTTCTTAAAGTCCTCTATCACCATCATGAGAAGTGATTTTAAATCTGAATCTTGCTTTTCCAGTGTGATGGTGTACCCATGTCTTGCTATGGTGGGAGAATTGGGTTCTGATGATGCCAAGTAACCTTGGCTTCTGTTGCTTATGTTCTTATGCTTGCCTCCTGCCATCTGATTATCTCTAGTTCTACTTGCCATAGCTGTATCTGACTGGGGCCTGTCCTTCCTGTGATCCTGGGTGTGTCAGAACTCCTCAGAGTTCAGCTGTCTCTTGATCCTGTGATTCTGGGATCCTGTGATTGTGAGATCCTGGTGTGTCAGAGCTCCTGGGAGTCAAGCTGCCTCTGGTATCCTGAGATCCTGGTGTGACCAAGTTCCTGGGATCCTGGGATCCTGTGCCCCTGGGCATGTCAGAGCACCTGGGAGTGGAGCTTCCTCTGGGTATTGTGGGACTGGCTTCAGAGTTCCTGCCCCTCTATATGAATTTTAAGATTTCCTTTTCTGTTTCTGTGAAGTACGATCCTGGAATTTTGATGGGTGTTGCTTTAAGTCTGTAGATTGATTTTGTTAGATCAGTCATTTTTACAGTATTAATTCTTTCAATGCATGAATATGGGAGGTCTTTCCATTGTCTTTCTCAATTCCTTTGAACATTTTAAAGCTTGCTCTGTGGAGATCTTTCACTTCCTTGGTTAGGTTTATTCCAAGGTCTTTTATTGTGTTAGAGACTATTGTGAATAAAATTGTTTCTCTGATTTCTATGTATGCTTAGCATTGGTATAAATTAAGGCTTCTGATTTTGTATTTTTATATGTCCTTTCACTGTACTAAAAATGTTGGTCAACTCTTGACAGTCTCCTGGTCTTTTACATATAGAATAGTACATATAGAAGTCAAGTAAGGAAACTGTGACTTCTTCCTTTCCTATTTTTATCCTTTCTATGTTTTTCTCATGTCTTGCTCTCTCAGGCTTTTGGGACTATTTTGAACAGATGTGTGGACACCCTTGTCTTGTGATTTTAGTGGAAATGCTTCTTGATTTTAGTGGAAATGCTTCCAGTCTTTTTGTTTGTAGAATTGTCATGAGTAGCCTTTGTTATGTTTAGACACGTTTCTTCCATTCTTGTCTCCATTTTTCCCCCCAGAGGATGAAGGGTTGTTAGAGTTTGTCAAAGGCCATTTCTGCATCTTTGAGATGACTTTGTGACTTTTATCTTTGAGTCTGTGTATGTTATTTATTAGAGCTACTGATTAGTTGGACCATCTCTGCATCTCAGAAATGAAGCCAAATTGACTGTGGTGAGTGCTCTTTTTAATGTGGTCTTGAATTCAGTTTTTATTTCATTGAAAAATTTTTTTCATCTCTGCTCATCAGGGGAGATTGGTTTGTAATTTCTTTTTACTGTAATTTCTTTTTTTTTT
>NW_022196911.1:57936564-57947334 GCF_008632895.1 Mastomys coucha
TTTTTTTATCTGGCTTTGGTATCAGGATAATACTGGTTTCATAAAGAGTGGAAGCAGCCCTTCCCTTTCTATTTCATGGTACAATTTGAGAAGTGTTGGCATTAGTTCTTTTTAAGAGTGTGGTGGAATTTTGAAGTGAATCTGTCTGGGTCTAGACTTTCTTTACATCTTTTTATTTAGTGTGTGTGTATTGTACATGTTTGTGTGTGGTGTATGTGGGTATATCGTATATGTATGTGTATATGCTATATCTGTGTGTATGGTATGTATGTGTTTTTATGGTGTATATGTGTGTGTATGTATGTATGTGTGTATGTATGTGTTTATGTGCATACATAGTATATGTGTGTATATATGCTATATGTGCATATGGTGTATATGTGTGTATATGTGTGTATGTGGGTGTGTATGGTGTATTTGTTTATAGTGTGTGCATGTGTGTTGTACAGTGTATGTGTTTATGGTACATTTGTATAGTGTATATGTGTGTATGGTGTGTTTATGATTTGTGCATGTGTGTGTATGGTGTATGTGTTTATGATGTGTGTGTACAGTATATGTGTGTGTGTATGGTATATGTGCAATGAAACTTGGAATTTGAAGATTGTTGGACTTGCTAAGGATGCTGATGACTACATTTTGCATTGTGAGATGGACATGAGCCTATGGGGGCAAGGGTAGAAGGTGACTGTTTAAATAACATATCGTTTGGATGTCAAGTTGACAAGGGATGGATGGACATGGAGTGATTAATATTGTCAACATGACAGGATCTAGACTCACTTAGGAGACAAGCTTCAGGCTCAGGCTTCTGAGGGATTATCTAGATTAGGTTAATCAGGGTTGGAAGAGCCACTTTAACTGTGAGCAGCACTGTTTCATGGGCTGGGGTCCCTGCCTTCTTGACTGCAGATGCAGTACGAGCAGCTGCCTCAATCTCCTGTCACCATGATGGGCTGTATCTTCACAGTATGAGCCCAAATAAAACTGTCCACAAACTGTTTTTTTGTCAGATATTGTACCACAGCAGCAAGAAGGGTAGCCATGACCGTCTATGTTCAAATTTAGTGAACATTACAGAGATGTGGGGTTATCATTTACCTACCTGAAGATATTTGATAGCTTATGTGATGACAATAATTACATCAATATGTTTTGATATGTTTTATTATTGTTTTCATTTTACACTCAGAGTCCTGGATAAAATAAAATCCGTCCACCAAACTTTAACTACATACCCACATACTTAGTGTTCATGATTTAGGTTTGGGTCCTTGGCCAAGCAGCACCAATGAATCAACCTACAAAATTTCTTCCTCCCTCTCTTTGTCTCTTGTGGGTCTGTGTGGTATGTGTCTGTGCTTGTGAATATTTTTGTGTGTTCGTGTGTGTGTGTGTGTGTGTGTGTATGTGCCTGCCCGCTCACATGCAGGTGTATGCTCCAGAGGTCAATACTGGGTGTCCTCCCTCTATTGTTCTCCACATTAATTTTTTGAGATAGGGTCTCTCATCAAACATGGAACTTACTGATTGGCTAAGCTGGCAGGCCATGAGCCCCTAGGATCTACCCGTCTCTGGTCTCCACAGCTGGGGTCCCAGGTGTATGTTTCTGTGCTTGACTTTTGTATTCTTGGTTGACTTTTGTATCCCGCCTTTAATGGCTGAGCCATCTCTCCAGTCCTGTGCTTGACTTTTATGTAGGTTCTGGGGCTCCAAACTCAACTCCTCACGCTTGCACAGTGGGTATTTTACCTATTGAACCATCTCCCTAGGGCCCAGCATTTCGTTAGAATGAGTGAGATGCTGCAGGGCAGAGGCACTACGCACGTGCTACAGGTGGGAGGCCCGTCATGGGGAGGTGCACCCTATGTCTTTGATACTATCATCTGCAACTCAGCTGTAAAATGAAAGCGTATTCTCGAGGCACCCTAAGTTCTTCAGTGTGTCTGGGGTCTTTCAGCTCATCAGATAGGAGGTCCACAAAGCCTTCCTTTAGTTAGGTGGATATTCAACCTGGAAGGGGAAACATTGGGAAAAGTATCAGTGGACTTAGCCAAGAAGCTTGAAGCCCTGAGCTACTGTAAGATCTGGCCTGAAGGAGGTAGTGACTCCGAGAGTCACAATAACACTAGGGTATACACATCTTATTCCACCAAGTAAAATCTCTGATGCCAGGAATAGGTTACATCTTGTCAAGCCATTGGCCAAAGGGGCCCCAGGGAAACCCCAACACACCGCAGGACATCGCCAAGGCTATTGGTTACTCTTTACAACTTTATGGAAATGCCCTATTACTGAAGACAACACTTAACTTACAAACATAGAAAAGTCTAGCTGGTGCCTAGCTAGAAGCCCCACTCTTACTGACCAGTGTTTATGGTACTGGTAGACCCCAGAGGAGAAACCTAATTATCAATATCAGCCAGTTACAAATCCTGTAAATTACAATGGTACCTCGAGGCATGTCCACCTTAAGGCTGGGAAGGAGGGACAGAGTCCAGATACTGTTTGATCTCAAAGTTTATTTACTATAATGGCATTAGGAGTCCACAACACACGCATGGGGTACCTGACTCAGAAGCGAGAGGCAGAGAGGCTCACAGGCAAGGCTTCTTCTAATCGCGTCTCAGGTAGTGTGATTCCTTCCTCTGGATCCTTTATGTTGATGCAGCCAGGGCAGCGGGCATCCTCTGGTCAGAAAGCAAGGCCGCACAACAGTCTTATAGGACTAATGTACATATGAGCTCACAAAGGCGGCGCACGCAGGGCCTGTACAGGTTCAAGCTAGACTGGGTCCTAGCATGAAGAGGGGGAAGTTGACAGGACTCACGTTTAACTGGGAAGTTATGCGCAATCAACATCCACTGGCAAAGGGACAACCAGTATGCTCTGGGAGAGCATCGCAGGTACCAGCCCAGGAGTAATTAACTGGTTAACACAAAATGAACTCAGTGGTATTTGTTTGTGGGTCTTTTTGTTTCTTTGTTTCCTTGTTTCTTTCTTTCTTTCTTTCTTTTTTTTTTTTTTTTTTTTTTTTTTTTTTTTTTTGACTTTTGCTTGTTTCTTTTGACTTTCAGTTTTGTGGCTCTTTTGCTGGAAAAACAGAACAATGGGCTGTGGCCTCCTGCTAGCAGGCCCAAGCTGGCTCAGTGGGATACCTTGTCCCTGAGAGATTGGTTTCTTACCTGCCTAGAGCATGAGACAAGCATTATGAGGTCTGATCATACACAGCTGTGGTGTAAACCAGGTAATCTCAGTAGTTTCTGGACTTGGGACCTGCTAATCATGGGACCCAGGCTTTGACTCTGGTTCTTAAATAGTCACACTGATAGCCTACTTTGCAAGCAGCCCCCTCTTTCAGACCGTGATGTGGGAAAACAGAGGCTTCTTCTACAAGGCATTTCTACTTTCCATTGTTCTTGTTGGTATTTAAGATCAGCCTTAGTCAGTGGTAAAGTGATAGGGTGCATGGGATTATTTCAGTCTTCTTGTATCTGTTAAGGCCTGTTTTGTGACCAATTATACGGTCAGTTTTGGAGACGGTACGGTGAGGTGCTGAGAAGAAGGTATATTCTTTTGTTTTAGGATGAAATGTTCTATAAATACCTGTTAGATCCATTTGGTTCATAACTTGTGTTAGTCTCACTGTGTCTCTGTTTAGTTTCTGTTTCCACATTGCTGGGAGTGGGGTGTTGAAGTCTCCCACTATTATTGTGTGGGGTGCGATGTGTGCTTTGAGCTTTAGTAAAGTTTCTTTTATGAATGTGGGTGTCTTTGCACTTGGAGCAGAGATGTTTAGAATTGAGAGTTCATCTTGGTAGATTTTTTTCCTTTGACCAGTATGAAATGTCCTTCCTTATCTTTTTTGATAACTTTAGGTTGAAAGTTGATTTTATTCGATATCAGAATGGCTACTCCAGCTTGTTTCTTGGGACCATTTGCTTGGAAAATTGTTTTCCAACCTTTTGCCCTGAGGTGGTGTCTGTCTTTGTCACTGAGGTGCATTTCCTGTATGTAGCAAAATGCTTGGTCCTGTATACATATCCAGTCTGTTAGTCTATGTCTTTTTATTGGGGAATTGAGTCCATTGATGTTAAGAGATATTAAGGAAAAGTGATTGTTCTTTCCTGTTATTCTTGTTGTTAGAGGTGAGATTATGTTTGGGTGGCTATCTTATTTTGGGTTTGTTGAAAGAAGATTACTTTGAAAACTTTGTAGTTTTGCTCCTTGTGTTGGTGCTTTTCATCTATTATCCTTTGTAGGGCTGAATTTATGAAAAGATACTGTGTAAATTTTGTTTGGTCGTGGAATATCTTGTTTTCTCCATCTATGGTAATTGAGAGTTTTGCTGGGTATAGTAGCCTGGGCTGGCATTTGTGTTCTCTTAGGGTCTGTATGACATCTGCCCAGGATCTTCTAGCTTTCATAGTCTTTGGTGAGAAGTCTGGTGTAATTCTGGTAGATCTGCCTTGATATGTTACTTGACCTTTTTCCTTTACTGCTTTTGTTGTTGTTATTTTTTGTTTGTTTGTTTGTTTTCAAGACAGGGCTTTTCTGTGTAGCCCTGGCTGTCCTGGAACTCACTCTGTAGACCAGGCTGCCTCAAACTCAGAAATCTGCCTGCCTCTGCCTCCCAAGATTAAAGGCGAGTACCACCTACGCCCAGCTCCTTTACTGCTTTTAATAGTCTTTCTTTGTTTAGTGCATTTGGTGTTTTGATTATTATGGGATGGGACAAATTTCTTTTTTGGTCCTCTGTAGGCTTCTTGTATGTTCATGGGCATCTCTTTCTTTAGGTTAGGGAAGTTTTCTTCTATAATTTTGTTGAAGATATTTACTGGCCCTTTAAGTTGGAAATCTTCACTCTCTTCTATACCTATTATCCTTAGGTTTGGTCTTCTCACTGTGCCCTGGATTTCCTGGATGTTTTGGGTTAGGGTTTTTTTTGCTTTTTGCATTTTCTTTGACTGTTGTGTCAATGTTTTCTATGGTGTCTTCTCCACCTGAAATTCTCTCTTCTATCTCTTGTATTCTGTTGGTGATGCTTGCATCTATGACTCGTGATCTCTTTCCTAGGTTTTCTAACTCCAGGGTTGTCTCCCTTTGTGATTTCTTTATGGTTTATATTTCTACTTTTAGATCTTGGATAGTTTTGTTCATTTCCTTTTCCTGTTTGATTATGTTTTCCTGTAATTCTTTAAGGGATTTTTTTTGTGTGTTTCCTCTTTAAGGGCTTCTAGCTGTTTATCTATGTTCTCCTGTATTTCTTTAAGGGAGTTACTTATGTCCTTCTTAAAGTCTGCTATCACCATCATGAGAAGTGATTTTAGATCTGAATCTTGCTTTTCCAGTGTGATGGTGTATTCATGTCTTGCTATGGTGGGGGAGTTGGGTTCTGATGATGCCAAGTAAACTTAGCTTCTGTTACTTATGTTCTTATGCTTGCCTCCTTCCATCTGATTATCTCTATTGCTATCTGCCATAGCTATATCTGACTGGGGCCTGTCCTTCCTGTGATCCTGGTTGTGTCAGAACTCCTCTGAATTCAGCTGTCTCTGTGATCCTGTGATTCTGGGATCCTGTGATCATGAGATCCTGGTGTGTCAGAGCTCCTGGGAGTCAAGCTGCCTCTGGGACCCTGAGACCCTGGTGTGACCAAGCTCCTAGGATCCTGGAATCCTGTGATCCTGTGCGCGTTAGAGTGCCTGGGAGTGGAGCTTCCTCTGGGTGTTGTGGGAGTGACTGTGAGTTTGTCCCCAAGGTCTTCTCAGGGCACTGGCCCATATCTGAAGGCTAGAAGGCATTTCTAAATCATTGAATCTTACAGGCTTGGATAAGAGGTACCCATATTCTGGCTCCGTTTGTTATTAAAGCCATAGGCGTGCCCAGGGGCCATGTCATTTTCTCATCTAGCCACTAGAGGGCGGTGCCAGACTGCAAGTTGGCCCTCTACGGACCGCATCCTAAACTTGGAAACCTCAATTAGCTTTTTCCCTTCAATATAGTCTGGAAGCTAGAAATCCTTTCTAACAAAGAAATATGAGGCCAGCCATTATATGGACACATGCTGAGGCGGCTGCATTGACCTAGAGATAAATGCGAGTCATTTCAAAGTGTTCCTGCCTGGAGCACCCCTTCCTCAGCCTGGTGTGTTCCGAGGGGGCAGAACCTTAGGAGAGGAGGCCCTGAGGAGGTTCCTTAGTCACTGGAGACAGGAAATTGTCCTACAAGCCCTGGACAGTTGTGAAAGGAGTAAGCCTGCCTCTCTTGCTCTCTCTCTGACCTTAGTGCTCAGGACTGGACTCTTTCCTCCAAATAGGATTCTGTCACAGCCCTCGAGCCTTTGTCAGAGCTCCTACTATTCTGTTTGGACTTTAAGCCTCAGTGGCTACGAGTAAAATACATTTATTTTTATTTTTTTAGTTCTTTATGAAGTTAACCCTTTATTGTAGCGATAAAGCTCACTAATTTGTGAAGCACACACACACACACATACACAAATAAAAAAATTTAAGTTTTCTTCTTCTTCCCCCTACTTTTTCATTTTCAGAAAAAACACCTTTGCGTCGGTTTTTATAGAGTGTATGATTATTTTGATCTTTGTATAATGGGGAAACAAATCCTTGGTAATTTTAAATAAGATGAGTTGGTGTTTAAAATTAATCACTGAAAAATCTGTACACACATATACACATGCATTCACGTGCGTGTATACACACAGAAGACCCCAGCAAACTCTGCTTTTGTAATAATGAGGATGTTGCAAGGATAGAATATTATCTGATAGGCAGATCTTTTAAAACCTTATTTATTCATATGGGAAGGGGAACTTTTCTCCATTCACAACCTTGAACAGTAGACATTAAAAAGGATGCTTTCACAGAATCAGTTCTTTGGATATAATGCTTAAAAAGAGATTCCTTGACTATAAACATTTGAAAGGTTGAAGACTCTAACGACTTTGGAGTTTGTATTTGGCAGTGAGTTAAACTCGAAGCACAGGAGCTGTGAATGAGCACAAGGCATTTCCTGTCACAGTCAGGGAAACTATGGCTTAGAATCCGTTTAAAACCCGATGGTTAGATGTGCAGAAAGAAACCAACAGCTTCGGAAGCACTCCAGAAAACCTTCCTAAACCAGCTGAGAGAAAAAATCATTTCTAAGAATTTTAATTCTTGAATTCCTGGATTTTAAGTCTCTCTTGTCCTCCAGAGCTTGAAGTGTGTGAGCAAAGGACTTGAGCGAAAATGTTTCGTCACCCCAACTTCAGCTTAAAAATGACTGAGTGTGAGGGCCTGTATTGAAGTCCCCCCAACCCCCAACACCTGGATCAAAACTAACCAGCCAACCAAACAAAACTCTGAGAGTTTAAAACTTAATTCTTCAGGGGCTGGAGAGATGACTCAGTGGTTAAGAGCACTGACTGCTCTTCTAGAGGTCCTGAGTTCTATGCCCAGCAACCACATGGTGGCTCATAACCATCTGTAATGGGATCTGATGCCTTCTTCTGGTGTCTGAAGACAGCTACAATGTACTCATATAAATAAATACCCGCCCCCCCAAAGATTTAAAAAGTATAATTTTAAAAACCTAATTATTCATTCTGTTGGCTCTCTTTATGTTTAAATATACGTATACAAGCACGCTGGTATAAATTACAGTGAGCTTACATTTCCAGCTCCTATTTCATTTGTGAATTGATTTGGGTCTTTGCTTAATTTAATCCTGAACGCTGAGGTGTGGTTTTGCACTTAAGTGGCCAAGTTTCTTGTCAGCATAGAGAAGAATTGGGTAAATGACTTGTCTGTATATTCGAAATATGCCAGGGCTTTGGCCGCCTTATTTCACTGAAACAATTGTGGGAAAACAGGTATTCATGACCCCGACGTGATTTGAACACGCAACCTTCTGATCTGGAGTCAGACGCGCTACCATTGCGCCACGAGGTCACTGATACATAATGAATTTTGATCCTCTAAGACTCCAGCATCCTGGCGGCTTCCTCGTGCAGCTCCTCCTCCTCCTGGACTGGCCGGGTCGAGTTTTGAGGCAGCCGCGAGCCCATCCTCCCAGGCAGGTCCTGTCCCCAGGGCGGGGAGGAAGGAAAACCGACCCTCAGGTCACGCTCACACACTTAAGAACGGAATTGTGTCATTTCCCCCTCTTCCTTCTCTAGCTATAAAACTTAAACGCATTGAAAACTGGACATCATGGAAAAAGCTAGCATCATAAAAACTAGTAACTAGACCCACCGCCCTTAGCGATCTGTCGCCCGCAGCCAGGTGAAGGGGCGGGGCCAGCCCTGCAGTCAGCCACAGCCTTGCTCGCTAGGCGCCAGGCGCTGCCGCCTCTCAGGATCTGCTTAGCTGCACCCATAAACACGGTGGTTTTATGTGATAATTAGCTCACTTTTAATCTTCAGGAGGTTTAACATCCATCTCTTTCCCTCACGTCGTTCCCTCCGCATCCCTTTAAGGAGTGGCGTGTCATTTTCAGCATCCGAGGGTTAGGAGCTGCAACGCTGTTAGTTGGTCTTATATACATAGATCTACATGAGAGCTGATGAGTTTCTTCATTGTAAAGCTACTCTTCTCTCTTTTAAAACAGTATCTAGGGATGGGGTATACTATCGACTGAGCACTGGAAGCCACTGATTGGCAGTATCCATTTTGACTGTAACAACTATTGCTGTGGTGTTTGACTAATGGCGATTTTTATCTACACTTACCTTTATATTTCTCCTTCGAGAGAAAGCTGGTTTTTCTTGTTTATATATGTACTTAATTATTTGTTTGCACCACACACACCCATGGGTACTGTTAATTCGTACAATTTAATTCTTTGTTTTGTTGCTGAAAATGTTTTTAACTTCAAATCCTTCAGGTAGGTTCTTGTACTTCTGACACGCCACCACCTTAAAAACGTTCGAGGTAGAGGGGAAGTGGTGGTGCACACCTTTAATCCCAGCACTTGGGAGGCAGAGACAGGCAGATTTCTGAGTTCGAGGCCAGCCTGGTCTACAGAGTAAGTTCCAGGACAGCCAGGGCTATACAGAGAAACCCTGTCTCGAAAAACCAATAAAACAAACAAAAACAACAACAACAAAAAAAGTTCAATTTATTTTATGTTTTTGATACCCTTTTCCATTCTAAAGTTACGCTTTAAGTTTCCTGCACAGTAATCGATTTAGAGATGTCTTTGAGCGTTTTTAACCCGATGTGCTTTAACACAGTTTAATCTCCCTTTAACTGCACCTTGTCTCTTCTCACCAATGTCTACTAATGTATTCTGTTTGGCAACAGTGAGTGATACAGAAGCTTACCCCAATGTAGTGGCTATTCCTGGTTGTCAACTTGACTATATCTGAAATGAACTACAATCCAGAATTAGAAGGCTCACCTGGCCCTAATCTGGAGGCTGAGAGATAACAAGTTCCCGACCTGAATCTTGGCATGGAGATCTTGAGGTATAGTGGCTACGAATCCCAGAGGATTAAGATAGAAAGATCTATGAGTTCAAGATCATCTGGGATCAAAGGTGTGGTGGCATAGTGGCTGTGAATCCTAGAAGATTAAGACTGAAAGATCTACGAGTTCAATCAGGGTCACCTGGGGTTAAAGGTGTAGTAACACCTTTAACCTGGGCCACACCTTTTGCTGGAGACCTATATAAGGAAGAAGGAAAGCTCGCTCTTTTTCAATTGCTTGCCTTGTGGGACTGAGCAACTGCTAGATCCTCGGACTTCCATTCACAGCTGCTGCCAACCATTGTTGGGAGTGGATTGTTGGGAGTTGGATTACAGACTGTGAGTCTACAATAAATTCCTTACTACATCGAGACTATCATAACTTCTGTGACTCTAAAGAACCCTGACTAATACACCCAGTCTCGAACATTCTTCTTAGGACTGAGCATCTTCTGCATCTCTGATGCCACTGCAGTAAAATCTCTTCTTCTGAATGTGTGAAAGGCAGACACGAGCAACTGCACTCCCATGTAGACAACCCAGAAAAACAACAAGCAGATGGAATCCACTGTGGTTAAAAAAAAGCCACAAACACCTGCTAACTGCTGTCAATAAACAACTTTATTTTCTTTTTCTGCTATAAATGCTGGTAGCCCAGGAAGGTTCCACAGGTTTGTTTACGATGGTCTTAAAGTTGAGCTGTTGAAGTTGGCTCAGTGAAACACTGACTTGCGCACACAAAGGAAAATGGAAAGCAGCCAGTATTTGATTCCTGCCTCCCATTTTTCCACTCGAAATTATATATATGTTGGTAGCTTTTGATCCCATCAGGAGACATACCCTAATATTCAGAACTACCAATGAGAGTGAAGAAGAATAGAAGCTTTTAGACTGCGTGTGTGTAAAATGTTTCCCGTTGGAATGGACTCTAAAGCAACTTTCCCATGCGCGTGAATGCCCTTTGGCATGCTTGTAACACATTTCCAACAGAAAGCGTCTAAGTTGGTGTCTTCCAACAGGCCAGTCAGATCTGGCCTTCCTCGACTCCCGTGTGGCACTACCGGTGGCACTCTGAAAGAAAAAGTGACTTTGAAGTCTTGAGTGGCCTCTCACAGCAGACGGGGGAAGGCTAGACTGTGAAGCAGAGCTTAGTGGACTTGCGAGCCTGTCTAATTTCAAGGACGGCCACGGCGCCAGGCCTGTAATGCCGAGGCTTACTCCTTCTGTAAGGGAAGGTGCACTCATGCAAGCACCTTTGAAAGGCACTTGTTTCCTAGCTGCTTTGCCCGGGTTTGTGTGCAGGA
>NW_022196911.1:57947344-57952224 GCF_008632895.1 Mastomys coucha
TGCTGGTCGGAAGTGGGAGGCACAGTGCTGTCAGTCAGCAGGTGGCACAGTGGCAGCTGGGAAGGGCTCCTCTAGCCTTTGACACTTGCTCACAGGACAAGACCTTCCAGTCTCACTCGATGATCCCCCTGCCCCAGCCCTATGGTGCATTATTTTCCCACTATTTCTCCAGAGAACTCTGTTTCCCGTTGATGGATTGTGCTGTATCTGGGTATTAGCTGCTCTCATTGTAATGCAATGTGATTCCAATTTTTCCTTATTTATGGTTCCTCTCTGACAGAGAGATACTCAGCTTTCGTGAGCTACATGATTGTGTGTATGTATAGCATGCTTTAACATGTGCAGGTGCAGATGTTTTTATGCATGTGTACAATTATGTGTGCAAATAGGTGTATGCCTCATAATTACTGACTGTTGGAACAACTCTGAACAAACTTTGCTAGATCTGGACTAAGGTGTCCTTTACTGCTGTATCAACATCCCTTACCCACACCCTTTGCCGAGCCCTGTAAGAACGCTCGCTCCCTTCTGCAGACCCTTCCTTCCTTGGGAGAGAGGCTTTGCCTAGTGTATGCTTATAAACAGTCTTATCTGTTCAGGTCAGAGCTGGCCCCTTTCAGCCTTTTGTCTCTTTACTCTGCGTTTAGAAATCTAACACTGACCATAGCCTTGAGAATCAAGTGTGGTATTCTATATTTCAGGTATGTACACATCCACACAGACACACAGGGAGAGAGAGGGGGAGGGAGAGGGAGACGGGGAGGGAAGAGGGTGAAAGGGAGAGAGGGAGGGGAGAGGGAGAGAGGGAGAGGAAGAGGGAGGGGGAGGAGGAGGGCAGACATGAGCAACAGTGCAAGACTGCCCAACTCTCCTCCTACCTACACTTGAGAGTAGGTAGTGGGACTTAGAGTTATGCCAACAGTCTTACTCTGTGTATGCCACAGGTGCTACTTCACCAGCACAGCATACGCTAAGAAGATAAGCTATCATCAAATGGCTGCTCCCCACTAAGCTCTGCCATAGCCCCTTAGACCAACCCTCGAAATTATATATATGTTGGTAGTTTTGGGGAGAGGGAGAGGGGGAGGGGGAGAGAGAGGGAGAGGGAGGGGGAAAGGGAGATGGAGAGAAAGAGAGAGAGATTATTCACAAAGGAAGACGAGGAGCTTTGGAAAATCAATTCTGTTTTTCCCTGGAGAGCTTGCGATTTTAAGCATTTTTGGTGGCCCTCATTTTGTATTGGTTAGCTTAGATGAAGAAAGTTGATAGGTGCACACCTTCAAGTAAATATGGCCAGGAGAGACCTTGAATTTATTTGACCAGCCTGGACAAATTAGAATGGGGAGAGGCTGCTGGTGGAAGAGAAGATGAAGCCTGCCAAGCCTTTGTCTTCAGGTAAGAGATTGAGAAAAAAGCCGAAAAGTTTGCTATCTTCGTTATTTATTGATAGCCTCTCTCCCTCTGTGTGTAGCTCCTGGGCTCTCATGTTCCCTTCTCAGAGGTCACCCTAAGTGCTGCTGGAGTTTTGGGATGTAGACCAATCTGCTTAAAGCTGACCAAAGAGGCAACGAAGGAAGAGGCAGGTGTCAGAGTCCCCCTCCAAGGAGGGTTGGTCTAAGGGGCTGTGGCAGAGCTCAGTGGGGAGCAGCCATTTGATGATAGCTTATCTTCTTAGCATATGCTATGCTGGTGAAGTAGCACCTGTGGCATACACAGAGTAAGATTGTTGGCATAACTCTAAGTCCCACTACTTAATCTCAAGTGTAGGTCGGAGGAGAGTTGGGCAGTCTTGCACTCATTAGAGGAAAGGAATAGGCAAGACAAAACAAAACTGTTCAAAGAACTCCAGGGCAGCTTAGCTCTAGGCATCAGTGAGCTTGGGGATACGGTTGCCACCACTGTCCACCCGAAAGTGTACACCACAAAGAAGCCTGTTGGGTTAGCTCAAGAACTCGAGGAACTTTTCATGGTCCAGCTTAAATTCAGATTGGTCATTGGATCTAGCCTTCTACAAGGCCATATCCTTCCAATGTTTGTTTGAAACATTGAGAGATAAGGCCACTGAGAATTCTTTTTTAATAAGCCAAAATGAGGGATTCTGGTAAAAACTGAATCCTATTCTTGTTGAGAACACAAGCAGACATCACTCTCTAATTGACAGTCTAAGAAAGAAATATTCTCTATTGGAGCTTGTAAGATAGCCAGGGAATGCCCCCGTAAGTATCCTAAATATTTTCCCCTAAACCCATTGATTTTGACAGGGTACTGGTAACATCTTTTAATCAGAGGCCAGGGGTGGTTAGGGTACAGAAGGCCATGAATAGTTGTGAAAAGTAAGCTTTCAGGGTGAGCATGTTTCATAGTTGGTAAAAAAACATCTTTCATTTGTGTGGTGGTTTGAATGGGTTTGACTCCCATAAGACTTATGTGTTCCAATGCTTGGTCTTGCAAGCTTAAAACAACAAACAAACAAACAAACAAAAACAAAACAAAAACAAAAACATAAACAAAAAACAAAAAACTAAACCAAAACCAAAACCCTCCATTTTGTTTTTTTAAACCAGTATTTTAAATTGTTATCAAGAGTAGAAGTCCCTCTCTCTCCCTCCTCTCTTTCCACTACTGCCCCCTCTCTCCCTCTCAATTAAACCTCTTACACGTGGGAAAAAAAAAAGAGTAGAAGTCCATTGTTTATTTTATGTAGAGGTTTGATTAGATTAATCAGTGTATTAGACTTTTAAGAAATTTTAATACCAGATACTTCATCTCCAAGATGCATCATCTCCTCTTAGTTTACATCACTTTCTCAGGTCTTTTATGACTTGTTTTGGGCTTTTTAGCATTCCCCACCCTCATTTTGGAAAAAACATTCAAATATCTTCATCACTGTGTACAAAAAATTAAAAATAATTTGATTTTTATATCCTTTTTAACTCTCTTAACTCCTTGTTTTTAAAAGATATATTAAATATGAGTTGAGTCTAAATTGCCTTCATGATACACTGTAGTAAATGAAGATTACTTATTGAGGTAGATTAAATGCGATGTCCCCCATAGTCTCAGGCATTCGAATATCCCAGAGGTCCCTAGTGGGTTTGGGGAAGTTTAGGGGAAGTTTGGGAAAGGTGTGGCCCTGTGGAAGTGTATCACTGCAGGCTTTTTTTGATGTTTCATAAGCCATAGACCATTGTCCATTTACTCTCTCTGCTTCCTGTTTTAGGTTTGAGATGTGAGCTCTCTGGCTGTTCCTGCAGCTACGCTTCCCTCTGGGATAATATCTCAGTTATTTTCCTATTGCTATGCTAAGACCATCATAAGACCCAGGGAACTTATAGAACAAACAGTTTATCGGGGGCTCACGGCTTCAGAGGGAGAGTCAGTGACCATCATGGTGGGGACCATGGCAGCAGACAGGCAAGAACAGTGGCTGAGAGTTTACATCTCAGTCTACAAGGATGATGATGATGATGATGGGGTGTGGGGTGGGATGGCTTTTGAATTCTGCCCTCAATGACACCTCTTCCAACAAGGCCACACTTCCTAGTCCTTCTGTGATTATTGTTTTGTTTTTCATTTTTTAAGACAGGGTCTCTCTCTGTAGGTCTGGCTGTCCCAGTGATCCTGTGATTCTGTGACCCTGTGACCCTGGGCCCATTAGAGAACCTGGGAGTAGAGCTTCCTCTGGGTCTTATGGGACTCACTGCAGAGTTTGTGCCCCAAGTCTGCTCAGGGCACCGGCCCAGACAGACCAGAAGCAACCCGTGCCACTGGGCTGGTAGAGTTCCTGTGTGCCTGGGTCCTGTTGATCTCAGTTGCTCCCGGTGTTGGGACAGATGTTGTCTCCTCACCTCCTCACGTCTGATCCTGGGCATGTTAGAGCGCCTGGGAGTGGAGCTGCCTCTGGGTGTGGTGGGACTGGCTGCAAAATTTGCACCTCTCCTGGGGCCTGTTTTTGGTCAGACTGATGGAATGGGAAAGCGGTTTGTTTTCTTTCCTTAATGTAACTCTTTAATTCAGTTAACTTATGCATCGGTTACTGCAACAAAAAGCTTGAGGTAGTTATCTTAAAGGGAGAGACTATTTTTGGCTCACAGGTTTGGAGGTTCCCGGTCACGGTCAACTGCCTTGTTGTACTGGGGTGGATATGTGATGAGGAAGAGGTGCAACATGGCAAGGGTGGTACGGAGTGCCATCACAAGTGAGGGAGGGGACAAAAGCAGGGGGCTGTGACACCATGACCCCTTTCAGGGGCAGGCCTCCAATGAGTCGCCCTCTCTCAAAGGCTCTACCACTTCCAAATGATGTGCTGCACTTCAGGTCCTCATCTTCTGGGTATCAGGTTTGCGTGGTCTGTAAGCGTCTTCTGGTATCCGGGTTACAGCCTCTAGGTTTTCATTTTAGATCCAGGGCTTTCCCAGTATTCTCAGAAATCTGAGTCCTAATTTAGGAATGTGCAAGTTTTTGGCTGTTTCCTCTCTTTATTTGACCAAGAAGTTTTGAGGATACGAGAAGAACCATCTATTAGAAGAACCACTTTTGATGGAGGCTGTGGCCATCTGGTCTACATTCAATATAAAAATTTGGGATATTATTTAGTTACTTTTTTATCTGAAATTTCTGTCACTGACTCAACTAGAATTAAGGTGAAGAGGAACAAGGTAGCTTATCTGGAACCCACACAGCATCGTGACCTATTCCCATGTCCTCTGACCTGGAAGCACTGCTCCTACCACCATGCACCAGCACCTGTAAGGTACTTCCTGGGACACAGCAGTTGTACACAAAGTTGACTTCAGAAGGAAAAAAAGCTTCTTTTTTCTTTTCTTTTTTTTTTTTATTGGTTTTTGTTGCTTATATTCTTTTTTTCTTTTTTTTATTTT
>NW_022196911.1:57952368-57953656 GCF_008632895.1 Mastomys coucha
GTGAGCCACCATGTGGTTGCTGGGATTTGAACTCATGACCTTCTGAAGAGTAGTCGGTGCTCTTACCCACTGAGCCATCTCACCAGCCCTTCTTTTTTCTTTTTATGTAAATATTTTATGTTTATTGCAAAGAGAAATTTAAAGGTGCAGAAAACCACAGAAGAGTCAAGTATCAGCTTATGTCTGGAACTCCATAACCACTAATGTTTTAGAGACTGTCCATTCATTCATCTGTCTCAAACATTGACAGAAGTACTAACATCAATGTTTACAGTCCCTTCCCCCATTAGTCCTTTCTCCTTTTCTGCTCCCCCTCAAGGTCACTAGTACAGCCTGATGTTGCTTTCTTCTGAATAGGTCTTCTTGTAAATCCAGTTGCTTGTGTGAGTACATGTGATAATTTAACAAAAATGAAATCTTATATATACATTTATTATAACAAGAAACTACTTATAAACATTGGGGGACATCTTGAAATTAGCATGTCTGTATATTAAAAGTTACCTCTGCTGTTCCAAATTATCCTTTTAATTGGCCATTTCTAGTCCTGACTTCTTTTCTGCCCTACAAAGACAATACTTCAACAAAGGTCTTTATTTATTTGTATTCTAAAGCTTGGTGATGCTTTACTTCTATGGGTCAGTTTCCCAAGTGAGAATGGGTGATTTAGGTAGTATGCAATTGTTGGTTTGCTGGTGGAAAAATATGCTACACAGCCTTTTTTTCTTTTTCTTTTTTAAATTATTATAAACAAGTACACTGTAGCTGTCTTCAGATGCACCAGAAGAGGGCATCAGATTGCATCATGGGTGGTAGTGAGCCACTTTGGAAGAGCAGTCAGTGCTCTTACCCACTGAGCTATCTCACCAGCCCCCCACAGCCTTTAAATAAGAGTACATGGCTTCCCTAAAGCCTACCCTCAAAGAAAGGTTAATTTTTGCCAACTGTACGAAGCAGAAGTTGCAGTTCATTAGCTTATAGCTGCACTTTCCCTGACTGCTAATTAGGTTAAAATCATCTCAAAGGCCACAGTCATTTAGAGTCCCATTTAGGAGACATTCAGTCTAGTTGTGCTAAAGACTTAAATGTAAATGCTGAATTATCAAACATTTCTAAACAATACTTAGATTATGTATAACTTAGGGACAAAAGGTAGCCCATCTAATAAAAAAAGCCGAGAACCTAAGAAGATAAAATACATTGCTATAAAAATTAAAACAATGTTGTAGGATGCCGTCCCGCAGCTCCTACCTGCGTGGGGTTCCACGAACCGAGGATTTGGAAACCT
>NW_022196911.1:57965088-57981198 GCF_008632895.1 Mastomys coucha
CCCCCAGCGAGCTAAGTCTCTGGTTTCGGATTTGAGTTCTTTCAAGAACGCAGCAGGGCCACCACACAATGTGACTTTACTATATAAAAATACAAAGACAAATTGTCAAATTAAGAGAAACATTTGCTACACACATGGCAAAAGAGCAATACGGAAAAAAATATACGAGGTATCTTTAGATTTGTAAGCAAAGGCAAACCCATTGAAAAATAGGTAAGTATATAAACGCAATTAACTTTGATCTGTTAAATGAGTAAAGTATGAACTATGGATAAACTCTTTTCATTTGTCTACTTTTAATCTAATGTGAATTTTCTTAGAACTTCTAAGAATACAATTAAGTTCTAACATTCATATTCAGAGTTTTTAATTTAGTGTACGGAATCAAATCAATTTTTACCAACGGTTTCCCTATAGTTACTCGGTACAGCTCACAAGCTTGCTGCTGGACACTGATTGAAAGGTTCACTATTCTCTGGATTAGCTGAGCTCCTCTCTGATGTATTCTTTGATGTGAGGTTTGAGCTACTCCTGAAGGCTTTCCCACAGTGATTACACCCCAGTCTGCACTCTCAGGTCCCCAGAGATGTGTGAGTTAGTTCTAAAGGCTTTTCCACACTCCTCACATTTATAGGGCCTTTCCCCAGTATGACTTCTCTGATGCAGAGTTAGCTATGACAGAGCAACAAGCTTCTCCTCATCCTTAGAGGTAGAGGGTTTTTCTCCAGGATGTGTTCTCCAGCATATTGTAAGGTATGACCCCCTCTCCCACAATGCATGCTTACAGCGCTTTTCCCCACTATGGATCTTCTGATGTTCTGTGATGTGCACCATCTGTCTGAATGCTTTCCCATGATAGTTTCACTTGAATGATTTCCCTCCCATGTGCCTTCTCTGATGCACAGTTAGCTGTGCTGGATTAGCGAATGTTTTAGCACATCCATAACATCTATGTGGGTTTTCTCCAGTGTGGGTTCTTTGATGTGCAATAAGACATGACTTCATCCTGATGTGCTTTCACAGCACTAATGCTAACACGGCTTCACTCCAGTAGGAATTTTCTGACGCACCTTGAGATTTGCCATTTGCTGAATACCCTCCCCAGTATTAGGTAAGTTCTTTTAGAAACTACAAGCGTTTCTTCCATCTACTGCACAGTTATCAACAGTCTTAAGAAACCTCAGTTGTGGTTTCCATGTCAGTGTATCTAAAAACGACGAAGGAAGGGTGCACGCTCTGACTGAGAATTTACAGCACCTGGGACCAGTCTACCATGTCTCAACCAATACACATTGTTCCAACCAATACACATTATTCTATTCCACGATCATGCCAGGGAATGACAGGTGGCTTAAAAAACGTAAAATTCCTCCAGCCCAGTGGAGGAATGCAGCGCAGCTCTCAGGCTAAACCATCTCTCGTGAGGTTGGCCTTGGATTATTGGATTATCCACCCTCCTCTCTGGCAGGCTGAGGTCTTGGTGGTGCTGCAGCTCCGGAGGGAGTTGGGAAGACCTACAAGCTTCCAGCTTCTGTAGCCCAAGCAGCTCGCCTCCAGGGTGGGCGGGTCTGCTAGGTTAGCTCCGGATCGGCCAACCCCTGCAGGCCGCCAGAGCTCGGCTCTCTCGAAGGGCATACGCACCGGGCAAGTGCGCCTGCGTCACCCGCGCACTACAGCACCCAGAATCTTCGTTCAACTTTGTTCGGGATCAAGAACAATTTACTGATTATCAACCTTCCGCGCAATCTAATACAATCACATTGGAAAGTTTGCGTCTAGAGGTCACGACCGTGTCACTCTCTAGCACTAGGAACCTTTGGAAGACCTTTTCCTAAGGTCACTTCTGTGATGCTAAAGAAAGGCACCAGGGGAGCAGAGACCCAACCTATAAACTTAAAGGCCTCGGAAGCCAGCAGAGTTGGTGAATGTCTAAGCTTCTGCTTGACTTTGAATTTCTTGATCGAAAAAGTGGCGATACCTATTTACACTATTATTTATGGTTCTTTAACTTTCTTGACAGGAATGAAAATATGCTAAAGGGGCCTGGTGCAAGCCAGGAACCACAAAGCTCTGAGAGGAAGCCTCCTCGGCAGAGGCATTGCAGCTCCCGGGAGAGGAGATCCCTTCCCAGGAGAGGGTATCCCCAGCTGAGTCTCAGCCTTGCTCCACTTTTTTCATTCTTCCCTTCTCTTCATTGCTTCTTGGTTTCTTCTGAAAAGAGAGTCTCACCAGACAGCAAATCTCACGAAAGAGATTTATTGGAAGAATGAATCCAGGGAGGCGAGGGACAAATTCAGAGGTGGCTGCCTCTGCTCCCAGGAATGGACAGCGTGGAGTTGAACAAAGAGCAGGGTTCATTCAGCTGTGGGCTGGAGCTTTTGCGGGGGGTGGGGCAAAGATTTTCAGATTGTGTGTTTGTAGGATTTCAAGACCCGATCTTGGAGAGCTCAGGACTGGTGGATGTTCCTGTTCAATCCCTTTTCCCTGCACTGGGCCCAAGGTTTAGGATGGGAAGATCTTCCTGGCCACAGGAAGGTTGAGGTGCCATCAAGGCACTGCTGAGCTGTTTGGAAAGGCTGGACAGGAGGTGCCACTACCTGGACAGCTCCTTTGACGGCAGCAGGCTGAGGCAGGAAAGGAGTTGAGATTGTCTTTTATAGGTGCTGCCATTATTTTTATAGGTGCTGCCATTTTGGCACGCCACTCAAGGACTACAACCAGGACCATTCTCTATATTAAATGGTCTTAATTCCACAATTAAAAAGACACAGACTTGGGATTGGGTCAAAAAGCAGGAACCATGCATTTGTTGCTTCTAATAAACGTTCCTTGTTGTAAAAGAGAACGACCACCTTAGGGTGGAAGGATGGGAAGATATTCCAAGCAGGTGGAACTGGGAAATAAGGGGGAGTCATTGTTCTAATAGCTAGCAAAATAGACTTCAAACAAAAATTAGTGAGAAAAGATAACAATCAGCTCATATTGATTAAGGGTAATTCACCAAGAGGATATTACTATTCTAACCCTGTATGCCACAAGCACAGCTGCACCCCGTTTCAGAAAATAAATACTACCAGATGTAAATTCACAGATTGACCAAGAACAATAGTAGTAGGTGACTAAGACTCCACTCTCATAAACTGACAAACTACGCAGACAGAAAAACTGAGAAATATTGGAATTCAATGACATCATAGATCAACTGAACCTATCAGATATCTATAGAACATTCCATCCAAATATCTCAGAATACATATATATATATATATATATGCACACACACACATATATATGTGTATACATATATACATACACACACACACACATACATTTTTTCACAGCCCCTGGGCCTTTCTCTATGTTAGATCATAGATACAATTGGAGAAAACATGGCATCTACAAGAAATGGTGCTGGGAAAATTGCAAATCTACATGGATTTGTGCTTACCAGAAATTTAAGAGGTTGGTTCATCAGGGACCTTGGACATAGCCTGTGGCTTTATTGACTTTGCTAAGCCATATGATGAAATACAATCTTTATGCTGTAGGATAGGTTTTGGTGGATCTAAGTGACCTAGACTAGCTTCTAAGTTGGACTTATAAAAACTATAAAACAATTTAGAGGAGGTAAGGGAAGAGCAAAACAAGAAAGGGGCCTGTCTGGATTACTTAATGGCAAACACAGCAAGATTTGTGTCACTTTGGAGTTCATAGAGAAAAACCAGAAAGTTGAATGATGTGCTGATGAGCTTCTGGAAGCTTTAAAACCTGAGATGTTCACAGACGTCATAACTGATAAAGCAGTACAGGTTAAAAAATGGTTAATCCTGCCCAGGAAATGTACTGCAGGTGGGGATTGTGTGGCTTTCCTGAGGGCGCTCAGCAAGCGGGTGTGGTCAACAGAAAGGTGAGTGCCACAGAGCTAGCCTGAAGCCTATCAGAACCAGGAAGCTGGCCAGTGGTAGACAGGTAGGCAGACAGGCTAGAATGCAGCCCTTAGGCTTCAGCCAGGCCAGCTCAGAGACTATCCCAGGTGGGAAACTGCCACGCACACTTTGCATGACAACAGTTTATGAGGCAAAAAACTTCAAGGAAGCCAATCTCCTGCAACCCCTAACTCAGAGGTAGCCCAGATATGTCCTTGCAAAGTCTCGCATGCTAGGTGCCCACCAAATGATTTACTATAATAGCTAAACAAAATTAAACGTTGCTCTCTGACCTCTACCAATGTTCCAACATCCTAGCCAAACCCTGGCTTTGAATTTTACAGGCAATGTTACACATTCAGATTAATTGCTTCCAGCATTGTTAGGGAGATAATGAGGGGGGTAGGGCATTGAATCTTACAGAATAGAAGTTGATAATCCCAGGGCAAGGTCAATTTTTCAGTCATGTACAGCAGTTGAATCACTCCCACGATTAAAAGAATGAGGTCCCTGGGACATGTCTCTGCTAGCCCAGAAGATTAGCATAGTGGGCATTTATTAAGGATGGGAAGGACCTTGAGCCAAGTGTGTGTGTGTGTGTGTGTGTGTGTGTGTGTGTGTGTGTGTGTGAGAGAGAGAGAGAGAGAGAGAGAGAGAGAGAGAGAGTGCAGCAGCAGAGTATTCGAGATTTGAGCCTCTACCCTCCTGGCTGGCTCACCCCGGGGTGCTGCAGTGGTCCAGAGGAGACAGCTGCTGTTTTAGACCCAGTGTGTTTCAGATGGCCTCAGATGTACCTTGACCGCTGAGCTGCCAGATTTTTCTTTTCTCTTTTGTAATGACTGTAAAAGTCTGATGCCATTTTGAGAAACACATCCAGATCCTGCACTTCCTTGTGTCCTGTCTGCCATTTTTTTAATTCGCCGACCTGACCAGGACCCTGTCTCTCCCTCTAGTTGAGAGAGGCCAAGGCTGACTGGCCTGCGGCAGGAAATGGATAAAAGGAAAATACCTGTGCTTTACAGAGGGCCAGATGAAGGTAATATCCATCAACTGAGCCACCGTACCCGGCATTGCTCTTTTGATGCAATGACTGACAAAGTGATGAGATATTTTCATCCTGCGTTGAACCTTGCTCACGTTTCTTTTTTAGTATCTCTGTTGCTGCCCAAGATCAACGGACACTTGATACGGATTATGGTGAGTGTGCAGAGATCTTGCCAACTCTCTATAAAAAGGCTTCTTTATATGTTAACCCTTGAGTGTCTTAAAGATGTAAAAACACTGAAAGGAGCAATCGAGACAGCAGTTAAAAGTCTAAAGGACACACCCTGCATGGGTAGGAAGGGGGAACTTCTTGCTCATAAAAGTGGTTGGGCAAAAATCTAATACCAGGGGTGGAAGACTCCAGTAGGAGTTGGCCAAAGACTGTTTCGCAGCAGCAGCAGCTGTGATAGGATACTGTGACCAAAAGCAACTCGTGGGAGGGTTTGCTTTGGCTTCCAGTTCCAGAGAGGGAGTCTATGATGGTAAGGAAGGTACGGCTGAGGGAGCTGGAGCAGGCAGCTGGCTGCCTACAGTCTGCACTACACAGAAAGTCAAGTGAGCGAAGAGGAAAGTGGTTCAAGCTATAAGCTCTCAAAGGCTACCCCCAGTCAAGTAAGTCACCCAGCGAGGCTCCACATCCTAAAAGTTCCTGGCTGAGAGAGCCCTTGCTGAGTCCCGTGTGTTTTCCATTTCTTTGTTGTGTTTTGCACAAGAGTTGGAGGGCATACATCTTCCAGTTTGTAGTCCCTCCCACCCCCACTTTCCTGTCGGTGTGATTTTGTGTTAGCCTTCCAGGTGGATCCGTTTGGATTTATGATCATCAGGAAAGTTGACTGCAGTAGCAACTGTGGGTTTGACAGGAGTCTCTGTGTTAACTGCAGGAGGAAACACAGTGCCTGTAGTCTTGAAAGAATTAAAGAAAACCCAGTGGCAGGTTCCCACTACTGCCCCAGTGTTCTGGGTTCCTTACCAACCAGAACCAACTGGGGCAGGGTCCCTCAGTATCTTATGTGCAGCTCTCATGCAAACAATTTTGGGGACCCAGATTAACATAAGAGTATAAGCAGCATTAGGCCACACCCACACTCTAAGTGCCCTTTACCAGTGTCCCTTAGAAGGTTTGGAGACAGGAAAGCTAGGATCCTAGTTGCTTAAAATACAGGTTATGGTCTATCTTCCTTCTTTGCCTCTCTCCTTCCTTTCTCTTTCTCTTGAAGTGAAAGGCAAATGTGGGAGGGGATGAAAGGTGTAGAGAGACTGAGCAGGAAAGTAGTTCTATGGGGTTAGTGAAATGAAACACAGCAGAGATGATATTGTGTATTAGCCTTGGGGAGGCCAAGCAGCCTTAAACCATTAAAGTGCACAAATATATGTACCAAGAAAAAAAAAGGAAAAATTTAAAAAGGTATGTCTACAAGATAGAAAATAAAATTAAAAACGAAGTTATATTAAGGGCAGGGGTTGTGGGAGCATGCTTGTTCTCCCCCCACCCCCACCCCCGGGGGAACTGTGAAGATGTTTTTGTTTGGTTCGTTTTGTCAGGATGTTTTTTAAAGAGCATTATATATGTATATATATATTATTAATGTGGGATGGGCAATTGGCACATATCTCCGAGGGGGTGCACACACAGGGATGGGGCAGGGGCAGCACACAATGCTATGAAAAACAGCCACATCTAACAGATGAATGAAAAAAAATCACACCAGTGGGTTAGGAGAGGAGCAGTGGCCACCAAGGATTGGGCATAGAGGAGAAGAAAAGCAGGGGATAGGAAGAGGGACCTGGTTCAAGATACGGTACACTTTCTGTCCCCACCTCTGCACACAACCCTGGGCCCTGACCTTGTCTGTCCCTTCTTCCCTTCCTCCCTCTGCCCAACTGCAGAAGCTCTGCAAGTGGGCAGCATCCTCTCCTCGGCTGGGGGTGGGGCGGGGTCAAAAGATTGGGGGTGGTCCACCAAGGTCTGGATGAAGGAGCAGCGGGTGCTGTCTGGATCGCAGGTTCTACAGCAGCTTGTCACTCTCCTTCTTCAGGTGACTGTCGTAGTCTTCCTGGGCAGGTAGTGACACGCTGTGCAATGGGTGATGTGCATGTAGCCACTGTTCCAGCGCCAAGTGTTGCAGCTCTGCCGACTGTGCGTGCATGGCCTGCAGCTGATGAGCCGCTGACATTGGAGCGGAAAGGGAGGCTGGCGATGAAGAACTTCATTCTGTGCAGAGGGTAAGGAACAAAGGTGATGAGGGGGGGTCCCAGCTGGGTAGGGGATCTGGGTAAGGTGAGACCCTGAGGCCCTGGGGTCAATGAGAGGGTGCACCAGGGCGGAGGCTGTGTGGATGGCATCCTGCTGGTGCAGGTGAAGGTGAGAGTAGATGTGGGAGTGCTGGTGGTGATGGGGAGTCACATTGAGCATCTGCAGCCGGGCTAGTGGGTCATTGTCCAGGGCTGCCACCCTTTCTGCATGCTGCCTTTCAGCTATCAACCGCTCATCATAAGACGCGTCAGGACTCAGGGCTGGCTCAGCTGCTCGCACTAGCTGTTCTCATTCCAGGGGCCCCAGGCTCAGATGAAAAGGGAAAGGACGCAGGCCAGGTGGCTGAGGCAGTAGAGCCAGGCCCCCGTGTTGGGGGTGGAGGGGAAGGGATCCAGGCCTGGCCTGGGGACCCCATGTAGGGATTTGAGCTCACTAGGTTTCACCGCAAAGCCAGACTTGAGCTGGCCACAGAGGTTAGAGGGCATGCTTTTGATCATATCCTAGTACTCAGGAGTCAGAGGAAGATGGAACTCTGGGAGTTCAAGGCCAGCCCAGCCAGAGCTGCATAGTGAGACACTGTCTCAAAAACAATTGAGTGTGTGTGTGTGTGTGTGTGTGTGTGTGTGTGTGTGTGTGTGTACTGGCTGGTTTTGTGTGTCAACTTGATACAGGCTGGAGTTATCACAAAGAAAGGAGCTTCAGTTGGGGAAGTGCCTCCATGAGATCCAGCTGTGGGGCATTTTCTCAATTAGTGATCAATCGGGGAGGGCCCCTTGTGGGTGGTGCCATCCCTGGGCTGGTAGTTTTGGGTTTTATAAGAGAGCAAGCTGAGCAAGCCAGGGGAAGCAAGCCAGTAAGGAACATCCCTCCATGGCCTCTGCATCAGCTCCTGCTTCCTGACCTGCTTGAGTTCCAGTCCTGACTTCCTTTGGTGATGAATAGCAACATGGAAGTGTAAGCTGAATAAACCCTTTCCTCCCCAACTTGCTTCTTGGTCATGTTTGTGCAGGAATAGAAACCCTGACTGAGACAGTGTGTGTGTGTGTGTGTGCCTTTCCCCCAGTCCCTGCTCTGCCAACTGAGCTGGCCCACCTAGGGTGGAGTTTTCTGAGATAAGAGAACTCTATTGTCCTTCAGCTTCTGAAGTTTTCTACAAGGAGCCACCACCTGCTGCATTACTGAGTGTTCCTGCTTGGCAACAAGATGCTAGTGAGTCGGAGATCCTGGCATTAAGGGGGATGGTTTCCTTTCCTATATATACTGAGTCTCTTAAGTAAACATCTGACCTTGATTGGAAACTTTGTTTTGGTCTCGTTATTTCTCTTGCTGTCCTATCCCCCACTCCAAGACCCCAGCTTTTCTTTTATGTGTGTGTGCATGTGTGAGTGTATGTGTGTGTATGGATGTGTGCATGTGTATGTGTATATGTACATGTGTGTGTACGTGTGTGTATGTGTATATGTTTGTGTGAGTGTGTGTATGTGTGTGTATGTATGTATGTGTGTGAGTGTGTGTATGTGTGTGTGTGAGCATGCGTGTATGTATGTGTGTGAGTGTGTGATGTGTGTATGTGTATGTATGTGTACATGTGTGTGAGTGTGTGTATGTGTGTGTGTATGTGTGTGTGTGTGAATGTATGTGTATATGTGTATGCATGTGTGTGTATGTGTGCATGTGTGTGTGTACATGTGTGTATGTATGTACACAAATGAAACATAAGATACTATGTTTCAGTCAATGCTTTATCTCATCCTTGAGGGAGAGCTAATGCTGTGTTTTCCCTAGTTTTGTCTGACAGGACACTCTTATAAAGTTCTGTCCCAAACTTTCAATGAGACACATAGTACCTTCCTGCTATGGCCAGAGTGAGAGATTCTGGGAATCCCTTAGCTTGACTCCTTTCCCACATTTCTGATGCTTCCTCCACGGTTTGTTCTGCTTGTGGTCTGCTGCGTGGAACCAGATGCCATATTGTGTTCCGCCGCACTCTGCTGTATCGTTGCCAGGGCTCTGATCAATCTTTTGTTCCATGACAATATTGGGAGTGGGAGGATGATGAGTAGGGTTAATTTCTCAATTTCAGGGTCCCATACCCTTTCTCTAGAGCTGTGCCCATAGGTCGCTGCATTCTTCCTTGCTGGTGGATACAAGATGGGCTAAGGTTAGCCCCTGCCAACTCTCTCTACAGTCCAGTCCTGTCCTGAAGACAGATTGCTGTGGTGCGGGAAGCGTCTTGTGAGCTTTGGAAATCTCTCCATTTCAGATTCCCATCCCTCCTGGCACTGGCCTGAGGTTTTCTCAGTTGTACATTCATTACATTTACATGTCTCTCATTTACACAAATGAGTGCTTTCTCATTTGTATAGAAGTTATGGCAAACTTTCCTACAATCACCGTTATTGAGGGCTTCTTTCCACTGTGAATTTAGTAATGTTTAGTAAGTTCAGATGTCTTACATAATCATTCACAACACTAATGGCCTACAAACATTTCTAGGATGGGTTTTCAGAGATGGGCTAAGGTGACCATATCCACAGATAATCTATTCTAAGGCTTCTTTTTTGGTACAAATTACCTGAAGGAAAAAGAAGAGCTGGGAAAACAAGTTTTTAAAATTATCATTATAATTACTGTGTATTTTTAAGTGTTGATTAAGGCATTTGGGTTGACTCAAAGTTATTCCCATTCATAGCTTTCACATTGTTTCTCTTTAGAAACAATTAGAGACTCTTTAGAGAAGTCATTCTCTATTAAAAATGCCAACCTTTCCATGGACATTACATTTTTAAGGTTCCTCTATTCTACCAATTCTCCCATGATGTGAAACCCACCTTACATTTTTGGTCCTGTGTGTTACCTGTATGTATGTGTTTGTGCAGAGACGAGGGGCTTTAGGCATGCTAAGCAAGCCGCTCTGTCACTGAGACATATACCCAGCCCCATCTTTGATGCCATTAATTGACCTACAAATTTACTTTCTCAAGCAGGTTCTTGACTGAATAATTATCTCAGGACGTACTTTTGCACACGTAATCCCATGTGATGTCCACAGACATGAGGTTGATGTGGATGGATTTATTCAGGTTTGTCCTCCTGTCAGTGTGTCACTGATCTTTGGAAGACACATGTGAAGTAGATGGGAAGAGGAAGCTGGATAAAATCACCCCTGCTGAGGTATGCAACATGTTTTATTTGCTGTCCTCACCATCTGTGTGAGTGGTGTGAGGAACGGACTGTATACTACCATTGTTCCAGGACTTGACATGCACTGAGACCTGATCAGTGAGAGGCAGTGAATAGGTAGGTTAGTGGCCAATAAAGCTCAAGTAAACTTAGTGTCTAAGTTAGGGTTCCATTTCTGTGAAGAGACATCATGACCACTGCAACCCTTATAAAGGAACACAATTCACTGGGGCTGGATGACAGTTCAGAGGCTCAGTCCTTTATCACCATGCTGGCTGAGCAAAGGTGGACCTGCTGCCAGAGAAGGAGCTGAGAGTTCTACATCTGGATCATCAGGCTGCAGGAAGAGAGAGATGCTGGCACTAGTTTGAGCATTTGCAACTTCAAAGCCAATCCCTAGTAACACACTTCCTTCAGCAAGGCCACACCTACTTCATCATGGCCACGCCTCCTACTATTGCCACTCCCTGAGTCTTTGGGGGTCCATTTTTATACAAACTACTATATTTAAGAAGCAGCCTCGACACTCTACTTGGACCTATGAAAATTAAGAATCCCAATAACTTTAGTCACTAGTAGATGAATTTTCCTCCATAGTAGAACTGAGGAAAAGATTACAGATACAATAGCAGAAAGCAAACAGTTGCTCATTTAACCATGCTCGAGTCTCTGGTTTCATAGACTAGATTCTTTCACAGACATGAACGGTTCCGATATGGCAGTAACATGTTTATGGGCAAGCTGAGAGGATGGAAGGAAAGTGAGGCATGTTCATATTTTGCATAGTCAGCATGATTTTTCCTTGAGAAAATTTGAAATATACACTATATTTTGATCATTATCTTTCTCCTTCTATGGCCCCTCCCAGATTCTTCCCACCCAACTTCATGTGCGCGCGCTCTCTCTGTCACTCAAACACCTCCAATAAAAGGACAATTAGAACAAACAAAACAACATGACAAAAAATACCAAAACAAAGCAAGCAAGCAGACAAACAAAATAAAAAACCAAAACCAAACCAAACAAACAAAAAAACAAACACAGAGTTTGTTTTGTTCTGGCCAACTATTCCTGGGCATGGGGCCTGCTCTGAAGTGTGGGGTTGACATACCCAGTGACACTCTCTAGCAGAAAACTGATTCCTCATTTCCCAGTAAGCATCAACTAGCTTTTGGCTTTGGGGTGTGTTAGCTTTGGCATTGTGTTCCTTATTAGTGTGGGGATTTTGATCTGATTTGAACTTAACACGGATCTTGTGTGTATTGTCACAGTCTCTGTGAGTTCATCGGTGCCCCAGTCCTGTTGTTTCTGGAAGATGCCATTTCGTTGGCTTCATCACCACCTCCTGGTTCTTACCCTCTTTCTGCTTCTCCTTTTGTATAAATGCCTGAGCCCTGAGGGAAGGAGTTTAGTAAAGACATTGCATGAGGGCTGGGTGCTCTAAGTCTCTCACTCTCTGCACATTGTCCAGTTGTGGGTCTCTTTTTCCATCTATTGCAATAAGTTTCTCTGAGGGCAGCTGATGATATTTTGACCTGTGGGTATAGGTTAATAAGAGTTATTTTATTACTAATGTTCCTTTAGCAGAATAATAGTAATAGGTTTTCTCCTAGGGCCCATGGCCTATGTAGTCTCAAGTTCTTGGCCATTTTATTAGTGTCAGGTTTGTTTGTAGTAGCTCCTACGAGAGCAGTAAATGTTTTCTTTTCCCCACGTACTCACTAGCATGTGTTGTCATTTGCTTTATTGATTTTGGGCCTTCTCACTGGCGTAAGATGAAATCTCAAAGTAGATTTAATTTGCATCCCCAGATTTCTAAGGAGGTTAAAATATTTAAAGTGTTTCTCAGTGTGTTAGTTACTCTTCTATTTCTGTGATAAGACATCACAATCAAGGCAACTTCATAAAAGAAAGTATTTAATTTGGGTGTGCAGTTTCAGAGGTTAGCAAGCCATGAGAGCAGCGGGACAGGAACAGCTGAGAGCTCGCGGAGGAGGGGAACGCCAAGAAGCCCCAGAGTCTTTGGCAATCTCAAAGCCCAATCCAGTGACACACCTTTTCCAACAAGGCCACACCTCCTCATCCTTCCCAGTTTTACCAACTGGTGACCAAGTATTCAAATATATGAGCCTATGTGCACCATTCTCATTCAAACCACCACACTCAACCATTTATTTGTGTTTCAGTCTTTTGGGAAGTGTTTAGTGCTATGCCCCATTTAAAAATCTGCTTGATTTATTTTCCTAGTTATTCTCAATACTATCAGATAACTAATTGGTAAAGTTTTTCCCATTCTGTAGGCTGTCACTTTGTTCTTTGCTATATAGGTGCTCTCTCTCTCTCTCTCCCCCCCCACACACCTCTCTCTAGCTTTATGAGGTCCCATTTATTAACTGTTAGTGACCATGTTTATTGGTATCCTGTTCAGAAATTCCTCGCTGTGCCAGTTAGCTCAAGCCAATTCCCTAGTTTTCTTCTACCAGATTCAGGGTGTTTGGTCTTATGGTGATGTCCTATCTGGAATTGAGTTTTGTGCAGAGTGACAGATATGGATCTATTTGGATTCTTCTACATGCAGCTATTCATTCGGACAGGCACTACTTGTTGAAGATGTTGTCTTTTCTCCAGTGTGTATTTCTGGCTTCTTTGTCAAAAATCAGGTTCCCCGCTGAGCCATGTCACAACCACTGGTAATGAGATCTGACACCCTCTTCTGGTGCTTTTAAAGACAACCACAGTGTACTTATTTATAATAATAAACTTTGGGCCAGAGTGAGCAGGGACTGAGAGAGCGGTGTCTACCAGAGCAGGCAGGGCCGACCAGAGCAAGCCTGGTTGACCAGAGCTAGCAGAGGTCCTAAAAGTCAATTCCTAACAACCAGATGAAGGCTCACAAAAATCAGGTTTCCTTAAATGTGTGGAAAAATTAGTATAACTTTTAGTTTATAGTACAACTTGAAATCTGGGATGGTGAGACCTTGAGCAGTTCTTTTATTATTCAGTATTGTTTTAGATATCCTGTGTGTGTGTGTGTGATCCCACATGAAATTAAAGATTTTTCTTTTTTACAGTTTCTATGAAAAATTTTGTTGGAATTTTGAAGGGGATGGCATTGGTCCTGTTGATTGCTTTTGGTAGGGTGGCCATTTTCACAATATCAATTCTACTGATCCATGAGCACAAGGGATCTTTATATTTTCTGGTGTGTCTTTCAATTTGTTTCTCTTTCTTTCTTCCTTCCTTCCTTTCTTTTCCTTCCTTCTTTTCTTCCTTCCTTCCTTCCTTCCTTCCTTTCTTTCTTCCTTCCTTCCTTCCTTCTGTCCTTCCTTCCTTTCTTCCTCCTTTTCTTTCTTTCTTTCTTTCTTTCTTTCTTTCTTTCTTTCTTTCTTTCTTTTGTTCTCTCTCTCTCTCTCTTTCTTTCTTTCCTTTCTTTCTTTTATATGAGTACACTGTAGCTATCCTCAGACACACCAGAAGAGGGCATCAGATCTGTAATGGTACAGATGTTGTGTGCTACCATGTGGTTGCTGGGAATTGAACTCAGGACCTCTGGAAGAGCAACCAGTGCTCTTAACAGCTGAGCCATCTCTCCGGCTCAATTTGTTTCTTTAATGTATTAAAGTGTATATCATACGAGTCTTTCACTTGCTTGGTTAAAGTTATCCCAAGATTGTTTTGAAGCTGTTGTGAAAAATACTATTTCCCTCATCTCCTTTTCTGTATCCTTGTCACTTGTAAAGAGGAAAAAGCTCCTGGTTTTTGTATGTTAATTTTGTATCCTGCTACTTTGTTGAAACTGTCTATTGTTCTAGAAGCTTTCTGGTGGAGTGTTTAATGTACAAAATTATATCATCTGCAAATAAAGATACTTTGATTTCTTCCTTTACTATTTATATCCCCTTGATGTCTTTCAGTTGTCTTAAGGCTCTAGGCAAGACTTCAAGTATTACACTAAATATGGAGATATGGAGCGAGTGGGCATCCTTGTCTTCTTCCTGGTTTTAGTGGAAATGCTTTCATTTTCTGTTTAGGATGATGTTGGCTGTGGGCTTGCTGAAAATTGCCTTTATTATGTGGAAGTATGTCCCTTATACTCCCAGTCTCTCCAGAACTTTTAATCATGAAGGGACGTTGGATTTTGTCAAAGCCTTTCTGCATCTAATGAGCTGATCATGTAATTTTGTCTATTAGTCTGTTTACATAGTGGATAATTTTGACTTATGCATGATAAACCATGCTTGCATGTTTGGGACTGTTGATTTAGTCCTAGTGGAGAATCTTTCTGATGTGTTTTAGATGCAGTTTGCAAGCATTTTCTTGAGAAATTTTGCATCTATGCTCATAAGGGTTATTGGTCTAGATTTTCTCTCTTGTCGGGTGTCTGTGTGATTTTCATATGAGGGTAGTAGTAGTTTTATAAAAATAATTGGGAAATTTTTCTCCAGTTTCTATTTTTAACAATAATTTCATAGAATTATGCACTGCCATCTGGACTGGGGCTTTTTCTTTGGTTGGGAGGTTTTTAATTATTGCTATTTTACTAGTGATTATGGGCCTGTTTAAATTATTTATTTCCTCATGATTTAACTTTGGTAGGCTGTATATATAAGGATTTTTACTTTAGGTCTTCCACTTCGATGGAGTACAGATCCTTAAACTACATCATCACAATTCTCTGAATTCCCTTGGAGTCTGTTGTAATGTTTCCCTATTCATCTCTAACTTTATTAATTGGACTCTTCTTTGTCTTTTGGTTAATTTTACTGAAGGTTTGCCAATCTTATTAATGTTCTCAAGGAACCAATTTTTCCTTCTTTGATTCTTGTACTGGTTTTGTTGTTGTTGTTTCTATTTCATTGATTTCAGCCCTGAATTGGATTATTGGATTGTTCTTGAATTGAAAAAAAAAAAAGGATGGTTCGGGTTGCTTCTGGTCTGTCTGGGCTGGCTGGTGCCCAGAGCAGATCTTGGGTGCAAGCTCCACAGCCAGTGCCACAACACCCAGAGGAAGCTCCACTCCCAGGTGCTCTAACACACCCAGGATGAGAGGTGAGGAGGACCCAACATCTGTCCCAATACCAGGAGCAACTGGGACCAGCAGGACCCAGGCACACAGGAACTCCACCAGCCCAGTGGCTCGGGTTCCTTCTGGTCTATCTGAGCTGGTGCCCTGAGCAGACCTTGGGTGCAAGCTCCATAGCCAGTCCAACAACACCCAGAGGAAGCTCCACTCTCAGGTCCTCTAAGAAGCCCAGGATCACAGGATCACAGAGACAGCTTGACTCTGAGGAGTTCTGGCACAACCAGGATCACAGAAAGGACAGGCTCCAGTCAGATTTAGCAAGGGCAGGTAGCACTAGAGATAACCAGATGGTGCGGGGCAAGTGTAAGAAAATAAACAACACAAACCAAGGTTACTTGGCATCACCAGAACCCAATTCTCCCACCATGGCAAGTCCTGGACACACCATCACACCAGAAAAGCAAAATTCAGATCTAAAATTACTTCTCACGATGATGATACAGGACTTTAAGAAAGACATAAATAGCACCCTCAAAGAAATACAGGAGAACACAGGTAAACAGCTAGACGCCCTAAAAGAGAAAACACAAAAATCCCTTAAAGAACTACAGAAAAACACCATCAAACAGGTGAAGGAAATGAGCAAAACCATCCAGAATCTAAAAATGGAAACAGAAACA
>NW_022196911.1:57982170-57999970 GCF_008632895.1 Mastomys coucha
AGGAATTAGAAATTTGTTGACTGTCATACAATGGTCTCTCTAATTTGGTAATTGGAGAAATAGGTCCACATACACTTTCAGCTTCTTTGTTTGTGACAGTGTCTTGATGTGTACAACATAAGGGTCTTGAAATCTTGCTTCTTGCTCACTCTTCCAGCTGCCCGTGTACCGAGATGTAGAACTCTCACCTCCTCCAGCCCCATGCCTGCATGCATGCGCTATGCTTCCCACCATGAGGAAAATGGACTAGACCTCTCAACTGTAAGCCAGACCCAATGAAATGTTTTCCTGTATAAGAGTTGCCAGGGTCATGGTGTCTCTTCACAGCAACAGACAGAGGGCAAGAGCATAAGCTAAAATGGTATAGGAAGGCAAAAAACTAAAAACCTGTGATTACTTTTCCTGTAATTTTATTCCCGGATAACTTGTAATACAGAATAGAATAATAAAAAGCTGGCACTGTGTATTGTTTTACTCAATAGTTACTTGAGCTTTTGCTTTTGTGTTTTCCATCCTCTCAATGGCTTTTAGTCACATCAGTCCCTTACGGTAATAGAACACTATGATTTTATGGCATGTAAACTTAAGAGGTCATGGGTAAAGACCAACTAATGTATAGAAGATAAGAATAATAAAGTAATGTGAGCAAGCATGAAAGCCAGAGAAGTGGGAGAAAAGGATGCTTGTCCTTGGCTAAGGCACGTTATCAGGGCTGTCCTATGAGCTTTTCCCATACTAGAGAGTATGCTAGGGCCACACAGTTATTTCAGTGTTCTTCTCGACTGGGACCTTAGATCAAATAATACATTGACCCCTATCAACTTCTCAGATATGTCCAAACTGCGACACAGCCAGAGAACTTTCTAAAAGTCACAGAGCACAGTTCACCAAAAGTTGAATAATGTATTGGAATGAACTCTCCTGGATGATCTGATTATAAAAAGCCAAGGGCTCCATGAATGGCGAAGATGAGAAGAGGGGATTTTGCCACAAAGAAGGCAAGGGAAGACTCTGATCTACTAGGTACTGTATGTAGGGTGGATCCAAGGGAACTAGAGAATCTTCAAAACAAAAGAATAACAATGCTGTTATGTGGATCAATTCACATAAACCCAACCCAGAACCCTTTCTAAGTACATTTAGTTATGTTCTTCAAATTAGATAGTGCTCTTTGTGGGAGATGGGATCCTAAGCGGTTTTCATCTCTCAACATTCATTTAGTTTTTAATATAGAAATTACTCTTGAAGGAAATGATATTGTGGTCTATCTGTCTTTGAATTCAGAGTGACAACTCTGTCTTCCTTACGGATGGATGGACATCTCAAGCCTAATCTACAAAGTAGAAGATTTCCATACTAAATGAAGGGCTTCAGAAGGCCCTACTATGACTAAGCACCGTGAAGCCAGATTTCACAGTGTTCACAGAATTACTGTCTCCCAAACAGTTCTTGAATTTAAAATTGGGCATTTGGAAAACCAAGAAGAAAAATTTTGAGAACTATAGCCAGAGATTTTCACTATTATCAAGCCAATGGGTATAAGGAAGGGATTTCCCATCTGTTGTTCATAGTTATACACTGGACAAATGAAATCATACACACACAGACACTCCCCAGGGTCACACTATGGTCCTCTATTTCAACATTCAAATATTAGACACAGTGACAAAGCCAACCTTCATGTAACACTCAGTACATTTTCAGGATTGCTCTTCAGTGTGGGTTCTTTGATGTCGGATGAGGGATGAGCTGCACTTGAAGCTTTTCCCACACTCATTACATCTAAAAGGCTTCTCTCCCGTGTGAGTTCTCTGGTGTTGAATAAGGGCTGATGAATGAATGAAGGCTTTCCCACATTCCCCACACTTATAGGGTTTCTTGCCAATGTGAATTCTTTGATGCTTTGCAAAATTTGAGCTCCGGCTAAATGTTTTCCCACATTCTTTACATTCGTAGGGCTTTTCTCCAGTGTGAATTCTCTGGTGCTGAACGAGGTGTGTGCTCTGACTAAAGGTCTTCCCACACTCGCTACACTCATATGGCCTTTCTCCCGTGTGAACTCTCTGGTGCTTTGTAAGAGATGAGCAGTGGCTAAAGGCTTTCCCACATTCTTGACATTTATAGGGCTTCTCTCCAGTATGAGTTCTTTGATGCTTAATGAGAGCTGATGAATGAATGAAAGCTTTGTCACATTCGTTACACTCATAAGGCTTCACCCCGGTATGAATCAGCTGATGCTGGGCAAGGTGAGTACTTCGGTTAAAGCCTTTCCCACACTCACCGCATTCATAAGGTCTCTCCCCAATGTGAATTCTCTGATGTACTGCAAGGGATGAACTTTCTATGAAGGTTTTCTTGCACTCGCCACACTCGAAGAGAATTCTAGTGTGGGTTCTCTGGTGTTTAGTTAGATTGGCTCTGTGGCTAAAGGACTTCCCACACTCACTGCAGATATAGGGCTTCTCTCCAGTGTGAACTCTCTGGTGTCGGATAAGTACTGAACGATACGTGAAGAGTTCACCGCACTCATCACATTTATGAGGTTTTTTCTCTTTATAAGGTCTCTGCTTTTTCATTAACTTTGATTTCTGCTTCAGTCTTTTCCCAAGCATATGAAAGTCACAGGATCCTTTGGGGTCTCCATCATCAGGCATAAGGAGAGGTTTCTGACTGAAGCTTTTCCAATAGACATCATGTTCCCTATCTTCTCCCACAGGGAGGGAGTTTCTGTGAGCGGCCATTTGCCTTGGGTGCTTCTCCACATTTCCTTGCTGATGCTTTAACCATGGCTCACATTCAAGAGCACTTTCCACGTCGGAGTCAGAAGCAGTGTTTTGTGTCAGTCTGTCTGACTCTTCTTTGGAAAAGTTTAGCACTGAAGTTGACTCCTTGTTCTCAGGTCTGGTTTCCACGTCTGAAAAGACATTGCAAATGCAAATGTTCTTTGTTTTCTGGGCTTAACAGTCACACAGTCCTACAGCAGGTAAGGATTAATGAAGAAGAAAGCATGCCTTTGTGGAGTTAGGAGATCTGACACTCTTACTGGATGGTTTGTAAAATAAGAAGGAAATCAAGGGGAATAAGTATGAAGGTGAATAGCCTCTATGCAGGAGAATTAGATGGGGGAAGGGTGATCAGAAATATAACACAAGGAGGGAAAAAGATGAAAAAGAAAAAGCTTCAGCGGAGGAGCAGGTAACGAGTGCATTAGAGCTGGATAAAAAAGCCACATTGTATAGAATATCTTCTGCTATAATAAATAGCCAGGAAATTACACACACAGATATGTATAGCTAAGTATGTATAATTTACTATGTGTAGAATAACAGTACAATACCATGCTATTATAAATACTATTCAGTATAGTAATTAAAATAGTATGGTACTGAAACGTGGACAAATAAGCCTAGAAAGAAATTCAAATATCTATAAGGGAACTGGGCTCACTTAAAGGTAGCATCACAAACCAGTGGCAAAAGATTACTCAGTAAATGATGCTGGATTACAGGTCGTTGAGTATGGAAAAGTTACACTTCACATCATTTCCAAAAATAAATACCTGCATGACAAAACTGGATCCCTTTATAATAAAATTATATTATCTTTCTGACACCAGTGGACAAAACAATTCATAACAGGTAAACTTAAATCAGTAAGGGCTGGGACTGGAGAGACGACAGTTCAATGATTAAGGTTACTTGCTGTTATGGTGGAGGACCCTGGTTCAATTCCCAGGATCCATAGAGAGGTTCAGAACGCTCTGCAGTTTAAGCACTAGGGGATCCAACACTATCACCATGCCCACACGGATACATGTAAAATTAAAAAATAAATGTTTTTAAAAATCATTTTAATTGTGTATGTGTGTATGTGAGTGTGCATGTATCTGCGTCTACGTGTGGATACATATGTGAGTCAGATGCTCAGAGTGGCCAAAGGCCTTGGGTCCCCTGGAGCTGGAGTCACAGGCAGTTGTAAGCTGCCTGACATGGGTGCTGAGAATCACACTCAGGTCCTCAACAAGAAAGTATGTATCCTTAACTTCGGAGCCATCTCTCCAGCCCCTAAGATGAAATCTTAGAAGAAATCTTAAATCGCTTGTAAGAGTGAGGGATGTAACTCAAGGGTAGAGTGCTTGCCGCACCTGTACAAGGCCTTGGGTTCCCACCCTAGGAATGATGAAATTTGAAAGTTTACTAACTTTGGGGCTATTGAGTATACCCCAAACTGGAAGACTCGATTCCTCCTCATTTTGTAGCACCACCACTATCAAGCATTAGGGTCTAAAATAACAAACATCTCCAACAAATCAAGAAACCTTGAATAGGCAATAATCACAAGCGCTCACGCAGTTCAGACTTAGCACTCAGAGAAATGCAAATGAAGAACATGAAGTGGCATTTTTTACAAGATGGAAAAGAGCAACTGAATCAACAGGTTGCCAGTAAACCCATATGTGACACTTTAAGGCCCATGTATCTTCTTCCAGGCATCTACTTTAAGGTCAGTTCTCAAGAGGAACACAAGTAATAAAAGATGATCATGCAGCTCTGCTAACGGCCAGAAGGTAAAAGCAAACTGTCCAGTTTATTCACACAATGCACTTACTCCACACTCTGTATTGTTTGAATGGAACAAAATGTACAATTCATTACATATTAATATAGACTGATAACAAGATGAAATGATGGAGCTTAAAAATGATCACAGAAAAAAAACGTAGTGATATAGCAATATACATTTTTACATATATAGGCATGTGCATACATATATACCTGTACATGCAAATGCAAGAATGATTCACACCGACTTCAAGACAAAGTAGTTACTTCTAGAGAATGGGAGAATGAGGTCTTTGTCTGAATAAATACAGATAATATTAACTGTTAAAAAATACGTGGAAAACTAGAAGCTGGGACTTCTTTCAGTGGAAATGTTAATTGGAAAGATTTTGGCAATGTCTGCATTTTATACACACACACACACACACGCACACACACACACACACAAACACACACACACACGTTCATCAAAAGGCATGTGGAAGAATGTATACAGGAACAGTGTTCATATAACCCAGTGCACACTCTCCAAATGCCTGTCTGCAGGAGAATGGGGAAACTGGGACACTGAAACGACAGAAGGAGCCTGTAGGGTGAGCTTATCTCAGAAACAGGCTGCAACATGGTTCTACCTCACCGGGAAAGCTCAGAAAGGATGCCGGGCTCAGAGAACACACAGTGATTCCATTTAAATAAGGTTCACCAGACATCAGAACTAACCATTGGTGTTACCAGTCGAACCAAGGTCACCCTTGAGAGAGAGGTGATCGATCAATGGGCAAAAGAGTGCTTCCCAGGAGACTAGTCCTTTCTTCATCTAGGCAGTAGTTGTGTGCATGTGTTCAACTTGTAAAAATTCATAGAAACAATGCTTTTATATATTTTTACTGTTGTAAAAAGGAAAGGAAAGAAGAGCGGAGAGTGAAAGAAAACGTTTAATTTCGGTGATGGTTATTTTATTTTGACATATGCTTAAAAGCAGCAGATTTTCAAATATTTTGACAATCAAGGTACACAGGCATTTCTAATGCTCTCTTAAGCTCTGAAAAGCACACTTGTTCACTCTTGACGCATCCGAAGCCCCATCGGCCTACTTACCTGAGTCACTGCACTTGCGAGACTTTTCAAGCTTCAACCGTTTTTTCCCATCTTCTGAATTATAGGTATCAGGTTTGGAAATGGGAAGCCCTGTTTATTAAAAAGAACAGGAAAGGAAGAGAGTAAAGTGAATGGAACGAGTCTTTATGGTGGGCACCAAGATCTCTACTGGAATTTAGGCCCATGCCCATCAGCTGCAGAGGAGACAGGATGTCGCGAGGCCATCTGGAGTGAGGGAGGAAGGACCTCTCAATGGGACTTAAAACGTCGGCAAGAGTCTAAGACTAGTGCAAGGCTCAACGGAGTTTGTAAAGACAAATTTGTCTGTTGTAAAGGAAGTCAAGTCTTTCAGCTTCCTTATTGTCCAAGAGAAGCAATTTGAATTTGGGAAACAAATGAATGACAGAGATCTTCTGTGGTATCCCCAAACTGTGACTGCAAGGACTGTTTTTTTTGTGTTCTAATGTTTTTCCTTCCTTCCTTTTCCAATTACTAGAATTTCTTTCAGGATTTATTGAATGAGGGTTTGATGGGGGCCACCACGGTCTGTCCTACCCTCAAATAAAGTGCACGCACACATGCATACTTGCACGCTCGCACAGAGTGATGCTCAAAGGACCCAAAAGGGGCCACAAGCACTCCCTCTTTCTGTCCTACTCTGCTTCCCAGATGGATCTATGCCTATTCGTTGAATTTGCAAAATAAAAGTGTCTCCCTTTTTTGTTCAGCACTCTAACTGGAAGGATAACCTATGCCCAGAGCTGCTGATGGCCATGTAGGCCACCTAGGAGGATGCTAAGTTAATAGTTAAGACAGGGCCCAGACAAGTCCATTGACTGTAAACAAACACACAGAGTTCCAATGACACCTTTGCTTTCCTACGTTCTTCCCCCTGAAGCTTGTGTACATTAGGTGGCTATTTGATTCTTGATACCCAGATACCTAAACCCGTCACCAAGGATCTAGAACAGAATGGGGCGGGGCTACAGCTCAGTGACAGCGTGTGTGCTGAGTACGTACAAGGCTCAGGGTCAATCCTCAGCATCCAGTGAAATAAAACACCTTTTTCCTCTATGCCAAAGAGAAATACACTACTGAATGAAGAGTGACGGCTTGTTACTGCATTTCGTTCTTAATAATGGAGTACTGACAGCAATGGGGTGGATTTCAGAGCTATAGGAAGAAGCTGTTCTTACAGAGTGAGACCAGGTTCCTGTAGTTCTCCAGCATCACCCGCCTGTGTGCAGGATCCAGTTTCCCCCATTCCTCTGGTGTAAAGTCCATGGCCACATCCTTGAATGTCACGGTTTCCTAAGACACAAATATACTTTTTTTTTTTCCATCATATTTTAGTAGATAACCTGTAGTGGCTATCCTTGGTTGTCAACTTGACTACATTAAGAATTAACTATAAACCCAAGTGACTGGGTACACCTGTGAGGGTTTGTCTGTTTGTTTGTTTGTTGGATCATTTGAGGTAGGAAACTCCACCTTAAATCCATATCTCTTCAGTAGACCCACCCTAAGTCTGGACCACACTTTCTCGTGGTGGCTGATATAGACACAGGAAACGGAAGCTTTTGCTTCGCCTTACTTGCTCTCATTCTCACTTGCAAGCTATATATCCTGCCGCCCAGGCATTCCCTCACTGGTATTAGAGCCTACTTCTTTGGGATCCTGACGATACCCTCACTGGTATTAGAGCCTACTTCTTTGGGATCCTGACGATACCCTCACTGGTATTAGCGCCTACTTCTTTGGGATCCTGACAATACCCTCACTGGTATTAGCGCCTACTTCTTTGGGATCCTGACAATACCCTCACTGGTATTAGAGCCTACTTCTTTGGGATCCTGACATCTACTGAAGACTAGCGGTTCAGACCAACAGTTTAGCCTCATGGACTGAACAACTACTGGACTCTTGGTCTTTCTGTCAGGCGACAGCTGCTGCCAGACTAGCTGGACCACAGTCTCTTAGCCACCCTAATAAATCTCCTTTATGTATATTCATTCTATCAGATCTGTTCTTCTAGGAACCCTGACTAATACAATACCCCTTCCTTTCATTCTGTTCTTAATGGAAATAAAGCAGAAGGCCAAGATGCACTCAACAAGGGAAGTGGTGGGTTTTCTAATAGTGTTTAGAGCCCCAGTAGTCTATGATCCTCAATAGATTACGCACTATCACTGAGTGCCAGGCACAGTGTGAGACTCAACGTGAAATAAGACTATGTTTGTACCACTGAGAAACTACCATTTTTATGTCAAAAAAATTAAGATATATGTAGTGAGAAACAAAGAGAATGTCTGCATACTTCCCCTATAACTCCTTAATAAACACACACACACACACACACACACACACACACACACACACACACACACACGCACACGCACACGCACACGCACACGCACACACACACCATGACATACTGTTCAGGAGGATTACATCACAGGAGTTGCAGACAGAAAGGTCATAGAACGAAAGAACTGGCAGTGAGCAGCAAATCCGGTGAAATGTGGAACTAATTCAAGGTAAAGGGCCATTAAATTAGAAAGTGTGATGTGTTGGTTAAGGTTACAGATGTAATTCAAAGGTGCTTACAAAGAAAATGCCATAAGGGTGTATCTCTGTAACAACAACAAGGAGAAGGACGACAAAAGGTGTTCCAAAAGGTGTTCCAATATGTAGCCAATATGTTGAATACCCCCTTTAGGTAAAGCTGTAGGGAATGGGAACAATATTCCAAGTTTGCTGAAACAATGTAACAAATGCTTACTTGACATAAAGCACCTTCCATTTAAAACACTCATGAAACTTTTGCAAAAAAACCCAACAAACTAGATTTTAGTAATTTCCAAATACAAATAGAATAAAGCCATAGCTGATAACTGCAAAACTATATTTGAACATAAAAACAGAAATGGGAACAATAGGAACAAAATGTAAAGCCCAGTCTTAAATGGCTAAACACTTGGGAGATGCATAGCACTCTTGAATTTCTTAGATCTGAAACCCTTTTTACCATATCTTAAGAACACATAAATACAAGAGAAGAGCACACACATCATATCAAAGAATCAGAACAAACTCTGAAAGAGAATTACAGGACAAAAGCAGAAACCTTATCTGGATTCAATACTATAATCACAACAAAATACAGAAAAATACACACCAGACAGTTATCCTCTGTAGAAAGAGATAAGGGGTGGAAACTTATCATACCTATACATATCCATATTCTGTGCTGCTTATTAAATCAGTAAGAACTAAAGTGAATATACATATTTTATAAACCTAGTAAGAAAAAGATGAAAAAAAAACCCCAACCAACTTATAAGATTTGAACACAAAATTCCTAGTATTAGCATTAAATAAAATCTAACAAAATCGAAAAAGGGCAGACTTTAAAAATATCCTTAAAAGATCCAACCCACCTCGATGACCTAAGAGTCTTCAATCTAGTATCTAGCACAGAAGTGCACCAACTACTTGCTCTTCTTTTGGTATCTCTACCCCGATGTTTCTGTCCCTCTACGCTGGGCAACTCAAGCCCTGGAGGATCAGCTAGAACTGATTCCATCTTGGAATCACAGGTGGAATGTGTCTACATGTGTGTGCACATCTACACTCTGCAAACAATTACTCCTGGCCAACACCAATAATGGTGTAGAAAATGGCCCTTTATGTGCTGCTAGAATTAATAGCAGCAGGAGAACAGCTAACCTTCAACCTTACAATGTAAGTCTACGTTTGTTTGATTATGGCACACACACACACACACACACACACACACACACACACACACACACTAGCCTGCTTAAGGGAAAAACTCACAGAGTTTTAGAAAAAGGTTGACAAGATGGACATGCTAGCTCTCCACATTACTGACTAAATTCTTTATCCAGCCAACCCTGGACTTTCAGTTAGTTTGGCCAATAAAGACACCTCTTTGCACAAGCCAGTGTAAGACAGTATCTTCAGATGGCACGTAAGCTTCTTCTTCTTCTTCTTTTTTTTTTTTTTGATTTATTTATTTATTATATGTAAGTACACTGTAGCTGTCTTCAGACGCACCAGAAGAGGGCGTCAGAACTCATTACGGGTGGTTGTGAGCCACCATGTGGTTGCTGGGATTTGAACTCATGACCTTCTGAAGAGCAGTCGGTGCTCTTACCCGCTGAGCCATCTCACCAGCCCTTTATTTTTTCTTTTTCTTTTTTTTTTTAAAAGATTTATTTATTATATGTAAGTACACTGTAGCTGTCTTAGACACCCCAGAAGAGGGCGTCAGATCTCATTATGGATGGTTGTGAGCCATCATATGGTTGCTGGGACTTGAACTCAGGTCCTTTGGAAGAGCAGTCGGTGCTCTTACCCACTGAGCCATCTCTCCAGCCCTGCACTTAAGCTTCTTAGGGTAATGAAATCTGCAAGACTCACAGGGCAGTTCAGAAAGTCCAAAAAGGGCCAGAAGTCGTTTTTACAAACAGTATATTGAGAAGAGGTTGCCTGAGGGATCTTTGGGCTGCAGAGTGTGAACACTGTAATTAGTAAACTACAGATCATTCCATAGCTAAATTTTAGCTGAGAAGGTATTATTATTAGTCTCCTCTGCATTTGAGGTGATTTCTTAAGTTCCTATGTACAGTCACATGTGTGCTGCTTCCCTTAGAGAAATGCAAGTTTTGAGAAGTATATATACTATATAACCCTTAAATAGCTTTCCACATGACCAAATAGAGAAATTAGCAGAGTTGGGGAAAGAAGAGAAATGTGGCTTACTTGCCTGTAGAGAGACAATACTAGATGGAGAAGAGAGGTACTATGGGTAAGTAGAAAATATTTCCTACTGAGTCCATTAGTTTCTTAGAATGAGAACTCAAGTCTCTAGATGGGCTCTGTGGACACATCAAAAAAGGGAGTGCGTCTGTACTCTGAGACACGAGGTGGAATTTGATCTCAGTAATCCATGGAGACTCACCTGGGATCTGGCTGTGAGTCTCAGAGCAGCCACGTCTCCTTCAGCACTTTTCTCTTGGGAAAGAGAATCCTGGGAAGACAGAGCTAAGGGCAAGAAAGTGGTAGTGACTGGGTCTGGACCCGGCTCTCTACTCAGATTAAAATCTGAACCCCTTCATCGCACTAAATGTGCTTCCTGTTACCAGGGAACTCAAAACAAACTGCTACTTTCCAGTATTGTAAAATATGCTCAGGCACGTTGCTGCTCTGGGCTTGACTTCAGTTGCTCTACTCATGACACCCCTTCCCCCCCAAGAACCCCCCTAGAACCCTCTGGTCTATAAACTAGAATAAGTAAGTTCCCATTATAATCTACCTAAAATAGACTCAGTGGCTAAAAACAATCCTTTTAAAGCTTCCTTGAGGTGAGGATTACTAGATCTCACTTCCAAATTCTGATTGGTTGAGTTTGAGATGACATCTAGCAACCTGAAAAGTACCCCTGGTGGGAATTTGGGCACAGTAGGTCACAGAGGGAAGTTCACGATACACTGGTCTCCTAGTACTGAAGTCAGCCCCTACCCTCTGTGCCTGGGAAGCAGGTTGTGATCGATCTGTATTGAAACAGCCCACACAGTAACGGTGGATAATGTGGGATAACGCGTGGAAAAATATTTTTTGTCAACTACAAAGCTGAATTCTTGGATCCACGATGGAAACCAGGATGAGGCAGTAATTTGGAGAAACTTGTGACTACATTGTGACAATGTCTGCACTGGTGGGTCCATTGTGCAGCACACTTAAGTGGAATGGGGGCTGACCCATAGTAAGCCCTGCAACTTCTCAGAGACCACCTATCCTCAAGATGGAGTTGACAAGTCGCCATCGCTTCCCAAGAACCACTTAACCCACCACAACGGTGGGTTTTCCCTTCAAAAGGAAGATTTCCACTCTTCCACGATGCACACCAACCCATGTGCAACCAATTCTACCTCTTTTCTGGGGCACTTCAGCCAAACCCGTCTCCATGATCACCACCTCTTCCATGCCCCCAAGGTCCCGCTTTTCTCTGGTTCACGCAGTCAGCAGTCCATGGAGCCTCGAAGGACTTCTTCCCTCTTGGGCTCTGTGGAGAGCACCGCTCAGATCACGTGGGACCTGGAAACCAGGGAAAGCATCCTGAATCTGAGTCCTCACCTGTCTGTTTCTTGCTCCTGGAGCTGTCCCCTAAGGGACTGAGTGCCTGAGATGTAGAGGGCATAGACAACCCCTCCAGATCCGTCCAGCTCTCCAGTCTGCACCGGGGTCCTGGATGGCTCGTGGGGCGGGAAGGGAAGGGGACGAAACTCAAGAACTACGAATCCAGTCCCACCCGGCGGAGAACAACCGCTGGACCACAGCCGAGGTAAACGGAGGACCGCAGCATCCCACCAAGAAACTCACCTCCCATCCCAGGCCTGACAAAGGCTACGAACTTCTCGGGTTAGCTCTGAGTCGCGCATGCGTGACATTCTGCGGGGGTAAGGCCAGGAACTACAATTCCCAGTAGCACCTGCGCTGCCAGACCCCCGGGTTTCTAGGCAGGTTGGGACCACGAGTGGCTCAGCGGCACAGCGGGATCCCTCCGTCTCGCGAGAGAAAAAGATGCATAGTGCGAGGTATCCCGCAGTACTGTAAGGTTGGGGCGTGGGAGACAAAGTGTCTCTTTTTTCACCTTTGTCTGCACACTGCGTCTATGTAACTTAAGCCCAAATTTCTTTACTGTAGGCATGTGCATATGGCTTTTAGCCATGGTTTTGCCCTCCCAAAACTCATCTTTTGTCTTCAAACTATGTGAAAGCTGTGGTTTTAGAGCAGGATCCAGGTAGTACTCTCATCTATCCCAATGGTCTTGTATTCCATCTATTTTGCAATCGTAAAAACGTGTATGAGCAGAGCTGAAAATATTGAGCCAATTGCCACACACTTGAGCAGTAAGTTCTTTGCAAGGAAAAAAAAAGTTGGACTCTCAAGGGACTGTGGTTAAGTTACACCCACTCTAAAATCACTGTGTCCAAACAGCTCCACCTCAGTGCGTGCTTTTACTCCATTGCACCATTTGCAAATGCCAGAACCAGAATATACTTTTTTGATTATACCAGATCCTATTGTTATATGCAACTCTCCAATTTGTTCACTTCTCTCTGTTTCTACTCTGCTCTGTACCCTCTTCCGCACGTCTGTCTTTGCTCCTACACTCCCTGCCTCCTCCATTGCTTCTCCCTCGATGACCATCATGATCCCTTCCTCTGAAGACATCCCGTTTCCTGCACTTCATCCCCACTGGTATCCTACTTGAGGACTCCAGACTCATTAGATCCAGCCTCCGTCTTTCCACTGGGAGAGAGAGAGAGTCTCAGAGGGAGGCAATGGCCCTTGCTAATCTATGTCTCCTTTTTCACTTCAGATCTGTATAGCGGTAAAACCTCCAACTCCCTTTCTCTGAAAAACCTCAGACCCTGACTTTTCTCCTAGAATCTGTCTGCTGTTCCTCGGGCCTCACTTGGGATGATGGTCAACAATTCCTTACAACTCCGTTTACTCCAGTGTAACATGAACAAGGAATGTATTGGGGGTGAGACAAAAAAGGCTGTTTGTCCTCGGCTGCTGCTACAGATGAAAGCTGAGAGGCTGCACAATTTTGAAGAAGCCTTCCCATCCAAATGCCCTGATTGGGACCCTGATAAATCTACCAGCTGTCAAGACTTGGGCCCTTTTTACAGCTACTCACCTTGATTAATCTAGGATTTGGGGTTCAGCTTGAAAATCCACTAATTTGTCTAAGACCACTGGGGACTGGAGGAATCTCCTGGGGTGCTCCTCAAGTGACTACAGGAAGGTTTCCAAATTTACATGCCTTTTGACCACTCCCTCCAGAGAATATTAAATTTGGCCCTTTCTTAATTAGTGATTGATGGGGGAGAGATAGCCCATTGTGGGTGGTCCCATCCCTGGGCTGGTGGTCCTGGGTTCTACAAGAAAGCAGGCTGAACAAGCCAATAAACATCACTCCTCCATGGCCTCTGCATAAGCTCCTGCCTTGTGGTTTCTTTCTGCTCTAGGTTTCTGCCTCGTTGGAGTTCCAGTCTTGATTTTCTTTAATGATGAACAGTGATATGGAAGTGTAAGCAAAACAAACAAACAAACAAACTCTTTTCTTCCCAACTTACTTTTTGGTCCTCCTGTTTTATCACAGCAGTAGAAACCCTAAGACTGTGTCACATGTGGTTTATATAATAACGATGAACTATTGTTTGTAGGCCTAATCCTCTGTCCATCTTAACATTTTCTGTAGTCTCTTGATGCTTACTCTCTTTAAGCCTTGTGTATATGAATGTGTGTATGAGCGTGTGTGAGCGTATGTGTGCATATATGTGCATGTGTGCATATATACACATGTGCGTGTTAGGAAGCTATAGGAAACCTCTGGAAAGTGTACAGCATTCAAAGTAACAGGGGAACATAATATAATTGACTTAGGCAGCAACCTTAGGACTAATCAAGGTGAGTTTTGGGAGACTGTGGCAGTAGGGGAGAAGAGACAATTTCTAAATCGTGGCCTCAGTTGTGGTAAAGTTAACACAAGGGAGGAGGGGCTATATATTAAAATCCAGGGAAATCTGCAGTGGGTCAGAGGGAACAATCACCATGCCTATGTCCCATCTGTTCATTCACCGGTTGAGATCTCCCCCACACCTTATAGGTTCATCATGTTGAAATTATCTGATTCATACCTATGTTCTCCAGTAGGCTACAGATTTCAGAAGAGTAAAGGTACATATTTTGTCATTTAATCTTAACATATAACAGTGCCTGCCATAAAGGATCTTTGACTGCCTTATTTTTGTGATTAATAACATTGAAAGCATGGCCATCTCTTCTCCTTGTCGGTGCTTTCTTTGTGGCACAGGGAACATTTTTACTTCTTTCTCTCCAGACCTGGAGACAGAGAGTCACCATTAAGGAAGGTACTGTCTTGTCTAGAAAAAAATATCCTATGAAGGTACAGATATGGAGAAAGAGACAAAGGCTGATGCAGGGGCCCCCAGTGTCACAGAGGCCAGGGGACATCATGGACATTCAGAAACCAAACAAGAAACCTAAGAGACTCAGGAAGGACCTTCTGTAGCGGACAGTAAGCCACACATTCCAGATCTGGCAGCCATGTTGGTATCAAGTCTGACTCTGTCCTACAAGCAAGGCCTATTAAGGAAGATAAAGATGATACACAAATGAGCAAGTTATTCACCGTAATGAATGTGGTAAAGTACTTAACAACTCTTCAGTTCATGTTCAACATCAGGAACCGAGGCACAGCTTAGTAGCAAAACTACAGTTATGAAATGGCAACGAGATAAATTTAGGACTGGGGTTCTTAAGACCATCAGAAATATGTGTCAGGACCCACAGGTTGAGAACCACTGCTCTAGTCCATTTTAGAGGAAAAAAATTGGAATGGAATCATGGGAAGGCCTTAATGGGCACTCCACTCAGCATCAGAAAACAGGCATTAGAGAGAAGTCCTATCAATGTGGAAGGGATTCATAATTCACCAAGTATAAAAATATTCACAATGAGGAAGAATGTAATCTGCATAAAAGAACCATAGTTAAGAACACACTCCTCACTGACAACCAGAGAATCCAAAATGAAGGGATGCTTTCCAAGTGTGGCAAATCTAGAAAAGCTTCTGGTAATGACGCTTCCTTTATAGAATCCATCATAGAATCCATGCTAGAGGGAAGCTCTGTGGACACAGGGACTGCAGGAAGACCGTTAGTCAGTAATGGATGCTATCTTGCACCAACGGATTCGTACTGGAGAGAAGCATTATGAGTGCCACGTGTGTGGTAAAGCCCTTGGTCACAATGCATCCCACACTGAACACCAGTGCATTGGAAAGTCTAATTCCTACATGAATTGACAGCATGAATGCGGTGAATGTAGGAAAACCTTTAATCACAGTTCTTCCTTTATTGTCCACCAATTTGTTTACACAAGAGAGAAATCCTGCACATGAATGAACAGTGTAATGAGTGTAACGGGGTCTTCAGGCAGAGGTCGCACCTCTACCAACACCAGAGAATTCACACAGGATAGGATAGAAACCCTTCTATTTGTAATGAATGTGTAAAAGTCTTTAGCAATCAATAAGCCCTGATTCAACACCACAGGACTCATACTGGAGAAAAACCTTACAAAGAGCATGGTAAAACCTCCAGTCAGAGCTCAATTCTTATAAAAAAAAAAATGAGAAAATCCACACTGGGAGAAACCTGATAGTTGCAGAGATTGTGGAAAGGCCTTCAGCTAAGGTTCATCCCATTCTCACTGTCAGTTCATACTGGACAGAAACTGTTCAGATGCCGGGAATGCTGGCAAGCCTTCAGTAGAAGTGACTTTACTTTGTTACATTTTGTGTGCACTTCAAAAAAGAGGAGAAAACACCCATCCCCAAGAATCCAAACATCAGGACCAGTGACAGCACACACCAAGAGAATTGCAAAGTGTATTGCTCATACATACAGAGGACTTATAAAGGGAGTGTGGATGTATAAGCTGGCCCAGAATGCCAGGAATGAAGAGTAGGGTTGGGTGTGTCTTTTTAGTGGCCGGAGTAGGGGTAGGCTGAGAGTGCATCATGGATAGGCTTAAAGATTAATGTTTCCTGCCAGCGTTTACTTACTACTTATCTGGGAGTTGCAAGGATGGACCCTAGAGCCTTGTACACGCTAGGCAAGTGTCACTGAGCTGCAGCTCCAGGCATGGATTTCCTTAAGCATCCGACTTCTGGTGGGAGAAGCAGGGAGAAAAGGATGCAGGAAAGGAGGTTGTGGTTGGCCAGACATCAAAATATGAGGTTAAACTCTTAAACATGTCCTTTTCTCTTTAAACAGCTGCCCAATAGTGTATTTTCTGTTAGGGGAGAAACTTGTTTCCTTTTCCTGTCTTCTCTCTTCTTCTTCTTCTTTTTTTTTATCTTTATCCATAAGAGTTTATTCTTCACTATTGTTTTTTCTTTTAATTTTTTTAAACTTTTATTGCATTATGATGAGCAAAGTTACATGATTTCAATTTATCTGAATTTGTTAACATTTAAAAACATATTTTAAGTAAATAGAATTAAATCACATTCTTGTTTCCCTTTTGTACCCTAACTCCTCCCAGAGACCCCACTTCAGTACCTACAATATCTTTTTTTCTCATATTCCTTAAAATTTATAAAATATTATAACAATAAAAATGAGTATTATAAAAGTTGTTTGATATAAAACAACAATCAATTTAACAGTCTTATGTAGATGCTTGTCTATAGCAATACTGAAAATACATAACGTTTTTCTCAACATAAATTTTAAATAACTCCAAACATATTAACTGTATATTTTGCCTGGTGGTGGTGGCACATGCCTTTAATCCTAGCACTTGGGAGGCAGAGGCAGGCGGATTTCTGAGTTCGAGGCCAACCTGGTCTACAGAGTGAGTTCCAGGACAGCCAGGGCTACACAGAGAAACCCTGTCTTGAAAAACCAAAACCAAACCAAACCAAACCAAACCAAAACAAAACAAAACAACCTGTATATTTCAAAATAATACATCACTACTAGTATTTTCTTAAATGAACATAAATATATTTTTGTTTGTTTGTTTGTTTGGTTGGTTTGTATTTAGTAGAGTTTAAAATCTTGGCTCTTACTGTGGTACAAGCCCAAAATAAGAACAATTTTTAGATATTGGATTTCATTGTAATAAGGCTGTACTTCAATGACCCTCACATCAACAAAGAAATTTACCTCCATCGTAGCTAAGCTGAGAGTTGACAGTTCTGCTGCACCAAGGAATGGATTGTAGGCACGATTTTTGCTATTCCTGCTACGGTCAAAACTATTTGACTTGAGTGAGTGACTTTATTCTCAGCCCACAGAGAACAGGTTACGTTCATTTAAGAAATGGTGTGTGTATTAAGATAGTCTGTCCATAAAGTCATTCACCAACTGTTTCAATGAACAATGGTTCTGCTTGGAGGGTGGCACAGACATTAGGAGCGGGTAAGAATCTGGTTCATTAGCTCTGATAATTTGGAAAAGCATTCATCTCAGAGAAAGAGTAACTTGTAAAGTCCTCTTCTTCAAACT
>NW_022196911.1:58001275-58011765 GCF_008632895.1 Mastomys coucha
TTGTGTTTCCTCTTTAAGAGTTTCTAGCTGTTTACCTGTGTTCTCCTGTATTTCTTTGAGGGTGCTATATATGTCTTTCTTAAAATCTGTATCATCATCATGATAAGTGATTTTATATCTGAATCTTGCTTTTCTGGTGTGATGGTGTGTCCAGGACTTGCCATGGTGGGAGAATTGGGTTCTGATGATGCCAAGTAATCTTGGTTTGTGTTGTTTATTTTCTTTTGCTTGCCCCACCCCACACCCCTGCCATCTGGTTATCTCTAGTGCTACCTGCCCTTGCTAATCTGGCTGGAGCCTGTCCTTCCTGTGATCCTGGTTGTGTCAGAACTCCTCAGAGTCAAGCTGTCTCTGGGATCCTGTGATTCTGGGATCCTGTGACTCTGGGCTTGTTAGAGCACCTGAGAGTGCAGCAGCTTCCTCTGGGTGTTGTGGGACTGGCTGCAGAGCTTGGGCCCAATGTCTGCTCAGGATACCAGCCCAGAGAGACTGGAAGGAACCAGAGCCACTCTGCTGGTGGAGTTCCTGTGAGCCTGGTCCTGCTGGTCCCAGTTACTCTGTCTTCCCTCTTCTTTTTCTGTTGCTTCCTTTTCTCTTTCCTGGAAGCTTAACTTGTAACTATTTCTTTTTAGGAGATAGTGTGGAAACTGGCAGCCTGTCCCATTTCCTGCTCCCAGTGGAAGTGCTGCAGTGGAATGAGCCAACACTTTTATAAAACATTTTAGAGGGAAAGTGGCCATATGAATTTGTATCAGAGTATGACCAGATTACCTGGAGTCATCTGTAGAAGGTTCCTGTGTATAGCTCTAAAAGAAAAAATCAATTCCAGTTACACCAATTTAATTGTATATAGATTAATCCTTGATACTGACAATTCTTATACTGCAATAGGTATGGGGAGTCTACAGTGTATCATTTCCAACCATAGAGGCAAAGGGGCTTCAAACATGGAGACTTATTTACAAATGAGAATACAAAAGTCTGGAGAGGTTCAAGCTCTTTGGGCAGGGAGTCTGGGAGTTGGAGGGTTGAACTTTCATGGATTCAAAAATAAAAACAAAACAAAACAAAACAAACAAAAAACCACTGAGCCATATGTACACCACAGAGGAGGAATCCCAAGAGGACAGTAGACATAGATGATGTTCCTCATGGTGTTATGGTGTGTCTGCCAAGGCTGGAGTAAGCCCTCTGGTGTTGGACTTTACCAGGACAGTGGAACATTTTAGTAGGGAAGTAGTGGGAGGTGATTAAGGGCTGGGACATTATCCTAGGGAAGGATTAATGACCCCCCAAAAGATGTACATGACTGAATTAGTATCTTTTGGGTGAGGACTCCCAGTGTTACGACTGGTGCTTGAGCCATGTGTGGGTGTTTCCCAAGTCTGTAGTTGACACAATAGCATCTTATGCTTTAGCACGTTGCCATCCATACTGCTTACTATACTTGCTTATTTCGTAAGGGGCTCCGGGCTATCAGTCAGAGCAGAAAATGAAGTTCCACTGAAGAGTTACCTGAGGTGCCTTGCTGGCCTTCCCTGCTCAGCTTGCTAGAGCATCAATCTTCAAAGGCAGTCAAGGGAGTGGAGGTAGAGTTTTCCTTCAGAAGTGTGACATCATTCCTTGTGGTGATTCTTTGTTGAGAGGAAGCCCTGTTCCTTATAGCCTTACCTTGAGCAGTTCATTTCTAGTTTCCTGGCTTTCCATCGACAAGACAAACGTTGTCTGTTTAGATTCCTTTTTCTTCAGTTTGAGGATTCTCTGAGGCAGTAGGTTATAATCTACCTGAGGAAATATAGCTTTTCCAGGGATAAGGTTATACATTGGTCTTGTTCTGGGTTTATACCATTCCCCATGTGTCTTTTGAATTATCTTTTGTTTTAAGTTCCTGTTGTCAGGAACTCCAAAAGCCACAGTTTGCAGCTGGACCCTAATATCAGGAGCAAACTGGCTGGTGAAATAAGTATCTAATGATAAATATCTGATTATAGGAAAAAATAATGACCTTTAATTGTAGTAAATGTGATCATATGTGTGTGCCTTTAAGTTGTATCTTTCACAGATCTTCTCTGGGACATACCTGGGACTTATGTAAATGTGCTTAAGAACTCTGGGTTTCTTTCTATTATTCCTAGTTAGCAACAATTCTTCATTTTAAGAACAAAGCTACTATCTAAAATAATTCTTCATCTCAAAGCACTGCCCTTTCTTTTTGAATCTTTTGTATCAAAATTTTCTAAACCAATAACTTTTGTCTGTTTCTTACTTGATGTTTCATTTTTTGTTTTATTTGTCATTAGAAAGCATTTCTTTTTAAGTAAAAATAACCATTTAAGTAAAATAACTGTGTTCAGAATCCATCAGAGCATGGTAGTGGTTCTCTCTCTCTCTCTCTCTCTCTCTCTCTCTCTCTCTCCCTCCCTCCCTCCCTCTCTCTCTCTTTCCTTCCTTCTCTGCTCTTTACTGATACTTTAATCAAACTAATCCATTTGGTATTTAAGTGCCTTGATGACATGTTCTTAGACATGGCTTTTGTTAAAAAGCACTTACTTGTTGTTTGTGTGCACCAAAGGGCAGGATGAAAGTCTGGCCCCTGGCTTTATTCTGTGCCATTTCCTTTTCTCTATGCTCACTACCTGCCTTTGCACGTGAAGCACGGAGTGAGTCATTATCTTAACTGAGTTGTCTTGGATCCTAGGAGAGATAAAAACAATGATTTGTGCCTGCAAAGCCATGCCCTGGAACAAGAATGGTGACTTCCTGAGGACCAGTTTATCTCCTCAAGTGATAGAAATTTCTTGGACCACGTTTCAGAACCAGAATTGAGATGATTAACCAGAAAACACCCTGACCAAGGTTGCCCAATTCTATATACTGCTCATCATCTGTCTTAGACATTTCTGTTTTAAATTTAAAACTCATGCAAGTACTTTGGAGCTGGGCCTGCAGCTATCAGACTCCGGGACTTAAGACTCTGGTTGCGTTAGAATCTAAAATTAATGTGGGCTAATTTAACCATCTCGATCTATGTGGAAACTAATTTCTAAGCCAATTTGGTGCCATGTAAACAATCTACAAACATAAGCACATGTAAACAACCTATATACATATAGCCACATAGATGCATACAGGCTTTAGGGGCTGGAGAGATGGCTCAGCAGTTAAGAGTACTTATTGATTTTGCAAAGCACCTGATTTGATTCTCAGCATCCACATGGATGCAAACAATGGTCTGGAACTCCAGTTCCAGAGTATCTGACTCCCTCTTCAGGCCTCTGTGGGAACTGCATGGATGTGGTGCATTTATATATATGCAGGTGAAACACATGCACAAATTTTTTTTAAGGATTTATTTTATTTATTTTATGTGTATGAGTACATGAGTACACTGTAGCTGTACAGATGACCGTAAGCCATCATGTGTGTGGTTGCTGGGAATTGAACTTAGGACCTCTGCCGGCCCCGATCGCTCAGGCGTAATTCATTGTAGCTGCTTTCAGACGCACCAGAAGAGCGCGTCCGGTTTCATTACGGATGGTTTTAAGCCACCATGTGGTTGCTGGGATCTGAACTCAGGACCTTCGGAAGAGCAGTCAGTGCTCTTACCCACTGAGCCATCTCACCGGACCCCCACGCACAAAAATTTTAAAAAATTAAGCTCCTGTGAATTTGAGAACTGACACTTGCCAGTTTTAAAGTTACACGGATGCTCTGATTATTATTTAGCAACATTGATCAATCTTTAATTCTAAAACTGGACATCCAAAGACTTAACCGAGTCAAGGTAGAAACCGCAAATCTCAAAGACACAGCCCCTAACCTGACCACCACTAAGGCCAACTGAATGGACAGCAGCGGCTAGGCTTTAAATGGTCACGCCGCTTTATTTTGTTTGTTTGTTTGTTTGTTTATAAATTGGCTGGAGCCGGGCGGTGGTGGCGCACGCCTTTAATCCCAGCACATGGGAGGCAGAGACAGGCGGATTTCTGAGTTCGAGGCCAGCCTGGTCTGTAGAGTGAGTTCCAGGACAGCCAGGGCTACACAGAGAAACCCTGTCTTGAAAAACAAAAAACAAACAAACAAAAAGAATCTTGAAAAACTTATTCTTAATTTTTACATTTTTTTTAAAAGAGGAGAGCACAGGCAGAGAAGGCAATAGCTCTCAACTGTAATGTTACAACTTTAAGTTAAAAGTCACCCTAAAATAATCATACTTGTATAAACACACGTGTGCATGCATACCCCACACCTTGATTAGATATGTAAAGATTAGTATTTTTAGTTTGCAATAAAAGATGTAAAAAAATGAGATGGCCACAGAATTTGTACTATTTTGTTAGAAAAATATTCAACCCTGCAAGGAAGCTCTCCTTCATTGTCTTCTGTCTGTCCCTGTTGGGTCACAATCCTTGGCAGTGGGTTACATATGTGGGAGAGTTTGCGCTCTGGCCACATAATCAGGAGACTGTATGCATATTTTCCAGTTTCCTCCTAGACACCACTTTTCTCCTTAGCAGAGAAGCAAGAACTCAGGACTGAGCAAAAGCTCGAGTTAAGACCTGGAGAGATGAGACACACTTGCTGCTGAGGCGCGAGGACTGGAGTTGGGGTCTCAGCACACATGTGAAACTGGGTGGGTTTGGCAGCCTACCTGTAATCCCAGCACTTGGGAGACTGAAACAGGACTCCCCCGTACAAGCTGGCTAGCTAGAGGAGGTGAACTGGAGAGCTCTGGGTTCTGTGAGGGACTAAGCCTCAGTAAACTAAAATGGAAAGTGACTCGGGAAGACATCCAAGGTTGACTTCTGGTCTCTACATGCATCTCTCTTAATGGTTTGGTGTGAATGAGAGAATTATAGAAGGTAGGTTAGGGCCCTAGGGAGTGGGAATGATATTTCATACTTCCCCTTTGGGATATGGGGTTTGATACAAGTTGAGGTCATCAAGGACATTAGAGTGTCTTCTTTGATCTTCATTGGTGTAAACCCCCACCCCCCACCCATCTTGCTGGTGGGTCAGGAGGGCCAGAATTTAAACCATCTCAGACCACATTTTCCCCTACAAAGTAGATCCAGGACAATGTTAGAGTTTAAGCATTCCAATCTTTCAGTCAAACTTCCCTGCTACCCAGTTTATGTTATAACCAAAAATAGTAGGCTATTTTTCTCTAGATTTCTAGGCTAAACCTTATTCCTTGACTAACCTTCCCGATTTTATCATCAACAGTCCTCTTGATACAATTTTTTTTTATCCCTGCCACAAGACTTTCCACCATCCAACTCTTTATACTTGCTGTGGTGTTACCTTCCCAGGCATCGTAGTGAGGTGTTCAAAGAGATAAAGGTGAATTTCCAGTGGGAATCCTAAAGGAAGAGACAAGCAATCAAGGGTCTCTGCAGTGGGAAGATGTCCTTAGGCATCCCATGGCAGAGTGCTCGGTAAGACCTGTTATAAGCATTCTGGGTGAACCTGAACATATCCTGCAAAGCAGAAACCCTCCTTTGAGCATCCAGCCATTCTGGGCTCACTCATCTGACAGCTAGAACTTAAACCAATTACCCATGTTGTCTCCCCCGGGTCCAAGTCTCACAACTGTGGGATGCAAGTCCCTGTTATGGGCATTTCTGAAATCATTTCTTCTGCCACAGGAAAGTAAGGTCCTTCTCCTCAGAGTTTCTAAAAGGGCCTGAGTCCCTAGGTCTAGAGAAGAGTTTCCCTCCACAAATGCCCCTGGCCTGTCCCAATCGCCATCCAAGTTAAATTGCAAATGGATCTCCTGCCCTCTGCTCAGAAGAACATCTGACTACCTGTTGAGGTTAAATCCATATCTCCAGGACAGGACAATCTATAGAAAAGGCACAAGAAGGGTACGAGAGCAGCTAGAAGCCAGAAGAAAACAGTGTGACTTCACATGATGGCAGTCAGGAAGTGTGGAGCACAATCAACTATGAATACTGGGAAGGGCAAACCCCCACTACCCAGCTCACATTTCTCCTTGCAGGGCTCAGGTGCCCCTCAGCTGCCCCATTGCCTGTGTCCCTCTTCTAGGCCCTTAGACTCATGGAAGCAGAGATCTCAGACTCTGAGTCCCACCCTCCACAAAATGATGGCTCCAGAGGGTTGAAGGTGAATCTTAGGGACCTTGTCAAGAGAAGCCCACAAAACTAGTAGACATGCGGACTTTATAGCCTTCACTATCTTGGTGCTTCTGTTCATGAGGCTGATGCAGCCTCTTCCTATAACTGGGAGCCTGTGGTGGAGTAGGGATGAGTCTCTGAGAGATTACCTTGGATGCCAGTGTACTACCATCCATGTCCCTGAACCTAGTCAGCCATTCCTGTGTGCCCCAAGAAAGGTGAGAGGAGGAGAGGAAGGGAGGGAGGAAAGAAGGAAGATGTCGAGATGGGTGAGCAGCATGAGAAAGTCTGGGGAAGAAGTGGTGCTTGGACAACCCAGTGCCTCTGCGTGGGTGCTGCCATTTTTGGCTGGCGTCTTCCATGTGGGCATCATCATCTTTGGCTGATGTCTTGCTGTGTGTGTGTGTGTGTGTGTGTTTGTGTTGGGTGTAACAATATGTATATCCTCCCTTTGTTACAACAGGTATGGGGTGAGGGTCTTTGAGGTAGGTTTGGCCTAATGCTGCTTATATTATGTTTCTTTGGGTCCCCAAAACTGTTTGCATGAGAATCTGTAGGTCTGCATGTTAAGACACTGAGGGACCCTGCCTCCAGTTGGTTCTGATTGGTAAATAAAGTTGCTGGCAGCCAATGGCTGGGCAGGGCAGACAGAGGCGTGACTTTTAGGATTCCTGGACTAGGGACAGAGAGAAAGGAGAAGGAGGAAGGAGATCCACTATGCCAGAAGACAGAGAGGAAAGGCACCACACCCGAGAAGGTGTGGGACAGAGAGCATAGCCGCCATGTAGGAGCCAGGGAAGAGCTGCCCCAAGAGGGCTGTCTGACTGGGTCCAGGGCTGCAAAGATGGAATGTGGATTTTAGTAAGTAATAACTTGGGAACATCTGAGGGGAGTTGATTAGCCATGTGGAGGATAGGAAGTGACCCAACCATTGAGCTGTTTTAGGTGTATCATGTTTTAGGCATGTGTCTTTTACATGTGTCTTTGGGTGGGGAGCGAGGAACACGCTGCCAATGCCTGGATCAATTTGAGTAGTTCAGTTGGGTACTGCTATAGGTCTCGACATACTGAATTCTAACTCCTTGCCTCACTGTGGCCAGTAAGCCATGCATGAAAAGGAAGGGATGGGACCCAAACACACTAGGTTATTGTCACTACCTCCACTGTGGACCCTTGCCTGCCTTTCTCCATGCTCTGGGGAAAGGCAAAGTAGGGAGGAAGGGAAGGAGGGAGGGAGGAATAGATTAATGTGGAGAAAAGTCTGCTTGTTAGACTTTTCCAGGCTCTGTTAGGTCTCCCTGAAATTAGTAGAAAGTTTTGAGAAATTAGGGACATAAACTGTATCTCTTGGCTGGCTTGTCAGTCATTCTAGGCAGGTGGGGGAGGGTCTGGTAGGCATATTCTGGAATTTCCAGATCCGTCTGTACAAGAATTCCGAAAGGAGCCAGGCAGTGGTGGCGCACGACTTTAATCCCAGCACTTCGGAGGCAGAGGCAGGCGGATTTCTGAGTTCGAGGCCAGCCTGGTCTACAGAGTGAGTTCCAGGACAGCCAGGGCTATACAGAGAAATCCTGTTTCGAAAACAACAACAACAAGAATTTGGAAAGGGGCACATAGGTAAGTGATAGGAAAGGAGGGACCGTATTCCTAAGAGGGGAGGTGGGCCATATCTAGAAGCTCAATGGCTAAGGCGCCATAACAGATTGTGATTTTTCTCTCGCAGCTTGCATGGGCTTTTGGGTCATTTGCATAACACACAGTTTTTGGTATATGCTCTATCCTGTGACATGTAGCTCATGTGTATGTGTGTGTGTGTTCCAGTCTTTCTCTGATGCTGGATTTTTTCATATTCTACTAATTTTGACCTCATCTTTTCCCTTACTCTCTGGCCACACAGTGAGTCAGTGCAGGACTTCTGCCTGGAGGCTGATGTTATAATTCAGACAAGAGACAGGAATGAGTTAGGTTGTAGTAACGGCTATGGAAACATAAACGGTGATGGTTTTGGAGATAGTTGGGACAGACAATGCTGATGGAGTGGAATCCGGTTAGGAGAGGAAGAGAAGAATAAATATCTTACTTACTTTTCTATTGCTGGAACCAAACACCATGATCAAGAAACTTACAAAAGAAAGCATTTAATTGGCTCATGGTTCCAGAGGGCTAAAGTCCATGATGACAGAGGGAAGGCACAGATGAGAGCTCACATCTTGATGCACAACCACAACAAGGCAAAGAAAAGAGAACACTGGGAGTGGCGCGAGTCTTTTGAGACTGCAAAGCACATGCCCAGCAATAGTCTCCTCCAGCAAGGTCACGCCTCCTGATCCTTCTTATACAGTTCCACCAACTGGGGATCAAGTATTCAAACTTATGAGTACACGGTGGGGCAGAGGTAGGCTTCTCATAAGGCTTACTTGTATATCTGGTGAGGTACTGCTGGGAAACGTCGTGAACTATGATCAGGGAAGGCCTTCAGTTTAATTTTGGGAATGTGATTAAAGCTCACAGCTTAAATTTAGTCCTTGGATATACAGATTTTGAGAGCGGGGGCAGCAGACCTCTCATTTACAAGTCATGAATAGGCGGGAATGGAAGCTTTAGAAATGTATGAGCTCAACTAGGGAGATCTTGAGAACATGTTGAGAAGAAGAAACAGCCACGGTTTGAACTTCAGAGTTTCTCACCTTTAATGGTCAGATGGTGGGAGCAGAAAAGTGGGCTGAAAAGCAATGGCCACATAGGTCAGGACAGCCTGAGTGGCACCATTTGAAGATTATCCATCCATCATCTAGTTCCCCAAACACACTCTCATTGGCTGAGCTGGTCTGCAGACCATGGTGGTTCTGTTTGTTGAAACCATCTCTGATCCATCTCACGACACTTGTCGATAGCAGGTTGGGATTTGTTTTTTGTCCTGGGCATGGTGGTACATGCTACATGGGAGGCTGCTGTAGGTGTGTGACCCGAGGAACCTGATTGACTCCCTAGACCATTACTTCAAGAGTTCAACTTCACCCTGAAGCTGAATTTTAGTAGACTCACAACCCAATACTGTCTCCTGGCTGATCAAAGCATCAGTCCCCCAGAGCTTAGACAAACAGAAAAAACAGGTCTTTGGAGTCCTGTTCTGACATTCATTCTGTAGCATCGGGTAGGGAGAACACCTTTCTTTCTTTTTGGGCACCATGTGTTAGAGTAGTTTGGGACTGTGCTTCAGTAGGCTTCCAGCTGGAGTCATTAGGACATTTCTTACATTTTGAAGTCTTAAAATAAACAAGCGGTTGTTTAGGGTTAGTTTACCAGTAGAACAACTTTACTGATGTTTTTTGCATTATTTTTGTTCCATGACTCTCAGCTTACTGACTTAGTCTTCAGGACTGCCCAAGGCTGCTGCAGCCTGACAGATTTCCATTGTTAGAAAGAAGGTGGCTATTACCCATGCAAAATGGCAAGTTTGCAGGGCCTGTGCCACTAGGCAGGGACTTGTACTTACTTCAGTGCTTCCACCTTACCCAGCGTTATGCACCCCACCAATGTGAAATAAATAGAGGAGTGGTGTGGCTAGAGAGGAGACAGACACTTGGAAATACTTGAGAGTGTTTCTTATCATGCCAGACCTGCCTCAGGGGTAAATGCACTCACTCCAAAGGGAATGGGAAATGTTAAAATCAGGGAAGATGCTCCATAAATAAGAGAAGGTACTCATTCCGGGGCGGTATTATTCGTGTGTCTTCTTGATGAGAAGGCTCCTGAGAAGTCAGAGCTGAGGTGCAGAGAGCAAATGGGGGATGGATGTTGTTTATCCATCAGTCAAAAATAAACTTTCCCATACCTCCCAGTGAATGAGTAACTTGTTCTCTACGGAAAGCCCAAGAAGCTCAGCAGGCACTCTGACACTCCAGGACGATATCCACTTGGAACCGACTAGCCTTGAATTTGATATGCAGCTGAAGATGGCCTTGATCTTCTGACCTGCTGGCCTGTATGTATCTCCTGAGTTCTAGGATTACAGGCATGTGCTACCATGCTTGGTTTTATGCAGTGCTGGGGATGGAACTGAGGGCTTCATGTATGCCTGTTAAGTACTATGCTAACTGAGCTAGAGTCCTGGCCAATGAGTGTACTTTTAAATCCTGACAGCGTCATGTACTCTATCTCACCCATTTTCTGTTTTGTAAAACTTTATATCAAAGTGATTATGTATATTCATTGCTCTGCATGGTCTCCGTCCTAGAGGGGTACTTAGCAATGGTGGTGGTGGTGGTGGTGATGGTGGTGGTGGTAATGGTGGTGATGATGGTGGTGATGGTGGTGGTGATGATGGTGGTGGTGGTGGTGGTGGTGATGGTG
>NW_022196911.1:58013481-58026534 GCF_008632895.1 Mastomys coucha
GTGGTGGTGATGGTGGTGGTGGTGGTGGTGGTGATGGTGGTGGTGGTGGTGGTGGTGATGATGGTGATGGTGGTGGTAATGATTCTGTTGGTGGTGATAGTGGTGGCTGTGACTGGCAGGTTTCAAGGTCACAGCTGCTCTCAAATTCGGGAAGATAAAAGAAACTAAAAACTTCAAAGAAACCCCCAAAATGTCATTGTTCTAGAACCAGATTCTGTGATTTCCATTGAAATCTGGAGGGAATCAACCCAAAGGCAACTTGGTTTTGATGCAAGTAATATTCTGCCTGGGCATGCATATATGCAACACATAGACATATATCCTGGCAAAACACTCATCTGACTTGACCTTTGACTTTGGGCCTGTCACCTCACAACTAGATATCTGTCAGAGTCATATGCTGGTACCTACTATATATCCTTTAAATGGGTTATAAATACCACACAATGTGGTTTGCATTCTGCTGAAAGTACCCTGTCTCATGACAACAGCTAACCTGTTAGAAATGAAGGCTGCACACAATCATGCATGTTAGAAGTGAATCCTCCTGTGACTGAATACATGGATTTATACCCTATTGAGAGCGTGTCTTAGGGTTTTATTGCTGTGGACAGACACCATGACCAAGGCAACTCTTATAAGGACAGCATTTAATTGGGGCTGGCTTACAGGTTCAGAGCTTTAGTCTAGTATGGGAACATGGCAGGAACATGGCAGCCTCCAGGGAGACATTGTGTAGGAGGAGCTGAGAGTTCTATATCTTCATCTGAAGGCTGCTAGGACAAGACTGGCTTCCAGGCTAGGATGAGGGTCTTAAAGCCCACGCCCACAGTGACACTTCCTCCAACAAGGACACACCTTCTAACAGTGCCACTCCCTGGGCCAAGCTTATTTAAACTACCACCAAATGAAACAAAAGCAGGCTTGGCCAAGACTCAGATGAGGAGAGAAAGAATCATTACTGCAGCAGGTCAGAGAAGCACTGGAGTTATTCCCAGAGCACAGCAGTCCCTCAACAAAGGAAGCAAGGGGGTTTTATTTGGGGAGCACACCCTTTTGAGGTCAACACATTCCTGAGCCTGCTCAGCCTCAGGTAATGATTTAGGAAGATGGTAGTACACTTGGGAAATGCTGCCTAGTTCAAGGCCACGGAGCTCAGGCTTGGAAGGTTCAAATCATGGGGACCGGAATGCCTGGGGGCACACTTAGTTGCTTTGTCACAAAGTTTTAGCTGATAGTAAAGGAGTCTATCCCTAGGCGGGGTAGTGGTGGCACACGCCTTTAATCTCAGCACTTGGGAGGCAGAGGCAGGCAGATTTCTGAGTTCGAGGCCAGCCTGGCCTACAGAGTGCAGGACAGCCAGGACTACAGAGAGAAACCCTGTGGGGGTGGGGGGGGGAAAGGAGTCTATCCCTAAAGGTGTCTGCTTACCTTAGCAGCTAACACTCTCAGCAGAGTGTGAGAATCATCTCTCGAAGGCAGAGGGGCTAACATATCAAAGGAAATGGAGATAAATCCAGAATTGTACAACATGCAGTTGATAAGACCTGTAGCCCAAAGTACATCTTAGATATACATATACATATACACATACACATACACATACACATACACATACACATACACATACATATACATATACATATACATATACATATACAAGATCTCCATCCCCCTCTACCACCCCCCCAGGCAAGAAATAGCATATGAAGACAAAGGTGGCCCATGGACAACTAGAGTGTACTGGGTTTTTTTTTAAACTGCTAATACATCAACTATCAGTTAAGAAACGAGGTGCAGTAGCCAGCAGGAAAAGCTCAGCTTTCAATAGCTCCATTTATCTTAAAGGCATTAGACGGCCTGCCAGGGTCATCTAGTGGACAAGATGGCACTTACAACCAACATGGCCATAATAATGTCAATCACCATCCCTGCAAGGTCACAGGGACACCGAATGGAGTGGGTTACATTTCCAATGCTGGAACCTGTTCAGAATGTCACATCAGAAGACAGCCTGAGTCATCTTTTCCAAAGGGAATAGCAGGAATGAAGTCTGGTGAGGAAGGCAGAAAACTTTGAAAGCCAGGCATGGAAGAGAGGTGGGGCTGGCTAGGAAGGACCATCGAATGTGACCAGCAGAAACTGTCTCAGTGGAGAGGGCCATGTGCTGAGCAGCCACTGGGTGCAGACTCAGGCATGTTTGTACAAGCTTTATGAGCCAGGCTTCCTGGCATACGTCATTTCTTCCTGAATATGACAAATGACACTGGGGGTGGGGCGTTGCAGCTTCAAGTGAAGATTTTATGGCAAAAGAATTTGGTTACTCTCAGAATGTGGGCTTTGCGCAAATATTCCTCATCAGGCTATCTGTGGTTCAAACACAAACACTGAAAAATTAAAAGACCAACTTAAATACCAATCAAGGGAATTATCCAAGATAACGAATGGTATTTATCTGGGAATATGTTAAACCTGAGAATTGTGAGAAGGGAAAAATAATCAAATCTACATTTGTCTATTTTTTTTTTGTTGTTGTTTGTTTTTTTGAGACAGGGTTTCTCTGTGTAGTCCTGGCTGTCCTGGAACTCACTCTGTAGACCAGACTGGCCTAGAACTCAGAAATCCGCCTGCCTCTGCCTCCAAGTGCTGGGATTAAAGGTGTGCGCCACCACTGCCTGGGTACATTTGTCTAATTAAAGCAAGCTGTATTTGGGGGTGCACCCCGGACTGGTGAGCCAGCTGCCTCACCTAAGTCAGGATTTAAGAGAACAGCCTCTGATGGCTTCTTGAGGTCCTTTTTATATGAGCGATGAGGTGCTTGCAGGGATGAGGCAGTTGGTCGTTATACATTGTTAAAAAGATATTATGGGCTGGGCGGTGGTGGCGGCACATGCCTTTAATGTCAGCATTTGGGAGGCAGAGGCAGGTGGATTTCTGAGTTCTAGGCCAGCCTGATCTACAGAGTGAGTTCCAGGACAGCCAGGGCTACACAGAGAAACCTTGTCTCGAAAAAACAAACAAACAAACAAACAGGGCTATACAGAAAAACCCTTTTTCAAAAACCAAAAACCAAAAATAAATAAATAAATAAATAAATAAATAAATTAATTAATTAAAAAAAAGATACAATGGAGAGGAAGGAACAGGGTGAGGATTACATCATGTGAATGGGGTCCCAAGCAGTTTATACCAGATCTAAGAAGCAGAAACTTATTTTTAATTACAAATAGAAACCTTAACTTGCAAGGACTTAACACAGGGCAATCAGAAAACTTATTTTTTAGCTCTAAACAGGAAACTTAGCCTGAGTAGGACAAACAGGAACTTCTAACTTACAAATAGAAACTTATAAGAACTTAACAGAGGGCAAATAGAAACTTATTCTTAACAGTCTCAACTGCAAACAGAACCCCTAGCCTTCAAGGCATATTTTTCTTGTTTTGGTCTCACAAATACCATTTTGAGGAGAATGCTTATGCCATAGTAAGCTATGGGCACATTCAGCAAAGTCCAGGCAAAAGTTGTGTAGATAAAAAGGGAGACAGCTCGTATATTACTTAGACACACAGATCCCCCCCTGGCCTTGTAGATAAGAAGGCTGAGTTCTCTCAGCTCATTGGTGGTGGTGTGATTGCATAAGGAAGCTGTTCTGAGAGCATCTTATGAATTGTTTCAGTCTACAGAATGTTAAAGATAAACATTGTTATAAAAACCCGTGCATAAAACACACAAAGCTTGGGGGCTGGCGAGATGGCTCAGCGGGTAAGAGCACTGACTGCTCTTCCGAAGGTCCTGAGTTCGGATCCCAGCAACCACATGGTGGCTCCCAACCACCCGTAATGAGGTCTGACACCCTCTTCTGGTGCATCTGAAGAAAGCTACAGGAAATTATGCTGGGGCGAGCAGGGCCGGAGCTCAGTTCCCATCAGCCACAAGATGACTCACGGCCATCTGTACAGCTACAGTGTACTCATACACATAAAATAAGTAAATAAATCTTAAAACAAAACAAAACAAACAAAAAACCCACACAAAGCTTATTCTTAGAACCGAAGTCCTTCAAGCAGAATTTGTCTCACACGGGCAGGCTGGCTCTAACTTTGACTGGAGGAGAGAGTCAACCAGGAGGAAAATGTCTAGGTGTCGTTACTAGCTCATTAGGGCTGTCATGGCCAAGGTTTTAACCCTACTATTCATGTAACATTTCTACCCTGGCTCAATTCCTGGTCGGTTGGCTTAGCATGTGGCGGGAGAGAAGACACGAAGTGTTTATGGTTTGTGTGATCTTGGTTATGTTCACAGGCTTCTGTGACCTGGAGAATTAGGGTTTCAGAAAACCTGAGGGGCAAGTGATCCAGTCTTTGGTCAGCTTCTTGTTTCACATCTTAAGAGAACTCATTTGAGGAAGGCTTCAGCTTGTCAAGTTCTGTTGCCCTTGTGACAGTGATATTACCAGTATATGAATTCATTCAGCATTTAAAAGTCTTCTTTATTGTTTTCTCACAAATCCCAGTGTAAGGAAGTTACAGTGAATACTGTATTCCCCTTTGGCAAATGAGCAAAATGATGTATGTATGCACACACAACCAAGATGAACACAGCATGGCCATACAGCTGGGGGCGCTGGGATAAGGATTCTGGTCACTTCACACTGCTAACCCTAGATTTTTCTTTCTCACTATTTCTGTAATGTGTGCATACCACATGATTAGATTTCCTCCTCACAAGCCTGTCTCCTTACTAAAATGTCCTCTGTGAAACAGTAGCTATTTACTCTCATTCAAGTGACTGCTCCTGTGCTTGTTGTTCAGTAAAAGCACAGTGCTGGTGTTTGAGAACTGGCCAACAAAGGTGGAAGGAGGAAAGAGAGAGAGAGAGAGAGAGAGAGAGAGAGAGAGAGAGAGAGAGAGAGAGAGAGAAGATCTCATGGGACAAGACAGTGCAGAGGCTCCTCCATCTTTTATTCTTGCTAGTCTAATGCCATTTCCAGGTTTAGCTAGAATCAGAAATCCTTGACAGAGAATCCTATGGAAAACCACCCAGCGCTATTCTAGGAACCAAGGTCAGGATAGCTTGTAATGCCCAAAATTAACCTGTAAGTCCTACCTGCTCAGGAACCAGGTAACTTCCTGGGATGATGGGACCTGTAGTTTTTGGGAAATAACAAAGCCTTATGAGAAAGTACAGTGGCCTAAAGGGTTATTCTTATAAGCCCCTGAAACACGTGGTTTAGTGTCGTTTCAGATGGGAAATTCCAGGGGTATGATCCTGACTAAAGTCCTGGTCTGTGTTTAATATTTAATAAATGCTTCCTTTAGATTTGCCTCAAAATGGTGGAGTTGGTTTTTCTGGCAAATCGCAGGATTAACAACAGTCCTAGCTAACTTATCTTAGCCTTTGTTAAAACTGCTTGCTTCACTGCTTCTATGGAGGACCCTCACTCTGCATCCACTTGCAGCTCCCGAGTGAGATGCCAGGATGTGGTTTCTGTTTTTAGAAATCCCATGTTCTGGACACTCTGGGCTACACCTATGTCCCCTGAACACTTGAGTGTGATCCCAGCTGACCAGAATGAAGACTTTCAGTTGGCTATGCACTGTGTCTGAGTGGTCATCTCTGGTGAGCTCCCTGTAACAAAGTAGACTGATCTGGGCTGCACAGAGTACAATGTAGTGGACCTCCAGGCAAAGAAGCCTGAGGTAGCAGCAGGTCCAGTAGAAAGGAAGAAGGGGTTTAATGTTAAATAGACAAAAGTAAGCTACAGGCAATATATCTTATGACAGTTAAGATGTGATCTATCAGTGGTCTGCTCCACACACATGGATGAATATCATAATGATTTTGATAGATGTGTAGAGTTAGGCTATATAACAGGGCTCCTGGGTGGGCCAAATGGTGGTTACAAATAGGATGGCTGTAGTCTTACCAAGCTGGCGTGTTTGTTATGCTGGTTTCTACCCTAGGAAGCCCATGAGTATAATTCCTCTTCTATACAATTAGGGAAATAGAAATACAGAAACAGTTCTGAAAACCTCACTTTCAACAAAGAAGTAAGAATGGAAACTATTTGAGTAAATGTGTGTCCCAGGGGACAGGGAGAATGAAGCTTCTGAGGTTCCTGAGCCACAAGATAGTCTAAACATTTAAATATGAGCTCAACCTGAGCTATAAAAGGATTTCTGGCAGACAAAAGCCAGAATTCCGCAGGAACTTGTGAGGCCAATTCCCCTTTGCCAAAAGGAATCATTTCTCTAACCTCTGGCAAAAGGGACAGATGGCTCTCCAATAAACATACCTGTCCATGCTAGCATCCTTCTCCCCTCCTCCACTCTAAACTCCCTCCAGCTCATGAGCATCCCTCCTCCAGCTGCTCACCCTCCTTATAACGTGCCCATTGTCTCTAGCCTCTTCTCTTGCTAACCTCGTTAATCTTCCTATGTTCTCTCTCGCCTGCTATCCTCCCCTCTCTGATAATTACTTCTGGCCTTGTCCAGTCTGCTGGCCATGTTCAGTGTCCGATCTACTTCTTTCTCTCCCTGCTCCTGACTCGTATCAGCATCCTTCCATCCCTTGAGTATATCTGGTGCTAAAACCCTTGCATACAGGCAAGGCAGAGAATATGTTGTTTATCTTGAAAATAAGGTATTGTTTTCTGACCCTGGTCATATCTAAGCTTTTGGACCAAGAATGAAAAACGGTGTGTGTGTGTGTGTGTGTTGTTTTCTTTTCTTTGTCAGGGTTCAGAGCCTGTAGTCCCTATTTAGTGTTAGGGAAGTTGGAGTTTTTCTGTTTACAATTGTTGAGAAAGAGTAGCAAGGTGGCCATTCTCTGAGACCTTACAACTCTGAACAGCTAGGCCTCACCAGTAAAAACAAAACCTGTAACTTGTACCAGGGTTTCCTATAGGCCCTTGCCCAGTGAGACTGACCTATCCTGGCCATTGGCTGCCTGAGCTGGTGCAGGTTGGCCATGGCCTGGCTGGTCTGAGGTAATCCTCCCCTTTATGAAGGTGAGTGTAGCTTCCTGGAATGCATGGCACCCCAGCAAGCAGTGACATTAGAGGAAAACACTGTGACTGAGGGCTAGATGTTGCGCAAGTTCCAAAAACTGGCAGCCTGAACAACAGGGACTTGGGACCTCTGTCTGTGCCACCTCTGAAAACTAGGCCATGTCCCATGCAGGAGAGGACATTTGTCACATATTTTAAAGGTTTGGTTTGTTCTCTATGTGTAGATTGTTCTGATGTTTTAGTCATAATCCATGAAGATAACAAGGGTTTATTTGGGCTCTTACTTTGAGACTTATTATACAATGATTCTTAGCACTGTTGTGGAGGGTGATACAGAGAGTCAATGAAAATGGGGTTCAAATATTCTTAAGAGGGTACCACTTAAATGCCACGTTCTTGAATCTGGAATGTATAAGAGGGGTGTGGGCCAAGTTCTCACTCTTCGTTCTAAGGGCATTACAGACTGCCAGAAGTGAGCCTTCTGGCTGTTTGATCCTGGGGAATAAAAGGGAAGCTGAGAGCATCCCTGACTGCTCAGGGAGGAAATGGCCCAGGCAGTTCCTGAGAGCAGTGGGTACCTGTAGCTGAAAGAGCAGCCAAAGCTGACATCAGCTAGTTTTCTTCACTTAGAGCCGGCAATCTCCAGACTCTGCTCTCCTTGCTGATCTTTCTTCCTGTACTGTTGGCAGCCTGTGCTCTGCACCACCAGAGTGTTCTCCTGTGCTGTGGAGGGAAAGCATGTGCTGCCCTGAGGTGGTCCCTCTTTCCTGGAAGCATCCATCACTGCCCCTGAGAAGGATGCTGGAGGCTTGGTGATGGGGTGATTCCAAGATCTATGTTTGGAAATGAGAGCAATGATCCCTTAAGCCTTCCACATCCTGTTCTTTTCTTCATTTTGTTCCCTGGCTTTTCTAGCAATAGATACCAAAGCAAAGCGAGGACCTTCTTGGTATAGGGGGAAAGCTGGGCTAGAGGCCTTCAGCCAGGGGCAAGTTTCCCCTTCCTCATTCCCAGGAGATCCAGAAAATACAGGGCTGTTTTACAGAAGGGCATCACAATTTCAAGTTCAAGAGTTCTGTGGTTTGGGGTGGGGAACGGGGGAAGGTGGTTGTTGCTAGAAAAACTGCAAGTCAAGTTTAGAGCAGTGACTTAGATGTAATTCTTCCAACAGCCCCAGCTGTCAGTCCTGACCATCTGTTCCTTACTAATGTACACTACTCCTTACTATGTGCACCATCGCCTTGCTTCTGACCATATAGAGATCCTTTTTTTTTTCTCTCTTTTTTTTTTGGTTTTGGTTTTTGAAGACAGGGTTTCTCTGTATAGCCCTGGCTGTCCTGGAACTCACTCTGTAGACCAGGCTAGCCTCAAGCTCAGAAATCTGCCTGCCTCTGCCTCCCAAGTGCTGGGATTAAAGGCGTGCACCACCACTGCCCTTGCCTTGCTTTTGAATAAAGTTTCCTTGACACTTTGCAATCTGTGTGGGCTCTTCCCCCCACCCCCCACCCCATTTCTGAGTAAAACACCCCTTGCAGATCACCTACCTACCAGCTATTGGCTGTGTGTGCTGTGTGAGTCATCACAGTTCTGAGGCAGGAAACCACTTTCAGTGCTGGGAAAGGATGGTAAACCACGCCTGGTCCTGACCTTCCTTGTGACAGGTTTTTCTTTGGAGTTAGGTAAAATTATAGTGGCTGTGATTAGATGAGAGAGACACTTCATTTCATTTTACAAAAGGCAGAGAGACTTTGGAGTTTGAATGGAAGCCAAGGAGACCTTCTCCTGTGAGGCAAGGTGATCTGTAGATGTGGCCGGAGAGTAGGATTATTAGCTCATATGTCTTGAGGGAAATATTTATAGTGAATGGGAAGTCAGGTGTGAGGAAGGAAATCCTCATACATGCTTTGACATGGGTGGACTCTGACCATCTTACACCAAGTGGAACTAACTAATCACAAAAAGATGAACACCTATAGCTATACCTGTAATAGTTGAGCGTGCAGGAATAGAAAGTAGAATGGTAGTTTCAGGCCCGGAGGGAGAGGCAGCGGGGAATTCCTGGTTATTGAGTGCAGTGAGTCAGCTGCGCAAGATGAACTGCTCCAGGGATAGATGATGCCCATTGCCTAATGCTATTGAAGCGCGCACAGAAAATGGTCGAGATCATAGGTTTTTATTGTTTGTGTCTTGTGTGATGTGTACTCTGCAACAATGCAAAATGAAAAGAAACCTCGGTGTAGCCAAAGTTGGTGAGAAGCCAACTCACCAAGGGAGGATTTCTGAGAACAGAGAGAGCTGGGGTGGAAAGGGAGGCTTAAAGCTTCCTTCACTTTGGGAAGTGACTGGGAATCTGGCAGAAGACAGAGCAAGAGGAGGGGGAGGAGGTGCTACAGGGGCCGTGCTGCGGTTTATGTGAGTGTTCCTCCTAAAGATTCGCGTGCCAAACACTTTACCTTCTATGTGTACTACCGGGAGACAGTAGACTCTCTGAGAGGTTGAGCTCATTGGAACGTGGCTTGGCTTTAGAGGGAGCTGCCCTCAGGAGGATTGATGTAGTTCTCTTGGGATCCTGATTAGTGCATGCAAAAATGGACTAATGGATTGTTATATAGAAAGACTGTACTATGTGCTTGGCTTTTTCTGTGGATGGCTTTGTTATGTGGTAATACAGTTAAAAGGACTTTGGCCAGAAGCCAATCAGATGCGATCACTTGATCTTTGGCTTTCAGCCTCCAAAATGTGAGTTAAACAATGGCCTTTTCTTTATAAGGTGTCCAGCCTTGGGTGTTTTATTTTATAGCCACAAAAATAGACTAATATAAGCAATATTTGTGAGAAGGCAGGGGAGTGGCATCTGGGCGTTACCATGGGGAGAGAGGACTCCTGTCTTACCTATGATTCGGTAATTAGATGCGAAAGGGGATAGGGTCCGCTGAGAAGAGGAGAGGGAGACAGAGACATTAGGGGACATTCAAGTTCCAGGTACTGTGTAAGGAGGCAAAAGAAACTAGCAGACTGATTAATGTTCTCAGGATCTTTGTGGAAAGGAAGGGGCGGTCATCGCAGAACATAGTAAATAAGAAATTAGGGTATAAGAGAATCCACTGCTTTATATCTTCAGTCTTCTGGTTTTGAGGTGTTGAAGGACATCTAAGGCTTAGACAGTTGTGTTGCAGACCCTGGTAGTGGGGTCAGAGCTTGGGCCTAGCGGAGATCTCCTGAAGACCCTGCTTAATGATGAAGAAGATTCAGACATTTTGATGGTCCTTGTGACGGGCCTCTAGAGAGACCCGTCTTGCACTCTATGTCCATATCAGATAGTGCAAACAAAGCATTGTTCTCACCCCAAGGGAGCTCCCGCACAATGTCTAGGAACCGAATCAGAACTCTGTTTGCTAGCTTTGGCTTAGGTCAGTATCTCAGTTATGAAGTTTAGAGAAAACAGTTAATATGCCAGGTGAAGCTGGGACCAGAATCAGGTTTCCTACATTGTCATGACTGGGTGGTGTCTGTTAACTCTGGGCATTGACAGAGGGACAAGCACTACCCATTCACTGTGTTAAAGTGTGAGTGTCATAGATAGGGGTTGGGGGACAGGAAATAATTCCTTAATGAAAGATGGAAGGGCAGGAATGAGACAGTGAGAGAAAGAATGAGAGACGAGTGGGAACCAGATGGAGACAGCAGACTCCCTTCTTTCTCTTCCACTTTTGAGGCTGTAGAGAGGGGCAAGCAGAGCAACACTTGCCTTCCTCATTCTGAGAGAGGTCAGAGACTGAGAGGCATGTGAGAAAACCAGTTCATCTTCTGGTAAGGTCTTGGTCATTCTGGAAATGTCGTTTAGTATTGAAGACGTGTCTAAGAATGAACTGAGCTGGTCGGGCTGGCTCTTTTTCCCCCCTCCTGTCTGGAGATAATAAAAGCCATGAAATAAATAAGGTTCTGGAAATTGTCTTTTGGACAGCTTCAGAGGGTGGGACATTTAGGGACAAGGACACTTGGGGAACTTGGCTAAAGACTCTAGGAAATCATGCCGTGGGTGTTCTACGGCGTCTTTCAACAGTGCAGGGCTGCATCTGGGATGAGTTTGCAGCCTTTTGTGTACTCCAATTCTGAGGAGCCTGTGGATTTCTTGCGGTCTTTTTTTTTTTCTTTTTTTTGACAAGTTCTGCCAAGAAATATCTCTGGGTCTGTCTAGTTTACCCCAAGGAAGCAGAGTTGCGTGATATCATATTAGACCAGTCTCAGTCCTAAAGTCCAGAGCTGGCTGGATCAGAACTCCTTGTCCTACCTTCTCTTTCTTTATTCCAAAGTTTCCCAAACCCACCTGAGTCCATGTAGGGAGCTGAACAAATTGTGTGCTGGGTGGGCGGGCAGAGAACTTAGCACTTCTCTGGGACACAGGAGCTGGGATGCAGTGCTCTAGAATGATCGTTCTGTTAAACAATGTGTTGTGGACATGCCATGTCCAGAAGAGCTCTCCCCCCTCCCCCCCAGGAACCACTTGCTTCTTATCCCATCCTCTAGCCACAAGCTTCATCCCCCTCCTCACCCTCCAAATTTTTGAACAGGTAATTAGGGGAAAGTGGAGTAAGATGGCCCCCTAATTCAGTCTCCCTGATTCCTCTCTGAAAAGAAGCAATTAGAACGCAGACAAGCATAGGGAAGACCTCGTGAAGAACAGGGGAGAGCAAACCAAGGAGTGCAGCCTCAGAAGAAGGCTATGGCATCTCCATGAATGGAGGGCACTCTTGCAGAACTGTCGGGAAAAGAGCTTATGTCATCAAAGTCAATCAGTCTGTGGCACTTTGTTATGACAGTCTGAGAAAATGAGGAGGCCTCATCTAGGAACATTTTTATTAGCTGGATGTGGAGCTCATTTAGCAATTGACACATGGCCTAGAAAGGCTGATGGAGCGGTGTGTGGAAGGGGACAGTGTCTTCCCTCTTCTACCTGATCCCCCTTCCCATGCCCATTCTCAGTCAGCTCCTGGAATGTACTAGAAGCTGACACTGGAAGGTCAGGGTTATAAACATCCATCAATTCCTGTGCTTACAGAACCGAGCTGCTGCACAGGATGGCAAACACAGAGACCATGAGTTTTGCTAAGGAGAAAAAATCCTATTTGAAGGCAGCTGAGCATGGAAGGGGAGAAACACAATTAGATCCACTTCTTGGATGGTAGGGATTGGTGAGGATTTATGAGATAGGGAAGGGTGGCTGAGGTGACCATAATTGGTCTTCATGGTTCTTCATGGGATGCATGTTCAAGACAGGTCAGTGTTAGAATGTTCTGAGGGCAGAAGTTTTGGTCCTCTTATGCCAAAGGTCACTGATTAGTCACCTGCTCAGGTCCAGATGAGTCAATTTCAACAAAAGGCCATCAAGTTTCGGAGAAGTGACCCAGGCAACCGTATCGTCAAAGTCCACCTGTTAGAGGTTTATGGCAGAGAGTGGAAGGCCAGGAACCTGTCCACCTGTGTGGCCTTTCAAATGAGTGATTTTTAAAAGTCCACTAGAAGTGGGGCTAGGAGGACAGTTTAGTGGGTAAAGTGCTTGCTAGGTATGCATGGTCACCCGCATCCATGCAACGGTGCTTATCTGTAACCCCAGCACTACGGCAAGAGACAAGAACATCCCTCTGACTCGCTGGCCCACTGTGCTAGGTGACCTAGCATGTTCCCGGTTCATTGTGAGATCCTCTCTCAGAAAATGAGGCGGAGAACAAGTGAGGAAGATATTAGACTTCAAGCTCTCTCTCTCTCTCTCTCTCTCTCTCACACACACACACACACACACACACACACATGCACACACACACAAACTATAAAATAAAACAAAAGACTGATAAAAGCAAGTTATTAAAAGCAGATAAGGCTAGATTGATTATGTAAGTATGTATGTATGTATGTATGTATGCATGCATGCATGTCAGTTTTTGTGGTGGTGGTAGAACCAAGGTAGTGGCTCATTTAGGATTAGCAGCTGCCCTATAATCAAAGTCCTTACATTTTGGACCCCTTAAAAATATATGGAGCAGAGA
>NW_022196911.1:58026766-58043234 GCF_008632895.1 Mastomys coucha
AGAGAGAGAGAGAGAGAGAGCAAAATATGGCTTGTGGGTACGCTCAAAGCCGCAGAAGCTTACAATAGAGCTCAGGAATCTCGTTCTTTTTCCAGTCCCACGGGCACACGTGGTCTCTGGAAGAGCCTATCGGAGGTGAATAAGTCCGGTAAGAATAAAAGTTTCTGGGTTGGGCTAGGAATGGCAAGGAGAAGCCTGAGCGAGGGAACAGACATGGGAGCCAAGTGGCAAGGCAGTTCTGAGCCTTGTCACCGTAGCTGGCTACTGGCCAATCCGGAGGAGCCTCGTCCTGTCTGAGTAACCGAGCTTCCTCGGAAGGGAGGAAACAGTTAAAGTCTCAGGGAGCTGCAATCAGCTAGGCGTGGCTCTCTGGCTTGACTTGGGCTGCACAGATCCTGAGCCAAGGGACTCAGGAAGGACGCCTTAGTCCGCAGAACCTCCAGATGGCTGAATTGGATCTGATTGCCCCAGGGCCTCTGACAGGGGTCACTGTCCACCCTTTGGCCCCTCTCGGCCCAGACCCTGTGCCAGTTATCCCAGTAGAAAAAGAAGATGCGGAGCCTCTCAGCAAGCCAGGCGACGAAACCCAGGGGCAGGGTCGTGACCCCGCAAAGCTCGGGGCTCCTGGTGATGAAGAGGAGGGGCAGATCCTGTGTGACTTCTGTCTTGGCGCCAGCAGAGTAAGGGCAGTGAAGTCCTGTCTGACCTGCATGGTAAATTACTGTGAGGAGCACCTGCGGCCACACCAGGAGAACAGCAAACTGCACAGCCACCAGCTAACCGAGCCCACAAAGGATCAGGATCTGCGCACCTGCCCTGCCCACCACAGCCCTTTAGTTTCCTTCTGCCACACGCACCAGCAGTGTATCTGCCAGGAATGTGGCGAGGGTGAACACAGAGGTGACAGTACTGTCTCCCTGGATGCAGCCCGCAGGAATAAAGAGGTGAGTGGTGGGGTCTGTCCACTTGGGAGGGGCCAGTGGGAGGTGGTGTCCCCAGAGAGAGGTCACACATGCTGCCAGTTGTGGCTCTGTTGATGCCAGTTTTTTCCAAGTCCACACGCAAGAACTTTAGCGGTAGTGCCTGGGTGTTGGTCCTGTGTAAGTGAGTATCTATAGCCGCTGGCTTTAGAAACAAAAGTGGGTCACTGTCCCCATCTCGGTGTCCCTGTTGCTGTGCAGTCTCTATTGTCTCTGCCCATGCATAGGAATTTCCTGCTGTTTCTAGTTAGTGTTTAGTAATGTGTGTTTGGGTGTGGGCTGTAGAAGGTTAGCCTCAGGAGGGTGGTATTTCCCTCTGACAGGATCTGTGAGGCATATGTCAACCCAGGAGATACAAACCTTGGCAGAAGTCCAAGGAAAAAAGAAGAAACCTCAGACTTCGTTTCTCTTTTTCTTGTTCTTTTTTCTCACCACAAAACCGCAAAAGAAGCTAACATAAAATGCTGCGTTCAAGTTAAAAACAAAACAAAACCTGCCAAGATAATTTGAAACCCACACGGAAGCTAATGCCAAGGACGACTTAACTTACTGGAAAATAAAGGTTCCTTACCGGATAGGCTGTCTGGAGTGCCTGAGAAACACTGTGCTCAAAGTCTGAAATTTGACTTCTATCAGATAAAGAAACCATTTCTGGAGCCCTGCTTGCCTTTGTCCTAAAGCCAAGAGTCCAGATGAGACCTTGGGGGTGGACTCCGCAGCTTTTCATGCTTGTTTCCACAGTAGAAAGCAAGCAAGGTTGACTGGGCCCACAGGTCATGGTTCAGGCTCAAGGCAGTTCCCTCTTTGCACTGTTGTTTGGCACACCCAGCGTCATTTTGTGGCATGTGCTCCTGGGCAGTAAAGGTATCTGAGCAAAGAATTTTCCCAACCAGGGTATTTCCTCTGTGCCTGAACCAGAGGCAGACTCTCTCTAGTCCCGGTGGGTGTAGCTCTGCAGAGTTCTACACTCCAGATGCTAATGAGTCACCATTTCCGGGCTGGGAAGCCACTTGTCAATGGTTTCCAGTGTTTCTAGTATCTAGGGATGTCCTATAAGGAAAGTATGGAAATCAACAAATACATCAAAGGAAAGGGCCCCACCCAACTTGAAAATACTTTTTTTTGTGTGTGTGTGTGTATTTTCCTATCCTATATTTCAGTAATTATTAGGTAAGGGCTTTCTGAAGGTCTCTGTTATACTTGTTCAAATTTGTGCAGTTGAGGGGCAAGGTGTGGAAGCTTCTGGAATGCCATCTTATTGGAGAAAAATGAAAGAAGACCCTTTCATTTCATTTGTTTTATGTGTGAGCCTGTGTGCATGTGGGTGCATGTATATGAACATGAACGATGAGGCAGAGGTTAACCTCAGGGGTTCTCCTCGGGAGTGGTCAACTCAAAAAAAACAGCTCATGCTGGGCGGTGGTGGTGCACGCCTTTAATCCCAGCACTTGGGAGGCAGAGGCAGGCGGATTTCTGAGTTCAAGGCCAGCCTGATCTACAGAGTGAGTTCCAGGACAGCCAGGGCTATACAGAGAAACCCTGTCTCAAAACACCAAAAAAAAAAAAAAAAAAAAAAAAGCTCACTATACTCAAGAATATCCTATAGGTATATAATCATATTTTCTCCCCCAACTCTTCCATATCCACCCAATATGTCCTCTCTCAGCTCAATGTTTCCTTCTTCTCCTCCTCCTTCTTTTTAAATATACCCTAATAAGTCTAGTTAATGCTGCCTATTTGAACATGGGTGTGGGGCTATCCTTGGGAGCATGGGAACCCTGCCAGACCATATTCTCAAAAAAGAGTGATTCTCTCCCTCAGCAAGTGTCAACTGCCAGCTGCTCCTTGTGCTTTCTCATTTGGACTGAAGCTAACCAAATAGGCTGGGCTGACTGGCTAGCAAGACCCAGGGATCTATCTGTCCCTGCCTCACCAGCACTGGGTTAAGAGCACATAATACTATGCCTAATGTTTTGTAATCTGAAAATCTTTTAGATTTATTTTATGCATATATTTTGCATACACACACACATGCACTCACTACCTGTGTACCTGGTACCCATGGAAATCAGAAGTGGGTGTCAGTTTCCATGGAACTGGAATTATGAACTGATGTGAGATATTATGTGGGTGTGCTAAGAACCAAACCCAGGTTCTCTGCAAGAGCAGCAAGCATTCTTAAGGGCCAAACCATCTCTCCAGCCCCCAGCTTAAAAAAGATTTATTTATTTTTATTTTATGTATACAGATGTTTTGTCTGCATATATGTTTGTGCACCACTTGCATGCCAGGTACCAGAAGTACAGACTGTTGTGAGCCACCCTGTGGGTACTGGGAATTAAACCCAGGTCCTCTGGATAGTAGCCAGAGCTCTTAATGACTGAACCATCCCTTCGGCACTCCCAGTTTTTTAAAGATGTGAGTTCTGATTATTAAATTTAGTTCCTCATGCTTGTGCAGCAAGCACTTCACTGACTAAGCTATATCTCCAGACTTAAACAACAAAACCATCACACACACACACACACACACACACACAGAGAGAGAGAGAGAGAGAGAGAGAGAGAGAGAGAGAGAGAGAGAGAGAGAGAGATCTGGTATATATACATTAGAGACATTTGGCCTCAGCATGTTACTATTCTCTTTGGATATAGTATCTGAATTTTACTATTTTCTAATTGGAAAGCCTATGCATGAGAATGTTAAAAAAAAAAAGTCTCTCTCAAATAACATAGTAGAGTTCCTTTCTAGGAAGTTCTCCACCCTAATTCTAGATCCCACATCCTTCTTCTCTGATTAGAACATCTGTTCGGTTCCTTCAGAAGTGCTCTGTGCCAACACAGATGCAATATAAACTGAAGTATAGGCCACCTAGTGTACCATGGAGTCTTGGGTGATAGCACTTAGGGTAGGAGGAGCAGTGTGGAGCACAGACAGAGCCCCAGATGTGGAGGAGCAGTGTGGAGTAGGTACAGAGCCTTGGATATGGAGGAGCAGTGTGGAGCACATATGGAGACATAGATGTGGAGGAGTAGTGTGGGGCACATACAGAGCCTTGGATATGGAAGAGCAGTGTGGAGCACATACGAAGCTCCAGATGTGGAGAAGTAGTGTGGAGCACATGCAGAGACCAGATGTGAAGGAGCAGTGTGGAGCAATATGGAGCTCCAGATTAGACGTCTTAGGAGAGAGCTGTGCATCCAAAACGAGCTGAGAGGCTGTGGGGAGGTACAGCCTGTGTCATGGACCCTTCTGCTTTTTGCTTTGCTTCAGAGAGGAATGTCCTTTGTATCCTATGTCCTTCTTGTCAGACAGGGAGCAAGCTTACTCAGCAGGAACAACTACATTCTGGGTGGCTCCACCAAGTCTTAGAAGTCAAAAGATTTCTTGCAAGGAGCTCAAGAGGCCACCTCAAAAGACAGTATCTTGAAGAGACAAACACTATTAGGGTTGCTTTCAAAGACATTATTAGATATAACTAAAGTTCTAGAAGCCAAGAGTTCCTCTCAGTCAGTCCACACCCCCTACATTTACTAGCTTTCTGAAGGTCACTTTGGAGCCAGTCAGGACTAATAAATGCATGCAGGCATGTTGTGTACAGGAAATGGCAGAGCAGGGTGAGCTGGGAGGCACAGAGTGACGTTTCTGTCAGCCATGTGAGCCCTTTCTGAAGTGCCCATAGGTACTACCAGTTAGACTGATGGATGAAAACTGGGGGGTTGAGAGCTGGATGTAGCTGATCACTTGTCCCATCCGAATTAACTTCCAGAGTCCAGCTGTTCCTACAGGGAGCTCAGGTCTCCTCTCAGCTCTGGCTCAGCTTCCTGAGTCTCCATTTTTATCATGTTACAATCTCACCTGCCACCAAGGAAATGAGATATCTGCCCCCCCCTGTGTGTGTGAAATTTGGGTTCCTGGGACCACTTTTATTATTTTCTCTGCCCCACAAAGTGTGTGTGGCTCCTTCTTGCTCCTCAGAGTACACCTGATGGGGTAAGCGGGATGCTGACTGTACTGTGTACCCTCAGAGAATCTGGGCTCAGGAAGGGAAGATACATGCTATTATTCCATGGCAGGCTAAAAGGGCTGGTGAAACACAACTGTTTGTTGTGTGTTTGAAGGAGGGAGCCAGACTGGAAGTGACACCAGGGCAGTGCTCCTGGAGGAGAGAAGGCTGAGCTAAGTCTTGCCTAAGGCCTCCTTTGAAGACCACCAGTGCTGGGCTACTAGCTTCAAACTTAACATTGATTCCAGATGGTCAAGATAGACCCTGATTGCACAGTCTCCTTGAAGAGAAGGTATCAACCATCCGAGAACTGGAAGGTGTTGAGTTTGTCTGGAGAGCTGTCAACCAGCACCACCCGGTCATTTTCAGGAAGCCAATAGGTGTCAGGGGGCCACTCAGGGTAATACTTTCTCACAGAAACCCCTTGGGTCAGTATTACATAACTTGTTCACTCCCAAGCACTAGACTCTTCCATAGTTTGTTTTCCAAGAGCCAGGAGTCTGTGTGACTTAGTTGATCTCACTGGCATGCAGCAGGTCCTGATCCAGTCACTGAGGAGTGGAGTCAGAGTCCAGGTCTAACTCTGATGATACTGGAAGTGAAGTATGCCTTGTGGAAATGACTTGGCAAAGGCCTACAGCCAGGAACAGGGTCTTCACACCCCAAGTACCATCTTCTGTCAATGCTGTGCCAACCCTATGCTGCCTGTGCTCCCAGGCACCACTGTCCGGCTCGCAGGCAGGGTGTGCCAGGGCCTGGGATGAGTGTGCGGCTGCTGCTCTCTTAGGGAACCCTGAGATCAGTCTACGTTAGCCCATCATTTTCTAGGAACAGGAATAACTGGAGAGACGGGGCTCCAAAGCAGCCCCACCTTGTGTGGTAACTGGGAGTGTTTCCTTTGCGGTGACTCAGAGCTCCTCATTTGGTGCATAGACATCCCTTTCTCCTTTTATGGAAGTCTGAGGAGAGAGGGGAGAAGCCCCTTGTTGGACACCCCAGGTCTCCCTGTAAGGCTTGGTGGGATCACTGCTTTAAAAAAAAAGTCTTTGGGGGCACCACTGCTCAGATGAGCCAGGTTGCTAGGCATGCTCTGTGTGCCGTCCTGTTCCTTCAAGCAAGCAGTTCATGTTTGCCTCCTTGTCCAGAATGGGTCACTGCATAAGATTCCAAGTTTGCCCTCAAACTGGTCAGGCATCCCTTATCCTTCCCCCCACCCCCCAGCACTCCACTGCTAGGCACCAAGTCTCAAATATCAAGGGTGTGATCCTTAAGGTGCCCTCAGCTCCACTCTAGTGGCCAAGAGCGCGAGCAAAGGTTGCCTGCCTGCTTCCCACAATGCCCCAGTGCTCTGCCTATAGTTGTTTTCCCCAGTGTGTGTGTGTGTGTGTGTGTGTGTGTGTGTGTGTGTGTGTGTGTGTGTGGTGTGTAGAGGGGGTTGGATGTAGGTGTGAAACTCCCTGAGGCTTCATGACAAAACAACTAGAGACTTAATGGCTTTCATTTATGACTTCTGAGGTCTATTAGTTTTAAACACAGACAGGAGCTTAAGTCTCATGCCCTTGTAGACACAGGAAAGTGGCAGTGACTTTGAAGTTTGCAAAAGCTTAGGTTCTCTATGTTGACAAATTGGTTTTTCTTGGCAGAAGAAGGAGTTCTCTGAGTCCAATGGACAAGAGTGAAAAGGTCAAGGCGGGCAAACCCAAGATTCCCAGGGAGGCACGTGCTCTGGCTTGGGCCGGGGTGTGTGAAGGGCAGAACCTGCCTCCGTGGGGTATGGCTAGAAAGCAGCTAAGGCAGCAAGCAAGGGGATTATTGATAACTATATGGGTGACATTATTAACACTACTCATTTACAGTGTACCTGGCTCTGTAGAGTTCTTATTACCAGACTTAATTTCATTTAGTTCACTATCTTATACCCTGAGGAAGTAGGCATTGTATCCCAATGCCCCAGGTAAAGAAATAGATATTTAGAGGCATTGTGTTGTAAAATAATGAGAGATGCATGGCTGTTGCTTGATTGCTTTTCTTGGTGTTCTGGCGGGATACCTGAGAAAGAGGATCTTAAGTAAGGCAGAGCTTTTGCTTTACAGTTTCGGAAGGGTGCAGTCTGTCATGGTGGGAAGGCAAGACGGATGGGGCTTGGGGCAGCCTGTCATGTTGAGTCTGCAATCAAGAAGCAGAGAGCAAATGCTAGAGATGACTCAGTAGTTCAGAGCATTTGCTGCTCTTCCAGAGGACCCAGGCTTGAGTCCCAGCACCCACACCAAGTATTCAAACACATGGGACTCTGGGAGTCATCTCACGTCCAAACCAGAATGTTTTTACCTGTCCTTGACCTCCATGGGCACATGGTTATATCACAATGAAAAATACAGTCACTTTAACTTTATAAATTCCATAGTCTTTAACAGTCCTAGTACTGGTCCAAAGTCCAAAGTCTCTTCTGAGACTAAAGACAAAGTCTTAACTATGAGCCTCTGTATGATCAACACACAGTTTACACAGCTCTGATATACAAGGCACAGGGGTAAACATCCTCACTCCAAAAGGGAGGGATGAGGCAGGACAAGGAAAAAACCAAACCAGACAAGGCAATGAACATATATTGCATATTATAATATATATGCATATATTTATACTTACATACAAACACATACACAAAGGGTGAGCAGGTGCTAGTGGCCTCCTGGGACTGAACTCAGCATGAGCCAACCGCCATGGCCCGAGATGAATACTGTTCTGGTATGTAGGTCATTTATGTCCCACTGTAGCTACCTTCTGCCTGTGCCCTGAGAAGTTAACTCAGGATGAATTCAAAAGTAGTAGACTAATTTGTTTGACAGAAGAAATCTCAAGGCCGACTAACATTTAGGCTGAGTCACAGTGAAAGAGAAGATATTTAATAATTTATATATGTAATGTATATTCTCTACATAATAATATTATATATAATAATATGTATTTTATATGACATATTATATCTATATATTTGTCATCCCTATTCTGGGCAGCACAATAGCCTTTTTCCTGGGCAGGTCGCGCTTTAGGCCTGTAGCTTTCCTTAGAAGACACCCTATGGTTCTGCCTTTCATCAAATTTCATCTTAACCTTCACACGGCATCCTCTCAGGACCTCCTTGTAGAGAGTCATACTGCCACACATTGCCCAGCCACACTAGCTTTCTGGTGTCCTGCTGCGTCTGTCATGCTTGCAAAACCAGGACCACGTGGCTGATGCTGCCAGGCTGTCCTGCCAGCCCAAGATGCAGTTCGGCCCCCTTGACTGACAACTGTAGTTGCCTCTCTGTATGCCTTGCTGGCTGAATCTTCTTAAACAGGTCACCAGGGAGTTGTTTTTGAGCAGAGAACCCCTTCTATGACAATCCAAGTTTAGTCTCTCGTTTCATACATCTTCAAAAACTGGGCCTTTTGATGAGAGGTCTTGCTCTCAAGACATGTTCTCTATGTCCCATGCAGAGCATGAGACTCATCTCTAATGGGAGCTAATCCCTTTATCTATTTACAGATGATTTAGAGTCCACCTGTCTGTAGCTTTCATTTTTGCAACTTTCCTTGACAAATCGCACATTTTTCAGACCCGTGTGTTGTTCTGTCTCCCTCCCTCCTTCCCTCCCTCCTTCCCTCCCTCCTTCCCTCCCTCCCTCCCTCCTTTCCTCCCTCCCTCACTCCGTCCCTCCCTCTGTCCCTTCTCTCTGCAGACCTGAGTGAGTTACCACAGTGAGCACTAACTGACAGCCTGAATATTAGTCGGTCTTGAGATTTCTTCTGCCAAACAAATTAGTCTACTACTTTCGAATTCATCCTGAGTTAACTTCTCAGGGCACAGGCAGAAGGTAGCTACAGTGGGACATAAATGACCTACATACCAGAACAGTATTCATCTCGGGCCATGGCGGTTGGCTCATGCTGAGTTCAGTCCCAGGAGGCCACTAGCACCTGTTTCATCCTTTGTGCCTCTAGGTCGGCCTCTGAGATCAGCTTAAAGGTCATGCTCTCCTTTCAGGGGAGAAAGGCAGGGACATGAAGGACAGAAAATGCCACTGCCTATGGGGACTATTTGTATATTCTGTTCTCTCTCCTCTTAACCCTTTCCTTCTTCTTCCTTAGGTGGACCTTCGGTGCATGCAGTTGGACCTGGAGCAGAAGCTCAAGTTGAATGAAAATGCCATTGCCAGGCTCCAAGCCAACCATAAGTCTGTTTTGGTAAGTTTGGTTCAGGTCATATCTCTAGCTATTATGTATTTGGCTGCCATTTGGAGTCATAGGACACGGGCTGAAGACCCAGCAGAGGTCTCAGCAAGTGAAAGTATTAGGCACAGTCGGCCACATTATGGGTGCCTTCACCTTGCCAGGATTTCTTATAAAATTAGCTTAAGCAGATTGAAGAGATGGCTCGCTGGTTACAAGTACCAGCTGTTCTTTTGGAGGACCCAAGTTCAATTCCCAGCATCTACACGGCAGCTCACAAATGTCTGTAACTCCAGTTCCAGGGGATCTAATGACCTCTTCTGGCTTCCATGAGCACCAGGCATGTGACACATAGACATAAATGCAGGCAAAGAGCCATACACATAAAATAGTAATAAAAATATTTTAAAATTTGGCCTAAGTTTTTAAAACCGGTAAATGATTTACCTTTTAATAATATGAAGTAGACCCAGATAAATCTTGGACTAATAGCTTTCCTAATTTTTTTATGTGCATATTATTCCTCTCTTCCCCTTTAATTTTTGCTTTTGATGGAGTATCACTTTGTAGCTCACACTAGCCTAGAACTCACCATATAGGACAGTTAACACCAAACTCTTAGCCATCCTTCTGTGGTATCCTCCCAAGAGCTGCTGGACACATACCACCACATCAAGATTATATATGCTTTCTTAACTAGGAGGAATGTGTATATATGTGTGTGCTTATGATTGGAGGTGTTTAAGTCTGAGCTTCAGGAACAATGTGTTCCCTGGCTTCCCCTATCCCAAGAGGGCGGTCTGCTGGAAGTTAGAAAAAAGAACCAAGAACTCCTAGATTTGTAGGTGGCATTTGGCAAGGCCAATGCTATGTCAGGATGCTTAGCTTTAGTCTTTTCTTGTTTGTGTTCAACTTCCCAAAGTAAGCTCCATAAATACCTCTCATTGATGACAAGCCAAGAGCCATGACTCTGGAGAGAACGCAGGGCACCTTCCCTATGGCCATGAGGCAGCAGGATCATCTTGCATGCTGAGAATGAATGATTCTATGCATCTGTCTGTCCACATCCATCCATCTTTATCCAACTACTCACCCGCATACTCACCTATTATTTATTTATTTATTTACATGCCCACCCACCCATCAATCCACCCACCCAACCATCTACCTACCCATCCATCCACCCACTCATCCATCTACCTATCCATCCATCTACCCATCCATCCACCCATCCATCCATCCACCCACCCATCCATCCACCCACCCATCCATCTGCCCATCCATCAATCCACCCACCCATCAATCCACCTATCCATCTGCCCATCCATCAATCCACCCACCCATCAATCCACCCATCCATCTACCTATCCATCCACCCACCCATCCATCCGCCTAGCCATCAATCCACCCATCTACCCATCCATCCACCCATCCATCCATCTACCTATCCATTCATCCATCCACCTATCCATCCATCTACCCATCCATCCACTCATCCATCCACCTACCCATCCATCCACCCATCCATCCATCTACCCACTCACTCAAACATTTATCTTAATCTACTACCCAACTTAATTTCTGTCTCCGGGGTGTTTATTATAACCAGCTAGCTGCTGAAGCCTAAAACCTTCCTTACTCACAGTTGTTAGATCACAGGCCTTCTAACTCCTGTGTGTTCTGTGTCTCCCAGAAGCCAGCTATATCCCTGCAGTGTCTCCCTCTTAAGAAGCATTCCCTTTCCCTTCAGATAACAGCTTCAGATAAGCTTATGGTCCTACTATGTTATTCCTTCTATTCATGTCCTTTGGCATGGAGGCTAAGTCAGGCTAGGTCACAGTGTGGCACTCACTTCTGACTCCCATGTAAATCTGTCAATGGAGGGGCTCCCTATGTTCTAGGAGGGAACTGAAGTGCCTACAGTCAGTCTCCTGTCTCTCTCTCCAGGGTCTTCATGGCTGCCTGTGGTCACAAAGTGCTCACTGTGAATAAATCTAAGTAGTCTCTCATGTGAGAGGTCAGCTTCCTTTATACAGACCTTGTTTTGTTTCTTATAGGTGTAATGTCTTTTGAGAGAGAGAGAGAGAGAAAGAGAGAGAGAGAGGAAGAGAGAGAGAGAGAGAAAGAGAGAGAGAGAGAAAGAGAGAGAGAGAGAACAAAAGGTAGGAAGGAAGGAAGAGAAAAAAAACAGTTCTTGTAACATCCCAGAGACTTGATTGGAAAGACCTGGATGATTTAGAGGATCACACAGGACATTACCTTGTTCTGGCTCTTTAATTTGATCCCTAATTAGTTCATATAATGACATGATGGCCAGAGAGTTACTGCAATGGCCTTTACTACAACGAATGTGGAGGTGCACAGAGAGGTGTTAGAACCTGCCTTGGCTTCTTCCTATTGACTGGATGGGAGGATCTGATATGGCAGTTTCCTTGGCCTGAGAATGATTCAGTAACTGCTGGGCATGCACACCACCCTCAGGTTTTTAAACTGTTAGTTACTGACCACTTTGATATATGTTGTGCCCCCCCCCCCCCCCAGTTCGTAGTTTACTTGTCATAGTGAGGGAAGTAATTAGCATCTGTCACATTCACATGTAAATTTCTCAGTGGGACAGTTTGGGAAGGAGAGGCCACAGCAGAAGTCTCATCCATCCTCCTGATGGGTGCCTCCTTTCTGCTAGCCTTCCTCAGGATGATCTCTGATGGATGTGATCTTGAATTTTGTCTTTAGAATCATGCATTTAGCCTCACGTGACTGTTCTTTTATGAAGAACCTACATGGTGTACCTATGGAGGTTACATGGACTAATGTTCCTTCCCCATGGCACCCTCGTGTTGATTGCCATGTCTTTTTTCCATTCCTGGATTTTAGAACCTATTTAAAAAGTGGCCAGAAAGCAGAGAGGCCAAAGCCAAGCGGTGTGGCACTGCACAGGTCTCATCAAATACCACTTACTAACTTAGCAATTCTTGACTCTTTTTCCAGCCTCCAGAGCATGAGGCCAATGATCTGCTCATAGAGACCCCTTTCCTATGCACGATAGAAGCAGCCCAGGGCACATACAATTCCTAAAGCTCTGAGTAAAAAAACTCCACACACCCATATCACATAAATGCACCCTGGTTTCAAAAAGCTAACACAAGCTTGTTATGGTGACTCACAGCACTTGGGAGGCTGAGACAGGAGGATTGCTGAAAGTTTAAAGCCTGTCTGGATAGAGAGTAGGCAGAGCATGGAGTCCGTACTTGTTTCTATAACTGCTTGGGTGCCACAGTCACCGACACTTTATTAAAGCTTTGTGAGGACTGCCTGCTAGAAGGAAATGGAAGAGTCATGGGGGGCTGCTGCCCCCTAGAGACACTGTAATCTCAGATGTTCTTTTGGCTCAGCCAATGGAGAATGCTCACACAAAACAGCCCAATCGTTTCTCTGTCTCTTGAAGCGTATTTTTCAAATATACTGAATACTGGTACTGTCCTTATGACAATCCGTACTCTTTCACAGCGGTTGTCTAAGACCATCAGAAAACCCAAATATTTGCATTATGATTCATAACTGCAAAAATAGTTATGAAGTAGCAATGAAAATAATTTTATGGTTGGGGTCACCATAACATGATGAACTGTATTAAAGGGGTCACAGCGTTAGGAAGGTTGAGAACCACTGAATCAGTATATACCAAGCCATTAGCAACACCGGGCTCTTCCTGTATGCTCTTCCTGAAGCTACAGAGTCTTTTGGAATTAGGGGGCCTTCAAGGCATCTAGCCTGAGACACACCTGTGAATGGAACCTTCTGTTCATTCAGGGAACTGTAAAAACAGGGAGTCGGGTCTTGATTCGTCAGTATATACTGAGAAGAGTACACCTGTTTTCCCAGGAACCCAGACTTCCTACAAGAACAAAATCGTCTTTTACAGTCTGGTGTTCCTTAATCTTTGGGTTTCTTGGCTTCCTGGTTATAAATGTTGAGCTTTGGTCACGTTGGAAGCCTCTGTAACAAAGTCTTGCTTGCCTCCCCCTCCGTCCCCATCAGGTGTCGGTGTCAGAGGTGAAGGTGGTGGCCGAAGAGAAGTTTGGGGAACTCCTTGCAGCCGTGAGGAAGGCCCAGGCTGATGTGATGCTCTTCTTAGAGGAGAAAGAACAGGCTGCACTGAATCAGGTCAACGGCATCAAAACCCACCTGGAACACAGGAGCATGGAGATGGAGAAAAGCAAGCAGGAGCTGGAGAAGTTGGCCACCATCAGCAACACTGTGCTCTTCCTGGAGGTACAGAGGCTGGGGGAAGCAGGGGACCCTCGAGGCATCTGGCCTGAGACACACCCTTAAATGGGATTGTCCTATTATACAGGGTACTGCAAAAGCACGGGAGTTGGGTCTTAATTCATCATAAAATTGTAATCCAGGAGGGATAGAGAGGCCTGCTCAGAGTCGGGGAGATGCTAGAAGGTGGGTCAAGTTCTAGGTGCTGTATGTGCCAGGTAGAGAAAGTCCGTGCGAAGATAGGAGTGTGAGAAATCGTGGCTGGTTTTAAGAGCCAAGGCGCTTTGATAAGGAATGGGCGTGGGGTCTGTAGTGATGGAAAATGAGCCTGGCAGGGCCAGACAGGTAGGCAACTGTGAAGGACTTAAGGAGGGGAAGTGAAGAGCGCAGAGATGTGAGACTGGAGTTGCTGTTGGTTTTCAGGCAGGGCTGAGACTGAGGAAGGCTTAGGAAAGGGAACGGAGCTTTCCATCTCACAAGGTGTCTCCGTACACAAGAGGCATAAAGCAGTTAGCACTAGGGCTCAAGTCTTACCTGCTGTCTTATAAGATGACACTACACATGGTCCTAGGTCTGACTTTAGATACCACTGTGTAGCCTTAAAGAAGCAGTCACCCAAACTCTCATGGGTATCAAATTTCCCACTTAGTAACAAGGACAGGACAGGGTGAATAGCGTGCATCTTTTCTTTCAGTTTTACTATTTCAAACACAAACAATTTCTTGCTTTTGTTTTTGATAAAACTAGTTCCTTCTAGTTACAGAAAACTTAATACTTACAGTGAAAAACAAAAACATATGAAAGAAAAACAAACAAACTGCTTGTAATCTTAGTACCCAAAGGCAGCCATAGTTAATCTTTCATTGAGTGACAAAATGTACCAAAAACGAGAGACAAAAATATGGACAATAGTTGGGCAGTGGTGGTGCAAGCCTTTCATCCCAGCACTTGGGAGGCAGAGGCAGGTGGATTTCTGAGTTTGAGGCCAGCCTGGTCTACAGACTGAGTTCCAGGACAGCCAGGGCTACACAGAGAAACCCTGTCTTGAAAAAAACAACAAAACAAAACAAACAAACAAACAAACAAAATATATGCATATGTATATATATATATATATGGGGGGGTAGTTTCTTGCTCTTTCCATTGGTTTGCTTTGCAATTTCAAAACATAAAGTGTGACGATTTGACTCCACAGTCCACCGGATACTACCAGGATCTCTTCTAAAAAGTACAAGAATAAATTCCTTTTCTTCTCTTTTTGTAACTCCTCCTCTCCCTCCTCCTCTCCCTCCTCCTCTCCCTCCTCCTCCTTCTCCTCTTCTTCCCCTTCCCCTTTCTACTCCCCTTTTTGTCCTCTCCTCCCTTCTTCCTCCTCCTCTTCTTTTTCTTCTTATCAAGATCTCATATAGCCCAGGCTAGCCTCTAACTATGTATCTGAGGATGACCTAGAGCTTCTGACCCTCCTGCTTCTACTTCCCAAACGCTGAAATTATAGGTAGCAGACACCACACCTCATTTATACCACAGTGTGGTGTCACATGCAGGGCTTCGCTCATGTTAGGTAAGCACTCTTATCAATTGAACTACATTTCTAGCCTCTGCAATGATATTTTTAAGATAAAATTTTAATATGCATAAAATATATTTTAGCAAAATGTAACTTAGTTTTAAAATATAGTGAAAGGTAACTTATTTTTCTACAAATAATAATTCAGGCAAAGTGACAACATTTCTTTCTTTCTTTAGACAGGGTCTCCCTGTGTATCCCAGGCTGGTCTTAAACTCAGGCTCCTCATGGGACAGCTTACTGAACACTGAGATTACTGGCATAAACCATAATTTACACGACAGTACCTGTGTTTTGCTTCACTCATTTGAAGCACGGCACCGAATCGATATACAATATGAAAGTGCTTCTCTACAGAGCTGTGGTTTGGACTTCCCTTCTGCAGGTCTGCCTAGGTGCAACGGATTTTGTTCCATCCTATCCAGTCTGCTATCTAAAGTTTCATGTGCACCTGAATAGTAGTAATGTGTTACACATGGGAACAATCTTCCCTGGTCCTACATTGGCTTTGAAATTTAAGTAGCTTAATGTGACTTACTGATATATAAATAATTTCCAAATTCTAAAGCAAAGTGCATGAATAACAAATGTGTGCACTGGGCTGACAAGGACCTTGGGTTGGCAGGGAAACCTTTAGAATGTAACAAAGTAGCCAGCTCTTCCATTGTTGCCACAACTGCACCAAAGCTATGGAAAGAGAAAGGATTTAAGCAATGACAGGCAAGAACGTTCTTACTCTCTGTGCCCAGTCTGAGTTGTGTATTAAAGCTGTCTGTGGTCATAGATCTTTTGACTTTAAGAGACCCTCTTTCCCACTTGATTTTTAGAAGTCCTACTTCCTTTGTAGGGTCACAGTGGTTCCCAACCTTCCTAATGCTGTGACCCTTTAATACAGTTCCTCATGCTATGGTGACCCCCCCAACCATAAAATTATTTTCATTGTTACTCATAACTGTAACTTTGCTACCATTATGAATTGTAATATAAATATTTATTTTCTAATGGTCCTCATGACCCACAGGTTGAGAAATGCTTGTCTAGACGCATAGAACAACACTTTATGGTCACTCTCTCTGTGAAGCATGCACTGCCATCAGCCCATTTCTCAAATGCAGAAAGGCACATGCCAAGAAAAGTCACCTGATTCTGTTTCTCTCCCTGCAGGAGTACTGCAAGCTTAAGAAGACAGAGGACACTGCCTCCCCAAGCATCTACATAGGGCTGAAGGATAAACTCTCAGGCGTCCGCAAGGTCATCACAGACTCAACTCTGCACTTGATCCAGTTGCTAGAAGGCTATAAGGAAAAGCTCCAGGAGTTTTCCAGGGAAGGTGAGGCGCTTCCTGGTATGGTGATGAGGAAAGAGAGACGGGGAAGGGAGGGGAGAGGAACCTGGGAAGGGAGGGGAGAGGAACCTGGGAAGGGAGGGGAGAGGAACC